>NC_138203.1:83014013-83354013 GCF_964194415.1 Vipera berus
GGGTTAATTCGGCCTTTAGAGTACTTTTCGACCACAGTAAAGTCCCTCCTTTTCACCAGAATTTCCTTCAAATGGAACAGGAGCGAGCAGTCTTGCCAATAGGTCCAGGTCAAATATGGGATTTATCTCCTAACTAGAAGCAGGATGTTTGAGGCAAGTTTTTAAGTCACAGGTCTTTCTCTTGAGTATTTTCTTGGATTGCAAAATTATAGCAGGCTTGCCCCTAGTTACGCTGCCTAGGATTACCTCTGCAAACCAAAGGGCATGCTTACTAAGAAGTTAACCCTAGTAAGTTAACCATTTTGCATGAAATGGGCATGCAAGCTCAGCCCTAACACTGCACAGCCGTGAGGACACACACTTGGGAGTAGATCCCTTTCAGCTCAGTAGCCCCTTCCTGTACTTAATGAGTAGAATGGAGCTGTGCATGGATGTTTACCAAAAAAAATTCAATGTCATTTACATTTAAAAAGGGGGGCCCTGCATGCAGTGAAAAGTCCCTGTTGTATTCCCCACTTACTTCAAAGTAACCTTAGAAAGTGAGCAAGCAGATCAGGCTGTAATCTACTTTAAAATAATTCTACGGGTCAGCTGGATGACTATGGAATAAAGTCTTTTGAATTAGCAATTTTTTGGCTGTAATCCACAAAGCCTCTTAACTCTGCAGCGCATATCGTTAAAGATTAATGTTCGGCTATGGAGCTCCGTGAGGGAAATAATTTGTGGCTCCCATCCATAAAGCACTTAAGCCATCCTGCCAAGGGTAATGGTGGTGGTGGTGGTGGTGGTGGTGTTCAGATTTGAACAGAAAGTCCTGTTCTCTAAATGATCGAGGAGGAGAGGGCTTGTTGGCTAAAAAATCCCACTGGATCCAAACTGACTTAAATGTTTTCCAGATAGCTGTACTTTTGGTTGTGGAGGATCGGGGCTTAAGGAGTTGGGGAGTGCACTTATGGTATTTTTCCATAGGAGCTCAGTCTTGTGTCCGGTCTCTGGCATCTCTCAAATCCTGAAAAGCACAGTTGCAGCCTGTCCATCTTGATGCCCTTCACCAGATGAACTGGGATTACAACTTCCTCAGATCTGAGAGTCATAGCCCCACCAATTGGAAATGGCTCCAATGTTCATTCTTTCTGCAGGAAGTCCCACTGATCTGAGTAGGACTCACAACTAGGTAAAGATTGCTGGCATTCCTCATCATGCCAAAGGCTGGCATGGCTCCTTTTAGTTCCAAGGGGCCTAAAGCTCTTGGAAAGGGTAAAAGTGGCTTTGGGACCATGGTTTTCCAGACAGCTAGGTGAGATTTGCAACCCTTCACTCCCAAAATAGGGAGATAAGGAAAGCCTTAAAGAATGCAATCTCAAATTGAGGGCTTGGGGGATCACCCATAAAGGAGAAACAGAGCTCAACATCTATCCTCAAACTTCCTCATCTGAGCCCTGCCCATGAGGCAGCTCTAAAGCCTATCATCCACAGCCCCCTTTTCTGTTCTGGCTCTTGGCTAAGATGTCCTATGGGTGACCTTCGCCAGATCAATCTGGAGGCATTGTTCTCCGCTTCCCCAAAGTCTGTCACTAGGAAGCTCTTTGCGGGCAACCGCTTTGTTGAGTAGGGAGGACAAACAAGGTCAGGGCACTGATAAGGCATATTTATTATGGCTTATGATAGTGGGAGACTAGCAATATTTGACATAAACAACTGGATATTTCCCTCCCCACCTAAAATAGTATAGGTGCCTAATCCTCTTCAGTGGGCAACTGTTTGGGGCTACATCCCTTTCACAAACAGCTGTATTGGCTTGCTGCACTCCTCAATACCCCCCCATATGAAATACACTAGGTTGTAAGTGTGGTGCAGGTTGAGTTTGCTGCTTCTCTTTTAAGTGGGTCCTCCACTGAGAGAGTAGCTTAACTTTCCAGCATTTAATCACCTGACCCCACCACCCCTGGTTGACAACAGGGCCTGGGAAAGCCAACATTTCAAATAATTCCTACCTAGTAAGCCTGTAAAGATGGAAACCAAGCCATTTTTCCACTTGTTTAGCTAAAGGCTCATTAAGTAGCACCACCACGTGCAAAGTGAAAATGGGCTTGGCTCTTGAAGGTTGTGTGTGTGTGTTTATATGAAGATGAAATAAATCCTTGCCCTTCAGAGGATCCCACAAACACCTCTCCCATCCTATAGGTGCCTTTTATATACTTGAATGAAGCTGGATGGTTGAACTTATTAAGATGGGGGGTCCTATTTTAGTCACACCTGCACATGCACTTTGGGTACGAAGGGTGCTTTACTCTAAAGAGATCATCAAGTCCTCAGACGTCTAACGCTCAGTCTAGTTCTGAGTATGTGGGTTGTGCTGGTAAGCCAACTGCCCCCAGCCAATCGAAAACCTATATGGTTAATTCAATCACAACTACTTACTCAAATGCTCTCTCTTATTTTCTTGAAGAAACTCAAGAGGAATACCAGCTAAGGGCCCGGATTAAGCACTGGCAACGGAGACCTTGCTCTTCCTATGAAAGGAGATGGTTCTATGCATTGCACAGTAACGTGCTGGGCATAAATTAAGCGACAACAGCATAGCCTGAGGCTGGTCCTTGATAGAACTGCAACCTCCTTAATTTCAGCCACAAGAGACGGCAGATCTCTTCCTTTCAAGCCATCTTGTTCAAATGCCCGGCTGCTGCTACCTAGCCAGATCACCCTCTTCCTCCGCCACCAACTTCTTTTCTACGAAAGCCAACCATGTCGGAGTCAGGAGAGGGGCGAGGGTGGGGGGTGGGAGGAGAGAGAGAGAGAGACAGAGAAGGTTCGTGTGACATCTTTCTTTATTAAACAAGATGCTTTTCTCCCGAGATGAAATGAAAGCAGGATTTGGAGCCGGGAACGCCTCGCACCCTTCTCCGGCATGGTGTCAATTTCACAACCGAAGATATTCACGGGTCGGCATTGGGCTGACTCTACGGACTTTCGTTTATTTATTTATGTATTTATGTATTTATGTATTTATGTATTTATTTATTTATTTATTTATTTATTTATTTATTTATTTATGTATTTATTCCCAGGGAAGGCTTTTGTTATTTCCAGGCTGGAAACGCGGTCGCTCCGGCCGCACCCCCCTCCTCAATCAGGACCAAGGACAGCGGCTTGAAGAAATGGCTTGCCGGCACCTAATAAGGAATACACCAGCCGAGCTCCGATCAAAACGCCTTTCGTCTGTATCCAGAACTGAAGCGGGTCTCTCTCTCTCTCTCTCTCTTCCCCCCCCCCCCCACCTTCTTCAGAACAAAGAAAATCGTGGCTCCAGGATATAAAAGCTGAACCCTCCCTACAGGGCGCTGTAATTGGCATTAGAAGGGTTTTAAAGAGGCTGGTTCTCCCATCCAGTCCCTTTATACACACACACATGCATGTATATATATTTCACATGCGCGCACACACACACACACACGCAACGTGGCATCTCTCGAGGCATCCGCTTTGACAGCCAACACACCAAGGTCTGCAGATTTTTCCCCTTTCAAGTGGCTGCTCCACGCATCCTTTCTCCGCCTCTATCCCCTTCCCAGCTAAGCAAACGCTATTCGGCTAATACAATTAAGAGTTGGAAGCTTAATCCCGTCTGATCTGCAAACGCCGGCTTGAGCTCTTCACAGCGATACTCTTTCCTTCCATTCATTCAGTCAGTCACTTACTCACACCCCAGGCGAGCGTTGAGCACTTTCCGCTGATCCATCGCGAAGGTCAGCGTTCTGTTTTGAGGCAACTTCACGCCTCCAAGCTAGCGAGCTACAGTTTCTGCGTGCGAGTTCCTAAATGTATGCATACAATACAAAATGTAACACGAGATGTACATCGTCTACCCCCTTTGCCACTCTAAATGATATGGAGTAGCTAACCCTGTTCAACTGATGCTGCTGAAGCTGCTAGAAACCAAGCGGAAGCGTGTGAGCAATAAACTTAATTGGATCTCATGCACTTTTATCCTCTCTCAAGGCAGCCTTAGCCAGCCTGACATCTCCAAAACTTAAAAACGTCACTATCTGGCAAGAATAATGTGAATAAAATAAAGCACAACTTACCTTTTTTCGCTTCAGTTTTTATTTAAAAAAAAGGTAATACTGTAGGGTCTTCCCAATTAAAAAAAAATCAAATGGGTAGGTCTCAAGACAACACCCAAAACCTAAATTGCGGACAGTTGCAAACAGAAGATTTTTTAAAAATGGAGGATTTTTTTTAAAAAAATCAAAGCTTCTTTTTTTTCCACTCCCAGAACGCGAAAAGAAATTGGGAGGGGGAGGGGGTTAAAAAAAAGAAAGGGGGAACTTAAAAAAAAAGGAGCGTGACAAAATGGAACGGTCTCCTGTTACAACACCACTAAACAAAAAAAGGGGGGAGGGGAGGAGAAATAAAAGGTAAGAACAAAGGAAAGAAGGGATGAAAGGAGGATTTCTTAAAACACAGCCTCCTTCTCGCTTCCTCTTTCTTTCTAGCAGCTCCCAATCGAAGGAAGCTGCCGCATCTCTTATCTGAGAACAGGCATAAGGGGGGCAGGTCGCCTTAAATGGGAGGCGGACTACGGCACAGATTTATAGGAACCGTATCACCCGGCGCTCCTCTGCTTCCGCACGAGGGTGCGTGCGCCTGTATGTGTCTCTGCAGCCGCGCCAGGCTCTCCCACCTACCCCGAGTGCCACGCGCGGAAGTATACGCCGAATCCAGAGACAACGGAACTTGCTCGCAGAGTCTCTTTGGCCTCCGATTGGTCTAAGCCGCTGCGTCTGGCGCCGCCCCCGGACAGGAGCCGTTCTGATTGGCTGCCGCTCGGTGCCACTCCGACGGGCTCGATGGAGTCCCGTTTCAAGGTGCGTTGTGCTGAGCGATACCCTGCTCGGCGTAGGGCGAACGGGCGGAGACCGGCGGCGAGCGATCGAACGCGCCTTTTGCGTTTGTCTCTCTCTCTCTCTCTCTCTCTCTCTGTCTCTCTCTGTCTCTCTCTCTCTGTCTCTCTCTCTCTCTCTCTCTCTCTCTTCCATTCCCCACCTTTTCCTCCCTTAAACTAGACAATTACAAGCCCGAGAAATCCTGGCACCACCTCCCCCACCCCCCTTTTTTTTTGCTTGCTATGTTTCGACCCTGAACGGCTCCGCTAGGATGTTTCACAGCTCCGGGCACACAAAACCTGTTGTCACAAGCGTTCCGAGTGCGTTACACGAGTGCTGAGATCTCGCTGAAAGAAAGAAGTCGCGCGTGCACACACACACACACACACACACACACACACACACCCCTGAGCCCTTTTCTTCCTTCCTTCCCTGTTAAAAGTACAGAGCTGCCAATGGTCGAGGTAAGAAAACTTTCAAGAAGCAAAAAAAAAGAGAAAGAATTTGGCGTGGCTCTACTTCCTTCCCCGATCTGGTCTATGAAAAGGAGCCACATCTGATTTTTTTTTAAAAAAATGGCAACTTTCCAAGGAAAAGGAAAATAAAAGCTGGGCCTGCTTCTCCCTTTGTTGAAAAAGATCGTGGGGACGGGGTTGGGGGTGGGGTTGATCGCTTATTGATTAACTTTGTGGCCATACCGCCGATCTGCCGGCCCCAAATGCCGGATTCTCCCATGAACTTGCCTCAAAATCATTGCACGTTTCGCTACTTAAACTTTGAAGAGCGTTAGAAGAGCTAGTTTGGGGGGAAGACAATACTTTCACTTACTCCCCCCTACATACAGGGTGAGAGCGAGCTGTCCCCCTCTACTTAAGCACATTCTCCCAATTATTTCAGAGTTAATTCTCATAGAGGATTTTGTTTCTTGGGTGATCATCAACAAAACAGAGGATATTTTCACGCCTCTGCCCTTCCGCCTCCTTCTCCCCTAAGTCAACCTGTTTCCTCTCCAAGACGAACAGTTTTCTAGAGAGCCAACATCTGCTGAGAGAAGGATAGCGACGGGCGGGGTGGGGTTGGGGTGGGCTGACTGCTTAGCGTGCTTAGAATTGCATAGATCAAGCGCCGCCGCAAGTACTTTGAAGAGTGGTCCGCAACACACAGACACACACGTACGTTTTCTTATCTCTTTAGTCCAACCGAAACGTTTGCACGGGAGAGATTTAAGGAAAGACTGGGAAGAGCGGTGCAACGCAAGTTGGTGTTCCGTGAGAGCATGTCCTTGAATGTTCAGCAGAGAGGAAAGCCACGGATGACAGCTTGCAAGGACCCGGCTGTTTGGCCGACACACTCTCAAGAGAAGGAAGCTTTGCTTTTCTTTTTTTTTTTTACTTCAAGTAGCAACCTACGGATAAAACCAAAACGATCCTTCCCACCATCCATGTTAGGCTACCCAAATGCTGGCTCCACCACGAACTCCTTGAAAGTTGAATCCTAGTGGGAAGCCACAGCAGCGGAGTTTATGTCAGAGAAAATCGACCCCCAAATTAGAGCAATCAATCGAGGATCAGGGACCTCACTTTCCTAAGAAGTCCTGCAGTGCTTTAAAACAAATATCCAACTTAAGGAAAGGTGTGGGTTAGATTTCCAACCTTGATACTCTAAGTGGATTGGGAGGGGGGAGGGGTGGAGATGGTGCTTTCTTTTATTTATTCTGTTTGAAACTTTGATGTTGGAAAGGCATGAAAAAAAAAATACCCACAGCTATCCTTTTGGATTCAGCCATGCCCAACAATGCCAACGTTTGAAGAAAAGCACAGCAACTTTTGTTTGTGGTTTGTTTTTTGTTTTGTTTTTTGAAACACTGTATCCTTGCATAAAGACACGCCCCTCGTTGCTTATTGTCCCTTTGATGAAGCCCGACCATTGTCTGGGAAAATCGGCATTTGAAGAATGAGTTAGAAGAGAAGAGAAGGTAAGAGGCTACTCACCCTCAGCTATCAAATAGACAAAATCAAGGCAAGTATCTTGCTAGTTCCTCTAACACGAATTCAGGACTCCGGAGATATATTAACAAAAGTGCCAGCCAATGCTGTAGAAGCAGTAAAAGGAATGTAGCTGTCTCTAATGCTAGTAACGATTAGAATGCTTACTAAGCTGATATTTTATCTTCAGTTCAGCCCATGAAAAAAATCTGAACAGCAACACTTCGCTAAGTTTTCAAAATCAAGTTTGGGAAGCTGCAGAAGCATCTCCTTCTCCTCCTCCTCCTCCTCCTCCTCCTTTTCTTCTCCCACACATGCCCATCCCCACCCAGTCACATCTCTTTCTCCTCATTTTATTTAAGAAATGAGATTCCTCCAGGATTAAATGAGGGTTATAGAAGAAGGTGCCTCAACCCATATACAGGACAAGTGCTGTGATACTGACTTTTGCCAATTAGATGGATCAATTTTTTTTTCTTTTATATACAGAAAACTTTTCAGTATGTATGAACTTGATATTGCAAGAAATAATATTAAGCAGGAATAAAGATGGTAGAAAGACCAGCATTACTCTAGATATTGGTTCCTTTTTTCCCCATTTTTTTAATGTGTACTTGGCCTTATCCAAAAATCACCTTCCAAAAGAAATTATCTTTCTAACATCAAACCTTCACGCATACAAACGAAGGAAAAGCCTAATTCACACGCTAGCTGAAGCTCAAAATGCACACACCCACACACACACACACACACACACACTTTTCTCTACTTCTTGACAAACAACAAAGTCTTCTGGTCATGGGCATCTTTGTTTAAAGTAGACTATTTCCTTTCTTCTTGGCTATAAATAAACTGATATAAGCCTAATTTGGACAGCCCTAATAACATAACTGAACTCAAGAATTGTGTGGTGGGAAAACAAAACAAGCTGGCTACCACAACTGTGACAAATTTTAGCAGCAAAACAATATACTACCGGTATGGACTGGATGAGAATGGAGGGGAATCTCAATGCCAGCTTCCAAATGCTTTCCCATCTCAAAACTTCGGGAATTTTTTTTTCAGGACCATGGAGAGGGGTGCCGCGCGGTTTAATTCCTAGCTAAAGCGCCGCCGTTCGCGCCTCCGACGAGCGGTGCAGAAGGAAGGACAACTGGGACTCAAAGAAGAAGAAGAATTAAAGCAACGCGGTTGCTCGTGTGGTTTTTTGTTTGTTTCTTATTTTGTTTCTTAAGCTTCCTTTTGGAGAGGCATTTGTTCCGTACAAGGCGTGACGTACGCTTGTTCTTGATTAAATCAAGGAGAGGGAGTGTGCGTGTGTGTGTGTGTGTGAGAGAGAGAGAGACAGAGATGGGGAGAAATAAATAATTTCAATTAAAACTACCTCCAGTGTCTAAGAATGTATTATGCTTAAGGCTAAGTTATCACAGAAGGTGTGCGGATCCACGCAGAAACAGAGGTCAGCCTTTACAGCACTTTCTTTTTCCATGGGAGCTCTCTTCACGTTTACTGTCAGGAGGGATCCAAGCACATCCAGAAGGGCTGCAATTCTAAGTGCTGCGTCGCGTAACACCCCCACCTACAACAACTTTTCAACTTTCTCCTTGTCTCTTTCCTGCCCTGCTTTTGATTTAAAGTTTCGGCCACAGGCTTGCGTATTCTTCTTCAGGGGCTCGTCCCGGTTTCCCGACGCAGAAGCATGCTGTAGTTCCCAGGGAATCATACATTTAGGAGTAATTACAACCGCCGGACTTCAAGGGGCGTTGCAATGGAAGAAAAGCCTTCTTCAAATAAACTAAAGCCTCTCGCTAAGGACCGGGACTGAAGGAACTCCGACGAAGGTGTCTTCTGCAGAAACAACGCCCAGGATCGCGCTCCACGTGTTCAACTCAAACTGAGAGGTTGCGGGTTTCAATAGTTACTTCTTTCCCTTCTCTCCCCACGCATACCTGGAAGCTCTCACGCACGCACACACACATACACACAGTACAGGCAAGGGCGCGCGCAAATTCAAGGCAATCGTAATAGTAAACAAGTCTCATTTTTCTCGCCTCGGTGAAGAAACTACAGCGAAGAATATGTGTGTTTCTGTGTGAATTGGGAGTGGGAGGAATTAAAATTATTCGTTCCAGACAAGGACACCAGCAACCCTTTAACTTCTTGAAAGGTAAGATAAATGGTGGTTATTTGGATTCAGCTTGGAGGAAGCCATCTGCTTGGATTCAGGGCGAGAGAAGCGCGTTTACTCGTCTCTTCCAGCTGCTGGAAATAAAAGGAGAAGGAAGCAACGGCCCGGGCTTTGAGCTATACTATTTAGGTGTTCTAGGTCTTCCTTTCTCGTGGCTTCTATGCCATTTGGGTGCAATACATGTTTAAGTGGAGGAGGAGGAGGAGGAGGAGGAGGAGGAGGCCATGATTATCAACCAGACGATCAGCCCCACAGCCGCCTCCCCTCCCCTCCCCACCCCCTTTTGTGCTCGGATCAAACGCCTGCACAACAGAGAAAGTGACAGCACCAGGCCATAGTAACAAAGCCACAGTTTGTACCGAAAGACAAACCGAGGCCCAGGGAGACACAGCGGCAGAGAAGCAGCTGCCTTATCAGTAGGCTGCAGAGATGAGGATGGGTCCAGAGGTCTTCGATAGATAATCACTTTAATATGGGGGTGGGAGCGGGAAGCTTTGCCATGAGCCAAACTTTAGCTTCAATAGAACTACCCCAGTATGAATGAAGTGGAAGCAACCAGACGTGTTTCCATCTCTGCTCTGTTCTGCTTTTTTTTTAAATAACCATTGCTGTTGTTTTGATTGTAATTCACAAGAGTTGCACTGAAGTCTGCCAAGCTTTGAAAAGCCTATGATTTTTTTTTAAGGCTGGAGGCTTAACGCTGCCTCTCTTAGGGCTTTCTAAGTATGGGTAGGGAAGACATGACTTGTATGGGTATAAAGTAAAAACTTCAACACCCAGGCTGAGTTTTATGATTTTTGGCAACAATACTCACCACTACCTTCTTCCAACCTTATCTAGACTTAGAAGCTAACAGAATCCAGCCTGTCCATTGTGGGAGGGAGTCTGCCATATAGCAGAGCAGGAAGCTATAGCTCTTGGTTGGGGTGGGGTGCGGGGAATCCCAGAAGGAGAGAATGGCAAATCACTTCTGTAGTGTTTCAAAACAAGCTACATGGATACATCTTTGAGCTGAGCTCAAATATTACCTGACCTCTCCGTGTGTACATATGTAAATATGTCTGGGGGGGGGGGAAGGAAGAGAAAGAGAGAGACTGAAGCAAAGACTCTGTCCCTTAGGGATCATAAATTAGCAAAGTCATTTCTGAAAGGGGAAGAGGGAGCCAGAGTAATGAGTTTTGGAAGAATGAATGGGTATACAAAAAAAAATGAGCCATATGTTTGTGTAAGCAACAAATCCTGCCCAAAAGGCTAATGGTGTCAGGGGCTAGGATTGTATCTCCTTCAATAAGAAACTGGCTCTGGTGGAAATCAGATTTTGTTTATTTAGCTGAAGACAACAGTTCGTGGAAAATTTCTCAGACCTTTTAAGTATATGCATGTCCCCTGTGGTTCTAAACCAGATTCTACAAGCTTGGCAACATGCACAGTCAATGTTTATTCATTTAACATATATTTATATACTGCCTCTTTTCACCAACATCTCCAAGTAGCAACTAACAGTAGTTAAAACAACTAAGATAAGAGATAATGACATATTTTCACAAGACAACAACAAAAAGTACAAATATGCATCAAAGGCGATTGAAACTAGCAACAAATATAGCTTAATATGTCTAATATTTGAAAGCATTTAAAATCAGCAATTCAAAACATTCCCTGAATCAGAACACTTGTGACTAGAAAGACAAGCATCCTTCAAGTGAGCTTTTTAACTTGAAATGGCCAATTCATTGATCCTGAAAAGGCCATTTTATTGATGTAATCAACATTTTCGGGCTTTAGAAATACATGAATCTGACATGGGTCATGTAACTTCTGGTTCTGTAACTATGGTTTACTGGCACATAGGATCTGAAAGCTTGCTATCAAAATATGGATTTCATAATGGCTATTGGCATCAGCTGACTGCAGGCTTATGCTCAGACAATTACCCTGTTTCCTACTATCTGATTCACCATTGCGATTAATACTCAGAATTCTAGTTAGCATTGTGGAGAGTGGTATAGAAATAAAGTAAATTAAAATGCCACTCTGGATCACAATATAAAACAGGGGTCTTCATACTTGGCCCTTTTATGACTTGTGAGGAATTCTGGGAGCTGAAGTCCACAAGTCATAAAAGGGCCAAGTTTGAAGACCCCTGATCTAGAACAATATTGGAGGTAGCCATTATCTATAGCTATTATCTCTGTATCTATAGCCATAGCTCTTTTCCTTGTTGGAGCTGCATGTTCTCTCGATATTGTTCCCATCATCTCAGACCATTAGCCATGCTGGCTGGACTTGATAAAAGTTGTGGCTCAAAATACCTGAGGGATACCCAGATTGGATCACTAAGAAGAACGATCATAATCCATCACTGTGAACAGAAGCATTTGTAATACCAATACTTGTTTAGAATGGGCCACTAGTACCAAATAACATTATACCATTTGCTTTCTTGTTCTTTTGATATTTGCCTTTTGCTATTAACTCATTTGTATCCCAAGAGTGACATAGTTATACTTTGGGCTGGGTCTTCATAAAGCTGTTGTCTTATGGAAGAAGCGTACATCCTGGACTTAAAAGTAATCCTTAAACAGTAAGAGACTTCTGAACTTTGGAGAAACTGCAGCTTCTCTTTGTTCATTGCAGAGCCATAACTTTTTGGGCGATGGGAGGCAAAGTCTGGAGCCAGGTGGGTTGCATTTCAGCTGCATACGTGGTAAGGACTAGGTAGGAGAAAAACTAAACTGGAATTCAAAAGTGAAAGACAATTCACCTTAAATGAAATAAATGGCATGCGTTTGCTAAGATACTTCTCTACACATTTAAATACTTCCCCTTTTTATTATGTTCAATAGAGCAGCAGTTTATGAAGTTACTTAGTGGGCTCAGCTCAAAGCTTTCAGAAGCTGAATGTAGTCCTGGAGTCTTAGATTGGGCATCCTTATTGCACAAGCAGTGCAATTATTTAATACCAGTGCAGCTCTCTGACCCCCCCCCCCACACACACACACATACACACAGACCCCTTTTTCCTGACTTTCGGCAGTTCCATGAAGCATTCTTTCTGCTTTCCAATCTTGTCAAAGTTTTTTTGAAGTCAGCCTTACAATTACCTTCACTCTTGCTGACCTTGAAAAGCTGAAAGCAGGCAGGAGCACCTTGAGCAATCAGTGTGTGCTCTCCAACTAATTAGCAGAAGAATGCAAAAAAAAAAAATCCCATGCAAATCCTACCCCTTTTGGCATAACAAATCCTCATTGCCCAAATACTATGCAGTAAGGGGGGGGGGGAATGAGTATTACCCATATTTTTTTCAGTGCAGGTGATGTGCATTTTGGAAATTAAAAAAACCCTCCAAAAGCTGAGCTATTGGTACAGGGGGAAAAGCTTTTCTGGTTGTCATTCTTAATTCATAATGGATGACCCTGGTTTCGCAGCCAGGCGCTTCTCCCACATTCTCAACCACAGCTGAGGGTTGCAGCTGACGATCATCTGTGTGGGGTTCACACGTAAAAGGCTCACTGGAGTCCAGGGGCTGAGAAGTGGGTGTGGCAAAAAGAGCAAGATTTAGCTAAGCCTGCTAATTATTATAAGCAGGGAATATGAAGGCTGGCGGTTTTTTTAGAAGGTCTGTGAAAATGACTAAAAACTGAATAGAAGGATAAAATCTGGCTCATTGATAAAATCTACCAGGTAGTTTTAAATTCAAGTGGTTAGGGAGAAGGAGGAGGCAAGAGTACTCAAGAAGGGGAAAATGGAAAAACTCCGAACTCTGTCAGTTTTCAATTTGAGCTGTACTTTATAAAATTAAATAAAAAAAATTAAAATTAAATAAAATAAAATCAGGTGTGAAAACCCAGTGGCAACCACTGACATGGGATGCAAATGCCAGATATGGAAGGACTTTGAGAAAACAGGATGTGTGTAATTATATATACAGTAGCTAACTATGACATAAACAGCTCTACACACACACACACACATACAAACACACACCTATGACAAGCAATATATAATATATATTAACTAGGGAACATATTTACCATTTTTAAATGTATCTAACATACATGCATGCATACATACATACATACGCACATTTGAAAACTGTAAATATATTCCCTAGCTAATAATGCATGTCATGCATTTGTAGTACTTTAAGAGAATGTCAGGTAAATTCCTTCCAAATGCACTTTAGGTATTCCAAAAAGTAAGTTCTACGTACTGTATCTTAACTGCTTTTATTAACTTTGAAAAGCTCCTTTGAGAAGAAGGAAATGCCAGCTAATTTAATGATGAGTGTGCACCTACTGTATGACAAGTTAAAATAAGCTACAAATGAATTCTGCTTTCAGGAACAGGGGTTTTATGTTTTCATGCAATTAGCTAAGGGGGGGGGCAGAAAGCGGATGCATTGCACTAAAATATCTCTCTTCTACAGTAATTGTTCTGTTAATGATATAGTGCTGTAAAATAATGGCTATTGCCCATTACTAGTTACTACCTTTTTTTAAAAAAAAGGGTGGGTTTCTATATTCTTGATGGTTAGAGTACTATATAATTAGATCTTCAGATAATAAGATCACATGCACAAGAGACAGATTGGTACCATGGATGGAGGCATATTTAAAACACCTCCAAAGTAATGTGAGGAGCTGACTAAACTAATGGTTTTACATTCTGATACGAGAAAAGGCAGCCTTAGAATCCAGTGCTACTTACTCCCAAGTGTTAAATTCAGGACTACAACTGGTTTCATTTATGATGACAACATATGACATTTATATTATTTTATTATCCCTTCTGTTCTGTCTGAAAATGTAGGTTCCCTCTGATTATAGCAGTAAAGTACTTGTGTAGCAGCTATATGACCTTTTGGAAGCAAATATCCTTGTCTGGGTAAATATACAATATACAAACACTAGCAATACCTGCTATTTACTGATGCATGTATAATGTTCAGCGTGCTTCACACATGTTATCTCTGTTATTTTTACAAAACGTTGGTAAAATAGACTGCTGTCCTCATTTTTTTTTCCTTCTAAACAGGAAACAGGAAGAAATAGCAGCATGCAGTCTCAGGCTGAGAAAGCCTTAGTTACATCCCCAAGAGTTCCTCTGAATATGTTATCTAAGATTATTTTTAATTAGGCACAATGGAAGAATGATTAAATACATTGGGAGTACTTAAGTATTATCAGCAGTTAATAATTTAAATGTAAAGTTAAATTAAATCAAACTTCATTTTTGCCCAGGCCATGCCTATTTTTAGAATAAGCTTTCTCTCCTTTGCATCATTCAATTAAACCAGTCTGATAATCCACTCATCAGGGCCAACGCTGAAGGTGGGATGTGATGTTCATTTATTTGGGAGTAAGTCCCACTGAATTTAAAGCAGTTTAATTCTTAGTAGTCACATGTAGGATGTCACCAATAATGTAAGGTATAAATCTGTGCCTGTCTATAGGGTTTCTTTTTTAAAAGAATGGTGCACACTACTATTTATTAATATGCTACCTGATCCTACGTTTATTTACTCAGAGCTAAGCTGCCTTGCATTTTGTAAAAAATCACCTCTGGATTTGCAAAGATCAGTTGAAATCCAGAGACTGTAGTGCAAACTCCATTAATTAAAAAGGGTTAGGGTTGTGTTAAGGCCCCTTTTGCAATCATTACATGCTTGTTTCCTTTTGCTTTTCTCCCCACTGATTGCTGTGATTAGGCAAATCTATTTAATTCTAAGAATGCCATAGGAAATATTGTGTTTTCTCTTCTGCAGCTTTCATTGTAACTCCAGCCCAAACCCTATCAACAGCGGAGGACTCTAAAAATAGAAGAAGACATATCTGCTTAATTCTCAATGTAGCTTTGACAACGAATATTTGAGAAATTTATGGCTATTTATTAGGACTGTTAGCCACATTTGAAGAAACATTTCTAGATCAAATTGCCCGATTTGCAATGGTGATTCTTTCTGAACATAAAGTCTACCCATAACATCATGGTCACTAAAGCTCAAATGTCGCTGATTGACACAAAGTCGATAATGTCTTAGTGAAAATGTTTGGGGTGCCATTTCTCTAAAACGTCTATTTTTGTAATTACATATTTCATCATATTGCTTCAGTGAACTGAACGTTGGCACGGAAAATGTAACCCCAGTCTTGTCTCTAGCTCAGTAGTGCAATAAGGGATCTCAATATTTAATGAGATCCACAAGAAGGTCTTGCTTTGACTAAGTTACTCATTGTCATCCAATATCTTTGTAGATGGGAGAGCAGCACACCTGACACTTTATAGATGAAACTTCCTAAAAGCAGCATCAATAAACCTCTTAAGGATAAGTTTCACATTTTCCTTTCCGGGAAACAACATTCCATTGTCTGATAATAAGACATGAATCCATTGTCATTTCTATAGCATCTTTGAAAAATCTAAGCCAATCTTGCAAATCTTCTAAGGACAACATAATCAAAAAGATCTTTTTTTCCAACCCATTATCATTGACATTCACAGTGTCCTGCTACATTTGTGTGTGTGCATGTGTGTGTGTGTGTAACCACAATAAGGCACTATTTTCTTAATCATCAGTAAGCCAAGGTTAGTGACTTCACATGACAAAATAAACCACCATTTATCACTTACATATTATGTTCGCCAGCAACAGTAGCTGGGTTCATAAAGTGTGCTAGGCCAAAATTAAACCACTGCATTATGCGAACTTGGCCAACATAAGCAGGAAAGACATGGAGCTGTAGGAGAAGTCCTCTAGAGCAGTGTTTTTCAACCTTTTTTGGGCAAAGGCACACTTGTTTCATGAAAAAAAATCACGAGGCACTCCACCATTAGAAAATGTTAAAAAAATTAACTCTGTGCCTATATTGACTATATATAAAGTAATTCTCTTGAATAGGAATCAAATAAACACAAAGAAAGTATTTTATAATTACTTTTCAATTTTTCCCACGGCACACCAGGCAACATCTCGCGGCACACTAGTGTGCCGCGGAACAGTGGTTGAAAAACACTGCTCTAGAGCAGGTGGGTTCAACTTTGGCAAATTTAAGACTTGTGGACGTCAACTCCCAGAATTCCATGCTGGCTGGAGAATTCTGGGAGTTGAAATCTAAATGTCTTAAAGTTGCCAGGGTTGGAGAACCCTGCTCTAGAACTTAGACATCTGTGCAAAACACTCAATAATATCTTCCACATCTTTTTCTTTCTGCTACCTATGAGTAGGTACTTGACACTTTTCAGATGTCTGGGATTTTGATTTCCATAACCTCTAGTCAGCATGAACACTGGCAATAAATTATGGAAATTATATTTCAAAAGAGCTGGAGGGCACCATGTTGTCTACTTGATTTGGCTTGAAAATTAATTTCTAATAAGTATAGCTCAGCCCTATTACCCCAGAATCTTCTGTGTTAAGCTATGGGCAGGGTTTTATTCACTGCAGTAAGCTAAAATGTTATATATTTTTTTTAGCTTTGGCTTAGCATGTGGTTTGAACCAAGCTATTGTAGATTATATATCATGGTTTGTGGCTTAGTGTCTTCTATGAACTAAGACAAATGTGGTTTATTCCGTAACTATGGATTAAGGCAAGGTAAGAGTACAATTTATTTTTCCATTTAATTTTGGTGCTACCTATTCTGATTTGCAGTGTCCCCAAAATTTCAGGCAGGAGTCTTCTAAATCAGGGGTGTCAAACTCGCAACATCACGTGACGTGTCTCAATGCATCTCAACTTTTTTTTCCATTGCCGGCAATGAGGTGGGTGCAGTTTCGGCATGATGCATCCGGCCCGCGGGCTGGCAGCTTAACACCCCTGTTCTAAATGGTCTGCTTTCTTGAGATTTTAACAATGGAATGTTCGACCTTTTACCTTTCTGGATTTATTTTTCTTATCTATTTCTACCACTTCTCAGTATCTTGAGAGGAAAAGCTCTCCAATTACCACCATTTAATCCATCTGAAGCATATCTGTCATCACAAAATGTTAAATGACAGTTGGGGCATGGGAAAGGAAAAGGGAAAGGAATATTCCAGCTTTTGGAAAGACCTGGCTGGTTGGAACAAGCACTGAACGGAGGCATGTTGAATTCCCACGTGGTGATTCGTTAGCTTGCTATATTGTGTGAATTCAGCCATTGAAGATTGTAGAGCATGTTTTATGACAGTCTAATAAATGACAAAACATAATCCTGGATTTGTGTGAAATGAGAACCACGCCCAGTGCTCAGAACTTCCAATGGTATGTGGGAATGACCTTGGGAGACAGGTGGAAGAGCCACAGACTAGACAATAGTCAGACAAGTCACAGCTGAGCCTGCAGAAGGAATCCTGGCACGGCAAACATCTCAGAAAGATCCCTGCCTGGTTTCTTGGACTGTAAAGACCCTGGGGAAAAAAATCTACTTTCAGACTTGCAAGATTCTGTCAATGTAACCTTACAACAAACGCAGACCTCCTATTTCTAAGAACGCTTCTTATCTGGACCACCTTACAAGGTTGACAGAACTCGTGAGCTTACCAAAGCCAAAGAGACCAAAGAGATATAGAATCAGAACCCACCGGGAGGGCGGAAATGATCCATTCTCCTTCATCTAAATGGCACTCTTGTACTGAATTGTTGACCAACTATCTCATCTTGTAAAATTCATACCTTTTGCCCAACTCGACAGGTCAATTTTTGTATGGATATTGCCATGCAAGAGAGGACAGCCTTGGAATAAATCCTTCCTTGACAAAATGGGAAAGCAGCCTTGTCACACAACTAATACAGCTTGTCTCCCGGAAAAATCCGCTGACAGCCCTACTTTTATAGATCTCCTTGACAGGCAATCTTGGACTTATGAAAAGGTAATGCAGCATTAGCCAGCCTGAAGGAGGAAGATGTAAGATAAATGGCAGTATTGGTATAACGGGTCTAGGGGATAGGAGGAGGCGGTGTAAAGAGCGATAGGGGCTTTGCATATTAGCAAAGAGTGACCCCAAACTGTGGCTGTTCTAAATACAATGTAGAGCAAACATTGGAAAAAGCTGCAGCATTCCCAAGGGTGTCCAGGCCTCTGCTGCCATGTACTTATTCCATTAACATCATGCAATTGTTTTATGACCTTTATTCCATAAGGCCAAAACATGGATGCCCGGTAGATGGTTGTACTGATAGTCCTTGTTTAATGATGCTAATTGGGATCAGAAATTCCATAGTTAAGTGACTTGGTCATAAATAAAAAAAAAATAATCATTTGACCACACTGCTTGGTGACAGCAGTTCTGGCAGTCCTGATTGCTGTTGTTAAGTGAGGACTATGTGGGTCATTAAGCAAGGGCTTCACATGACTGTGGCTTCCAATTTTCAACTGGCTTCCCTATTGATTTTCCTTGTGGGAAGTAGGCAGGCAAGGATGCAAATCACAATGGCATGTTGCAACAGATGTAAGCATGAGGACTTGTCATAACTACCACTCATTCGATATTGTCATTAAGTTTAAATGGACACTAAATAAATGGTAATTAAACGAGTACCTCACTAAAAAGAGCTCTGATCTTTTGCTGTCATCTAATGGTCACTTGAAGGGACGCGGTGGCTCAGTGGGTTAGGACGCTGAGCTTGTCGATCAGAAGGTCGGCAGTTTGGCGGGTCGAATCCTGAGTGCTGCATAACAGAGTGAGCGCCTGTTACTTGTCCCAGCTTCTGCCAACCTAGCAGTTCGAAAGCACATAAAAATGCAAGTAGAAAAATAGGGACCACTACGGTGGGAAGGTAACAGCGTTCCGTGCGCCTTTGGCGTCTAGTCATGCTGGCCACATGACCACGGAGACGTCCTCGGACAAGCGCTGGCTCTTCGGCTTTGAAACGGAGATGAGCACCGGCCCCTAGAGTCGGAAACGACTAGCACACATGTGCGGGGGAACCTTTACCTTTACTAATGGTTAGTTGGATTTTTGCAGCGCAGCTGGGATAGCTCCAAATATTCCCAATCTGCTTGTAGATGATAGCTGTTCCAGCCTCACACACCTGGAGGTAATCCCATTAGGGAAGACTGCCCTGTTTTGATTCAGCCTTTATTTCCAGTATAAGCCATGTAGCCCGGAAGCTCAAAAGCAAGTATTATAAAAGCAAAGTAGCCAGGCATAATAAAGTCAATCAGCCAAAGAGCTCAAAAAAGTTACCAGTAGTATAACCTAAGGAGCAATGGGGTTGATACTCTATAACAGGGCGTCTTCAAACTTGGCCCTTTTATGACTTGTGGACTTCAACTCCCAGAATTCCTCTGCCTGGCTGAGGAATTCTGGGAGTTGAAGTCCACAAGTCATAAAAGGGCCAAGTTTGAAGACCCCTGCTCTATAAACTGAAGGATAAGAGAGGTGCAGGTCTGTATTCAAATACAACTGGAAGCCCATCATTCACTATTTGCCTTGCTGGCTAAAACTTTTGGGAGATGTAAACCAGCCTTTCTGGGGTGGGGTGGGGGGAGACCAACCCTGGTAGAGGCTGACAGATAGGATTGCGGATTTAACTTTTGAAACAAAAGTGTAACATCTAGTGTGAAAGTTTGCTGGAGCAGTACAGATGTGTGCTGGTCTCAGTGGGATTTCCTGTGGCAACAGCAATTTATCATCCTGCTCTCTGAGGTCGCTAAGCTACAAAAGATGCCAGCTTTTTGTATACAGGTGGAATGTGCTCAAACTTCCACCATGGAGATATGTTCCATTGAGTTCCACTGATCTGGAGACTCAGTAGCATCAGCACTTCATAGCCTAAAGCAACGGCTTTGACTGAAGCAGGACACATAAGCATTCCCACCAGTCCTCAGGCCCTTGGTCCAGGCATCGGCAGATCACTCTTAAAAGTGGTTCTGTGTGTGTGTGTGTGTGTATGGGGGGGGGGGAGGAATGTCACCTAAAGCAGATTCCAAAGTTCTATCCTTGGAGTTTGGGGTGGGGGGACTGATTTGATAATTTGCCTGTGCTTAGGGATGGCATTAGGCTAGGAAAGCCTTGCCTGGCAGTGGTTCCAGCCTTTAGGCCAGTGGTGGGATTCAAATAGGGGAACAACCGGTTCTCTGTGTGGATGCCGTTTCCAGAATTCCATTCTGGGCCTGGGCGACAAAAAATGAGCTACCGGTTGTGCCGAAGTGGTGCGAACCGGCTGAATCCCAACACTGTTTTAGTCTTAAAAGTTTGTCCCACAAGGTGGGGTTGGGGATTTCTGCTTGACATCTAGGTCACTGACCTATGGCTTCCCATGGAGTTCTTTGTTGTGCTCTATGCCAGGGGTCCCCAGCCTTTCTGGCTTGGTGGCCCAGCAGGAGGGCATGGTTTCATGTGAACTGCAGGCACGCATGCTCATGCACGCAGATCCATTTGTGCAAGCATCAGACAAGTGCGCGCCCGCCGCTCGCACAAATGGAGCTGCGTGCATGAGCTTCGCCTGCTTGCCCACCGCCGCCCGGTTCCGAATGGGCTGCGGCCCTGTAATGAGCCAAGGGCTGGGGGTTGGGAATCCCTGCCCCTTGACATTTCACATCAGTATGAAGCTGATGGAGGTCATTCAGAGCTTTGGAGTTGAATGCCATCGGTATCCTGATGGCATACAGTTCTACTGTACCTTATCATCCAGCTTGAAATAAGCAACTTGAATTTTTACTTAATTTCACTAGCAGGCTAGATCTGAGAGAACAAACTGGAATTAAAACCAGACCAGATTGAAGTATTATTCAAAAGGAGAATGTCAGGATTCAGATAAAATCTGCTTTGAGTGGGATCGTATGCCCAGAAAGAGCAAGTTCATAACTTAAGAATGCTCTTTGACCCTTCCATGGACTCGTAGGCAGCAGCTGTAGCAAGAAGTGCTATAGCTAATGCATCAAATCTGATACTTTGCAAATGGTTCAGGCTTGACGGCAGTTATTTATGCTTCAGTTACAACCCATCGCAACTACCGCAATGTACTCTGTGTTATGCTACCTTTGAAAAGTCTCCAGGAATTGCAATGGGTACAAAATGTGGCATTCAGGCTTCTGAACAGTACATTGCATACCTGCAAGGAAAGATATACACTAGCTGTCAATTGCCTACTGGATACAATTTAAGGTGTTTACATTGACCTTTAAAACCTTCAACAGCTTAGGGCTTGACTAGCTGAGAGTCTGCGTCTCCTGTAGTGAACCTGCCCTGTTACTTGAATCAGCAGGAGAGACCCATTTAAAGACACCGCCCTGCAGCTAAAAATATAAATGGTTCTTTTTGATGTTATTATTATTATTTTTAAAAAATACGGCAAATTCACGATAGAGAAAAGCAGAAGATCAGCGAATCTTTCTCTTCCACGTTACAGAAATTAAGAGCAAAAGACACAATGCCTATCGTTTGAAAAAGGAGAGTTGGGTTTGCTGACTGCAGCTCTGCTTCCCCTTCTTTACCCTGCCCCCCCGCAAATCTTTGGAAGACATATTGAAAAGATGGATGAAGCTGGCTTTGTCTTCTTCTTCTCCCTTGCCCCTCTTTGCCAGCATCCTTATCCCATATTTCCTCTCACTACCGCCATGAGTAGTTTTCTGTAGTATTCATTTCCAACGGAATGGATATGTTGGAAAGTAACTGTCAGATTGCCATTATGAAAATGTTTGTCTTCCCTTCCCTTCCCCAGAGAAGCTGAAATTGCAATTACCCTGCAGTACAGGTAGTCCTCAAATTACGGCCACAACTCAGCCCAAAATTTATGTTGCTAAATGAGAAATTTATCAAGTCACGTTTTGCCCCATTTTAAGACTTTTCTGGCCACGTTTGTTAAGCAAATGGCTGCAGCTGTTAAATTAGTAACACGATTGCTTAGCCCAGGGGTAGGCAAGCTTGGCTCTTTTATGACTGGTGGACTTGAACTCCCAGAATTCCTGAGCCGGCATGGCTCAGCTTGGAAACCTCTCCCTTTCCCCTCAGTGTGGCTGGCTCAGGAATTCTGGGAGTTGAAGTCCACCAGTCATAAAAAAGGGCCAAGCTTGCCTACCCCTGGCTTAGGTGAATCTGGTCTCCCCATTTGGTTTTGCTTGTCAGAAGGATGCAAAAGGGGATCACATGACCACAGGACACTGCAGCCGTCATACATGTGAGTATGTTGTCCAAGGTCATGTGACCCTGGTGGTGCTGCGACGGTCATGCGTGTGAAAAACGGTCACAAGTCACTTTTTCAGTGCCGTTGTAACTTTGGACGGTCACTAAATGAACTGTTGGAAGACAAGGACAAATCGGTATTTATGACTGGCCTACACTGCTTGTTTGTTTAGGATTTCTGGCTTTCCAGAGGAATGGTAAGTAGGGTATCACCTAGGCCAGGGGTAGGCAACCTTGCCTCTTTTATGACTTGTGGACTTCAACTCCCAGAATTCCTGAGCCAGCATGGCTCAGCATGGAAACCTCTCCCTTTCCCCTCAGCATGGCTGGCTTAGGAATTCTGGGAGTTGAAGTCCACGAGTCATAAAAGAGCCAAGGTTGCCTACCCCTGGCCTAGGCATTCAACCTTCTGAATAATGTTAACACTCCCCCACCTTTAACACCTTCTGCTAGATCAATGAAAGCGGTGTTTAAATAACCAAACCGCCTTCAGTGAACCATACATGCCACTCCTCACCCCACCCCTTCTTAGCAAAATAAAATAGGGATAATTATGAAGAGGATGAGCAGGTTTAATGAAAGCCAGTTTCTTTTTGGTGTATTCCTGAAGCAGCAATCATCATCTGTTTGGCTTTTGAAGAGCAACAATTATAATCACTTAAAAACTGCGAGGGGAACAAAAATAGAATTTAGATTAGCATATAAAATATACAGCTGGATTGGGCAAGCCTGTTTAAAAAAAAGGGGGAAAAAAACCTGGGAAGATCATTCTCATTTGAGCGCTATTCAATAGCATACAAACAAAATGGGTTCAACAGCACTGTATATGCTTCTTTCTCCTTTTTAATAATACTTTTAAAAGGACATAACATTTTGAAGGATTTTCTTTTTCTTTTTCTTTCTTTTTTAATAAAAAGCAGACAATAACCAGGTGATAGTAGGGCAAAAAAAAAATATATCTGAAGGCTTAAGCAGCCTAGCAAAATGACACATGTTTGGATGCGGAAACATCCTGGATCTGACCTCCATTATAACCAGTAAAGTATTTCTTTTCAAACTGGTTTTGGCCAAGATGGTCTCTCAGGTATGGCTGAACTGTGTTGCAGGTAGCATGGTAAAGGTGATGGAAATGACAGTGCCACAATATGAGGTTACCCAGATGGTGTTGTGATCAGGGATGGAATTCAGTTGTATGGCTTCTACCCTGCAAATATAGAGAGAAAAAGAAATGGTCTCTAGATACAGGCTTAAACTGAAATGCTTTCAAGTCTGGAAAAAGACATGGATACCATCTGGATTAAAATTCAAACTTGCACTATTTTTGACTGTCCCCCATATTGGTTCTGCCTATGGAAAGTTATAGCCCAGAATGTGCAGATGCCATAAGATAGTGGAAGCTGGTATAGACCAGGGGTAGGCAACCTCGGCTCTTTTATGACTCATGGACTTCAACTCCCAGAATTCCTGAGTCAGCATAGCATAGCATAGCTGACTCAGGAATTCTGGGAGTTGAAGTCCATGAGTCATAAAAGAGCCGAGGTTGCCTACCCCTGGTATAGACAATGGCCAAAGTGACACTGAGTTTAAAGGAAAAGATACACAAGCAGATGTGACACTATATTAACTCATGAT
Source organism: Vipera berus (assembly GCF_964194415.1). Classification (NCBI taxonomy): domain Eukaryota; kingdom Metazoa; phylum Chordata; class Lepidosauria; order Squamata; family Viperidae; genus Vipera; species Vipera berus. The sequence continues at coordinate 83,037,815 of NC_138203.1, forward strand.
GTGGTTTGCTTGGTTGTGGTTTCAAGTGCTCTGTGATGTCAACCACTGTCGTTTGTAAAACGTATGCCACAGCCCAGTGTTATCTCTCAACCCAGCCACTGGACCTTTACAAACAACCAATAGTTATTAAAGCATGGCTTAGCACAACTGTGAAATCAGCCAGTCTATGCAATTTGTTGTATGAGTATATCACAAAAGTGCTGAGTCTTTTGAATTAAAAAGAATGTGCATATTTCTTTTTATTATGATTGTTTGTTTGTTTTTTTGACCTAGCATCGACTCCTGGTGACTACCTGCTCAGGTCCCTATAGTTTTCTGGGCAAGATTTTCTGGTTGTGTTTGCCATTGTGTCCTTCTTAGGGCTGCAAGAGAGTGACTGGCCTAAGGTCACCCTATTGGCTCTGTGCCTAAAGTGGGACAAGAAACCTTCCAGTTTCTAGCCTTAACTACTTCAGGTAGCTCTCTAGCACAAGGCTTTTCAACCTTTTCAGAGATTGTACCACTTTTAGGATATGGCAATCTTCAAGGACCACCAGTCGCCTAGCAGGTGGGCGTGGCCTGCTCAACGCCACTCACTGGACACGGCTGACTTGAGACAGCTGGGTTGGAATTAAACAAGTCGGAACGGCTAACGCGATGTGAGGACAACTCACCTGCCAAACTGCTAGCAGCCAAGTGCATGCGCGCACACATACGCATGCACAAACCGCATTCCAGATTTGGGGGCTTTTATCCACAGAGGAAGGCAGTGATGGGTTTCAAATACTTTAACAACTGGGTCTCTGCCTCGCCTTCCCTCCATCTTGGTCGGGGTGGACTGCTCGGGAGTCGGCTGGGGTGGGGGCAGGAGCTCCCAGTTGCAGAATTGCTGGAGGTCCCAGCTGGGGGGGGCAGGAGGATATGGTTGGGGGGATGGAGTCTCGGACTAGGGTGGGTGCAGGAGGGTGGGGGTCATCAGGTCCCGGCTGGGGGAAGGTGAGTGGGGGCAGGAGGGTCGGGATGACTCCACAGAGGAAAGCCATCCCCCCCCCGCCGGCCAGCCTCTCATCCACACTGTGGTCACGTAGGATTGCGTGGAAGGGGTATCTGGCAGGGGGCTGTAGGGGGACAGCCAGCAAAGGGGGGGGGAATCAGAGCTGCTGCTGTCACCCTTCCACATTGGCACAGGCAGAGATGGCACAGAGATGACCAGAAGGGGTCTTTGCCCCATCTGCTCAGCAGTTATTACTGTATAGGGGTGGTGGCTGCAGCTGCACCTGATGCTGTGAGCCCCTCAACCAACTGGCCACGCAGAGAAGTAGGAGGAGGCAGAGGAGCGGCTAGGGGTCTGAAACCACCTCCATTGCCCCCTGGCTGCAGCTGGCCCCACCTCAGCAGCTTGATGAGGCAGAGGATCTCGCGCACCGGCTGCCCAGCTGAATGGGGAAGCGGCACTGGGCCAGCAGCAGCTCTGAAAGTGAAGCTGTGACACCCATTCTCCTGCTGGTGGGGGCGGGGGAAGGCGGGCTCTGATACACACCCACCCCTCATCGATGCCACTCTGTATCATCCTGTGTGCACCCCCGGCCCACTGCCACCATCTTCCTTCTGCAGCACAGCATCTCCCGGGGTGGCGGTGGGCTGGGGGCGCATGCAGGACCTGATCCTGACGAGCCTGCCGGCATGGCAGCAGGTGAAAGTGCCGGGTGAGCAGCGCTTTGCAGGACAAAGCGGGCAGACCTATGCCAGCAGGCCTGTCAGGATCAGGAAGGCTCCGAAGAAGGTAGCTGTGGGGAGGAGGGGGAAGCAGGAGGCTTTGCAGTGGGTGCCGCCAGACCTCCAAACGCGGTTCTGCCCCTCTGCTTTCCAACCCCGAAATTCCAGAGTAAAGCTGGGCAGCCTTTGAGTGCCACTGACAAGCTGCAAATCGGACATAGCTCCTTGGCAGGGCGAGACTGGAGCTCTTGGCCTTTAGTTGGGGCTGCTGGCATGGTGGCGGGTGGGAGCACTGGGTGAGCGCTGCTTTGCAGGATGAATTAGATGGAGGTACTTGCAAGTACTGCTCCAGCTATGGCAAGCAGCAGCAACTGCGTCTGGGCCTTGGGGCCAAGGAGAAGGAACCGGAGGGGCACAGTGGCTGGGCTGCCTTCCGGCCCACTAGATTTGGGTTTTTCCTTTTATTGTGGGCTGGTGTGGACCGGCCCCTAGGTGGCGGGAGCTGGTCCTTCACTATGTCCAGGGCGGCCCCGGGCCAACTGTACACACCCCGCAGGCATCTCTATTTTATATCCTCTCCTCTCTTCCCCTCCTCTTCCTTTTGTCTTTGGTGTAGCTGCAACCGACTCCTTTCTCCAGGCTGTGCTCAGCTTCCGGAAGCCCCAGTCAGCTGCAGCCCAGCGCACATCCTGGGGATCAATAGAGTCCCGGCAACACCGTGGCTCCAGCTGACTCTTCCACAGGCCTGTGCTGCATTGTCGCCACTTCAATTCATCCGCTCGCTACACTTTTGCACTTTTTTTTAACACGTTTTTTTTTTTACAGTGCTTTTCAACCCATCGTAAGTGTACCACCTGCCAGGTGCCGACATACCACCAGTGGTAGGCATACCGCTGGTTGAAAAGCCCTGCTCTGGTACAGTATCACAAACAATGGCAGTTCTTCTGAATTACAAAAGACGTGGTGCGTACATTCCTAGTCAGCAACCAATTCTGCCCCAGAGTCATTTTGTAAGAGAAGAGGATACATTGACCAAATTGATGTACTTAGTCTTCCAACAGAGCGATCCATTACCAAACGTGTTGTCAGAAATCAACATTGCCTTTGTGGTCACCTGGATTTGGAGGGGATAAAATGTTACCAATCCAAGAGCTGGATCTGGTTTATGGGTTGTAGAATACACATAATTTGATTTTCTAAGAATCAGCCACTGATCCAATAGAAGCACCCAAGAACTGAAAAACTGAATTTTATATTTTTAAATGTGGGCAGAAAATATTGTGCATTTTTTTCCATCTCAGAATCTTTTCTCTGTAGAGAGATATTTGAGAGATGAACATGAATACAGGCAACTTTATTCCATATTTGTTTTAAGACAATGGTCTTTTCTCCTGCCTTCCTCCTTTTTTTAAAAAACAAAATAATATTTACTATTTTGTCTTAGGAAGATTTCTGGGAAGTCACGCAGGATCTCTGCTGCTTGTCTACGTATCCTAAACATATGAAAATTCCCTGTTTACTAAGGCATCAATATTTTATTGGATGCTAACATTAAATTTTATTTACTAAACAAGGAATACGTGCAAAGGCGAGGCTATTTTAAATGGGGCTAATATTGAAACATATTTTTGAGTTATCTTCATGCAGATTTGTTGAATGCAAAACCAACTCTACGTGCTTTCTGCTTATTGTCTCTGAATAGATACAGAACTTATCTATCACAATTAAGATGGCTTTGCACTTCCCCAGAATTTTTATAATATGGCCCAAGTTTCTCAGCGATCCCTTTGATAACTACTGCACTGTTTCACACTGAAAAGAAAGTGATGGACCTGCCTTCCTCCTAATATTTAAATGGATCAGAGTTTTCTAAGCTTGTGGAAGAAGAAAAACGTTAGTCTAGATCAGGGGTAGCCAACCTTGGCTCTTTTATGACTTGTGGACTTCAACTCCCAGAATTCCTGAGTCAGCATGGCTGGTTCAGGAATTCTGGGTATTGAAGTCCACAAGTCATAAAAGAGCCAAGGTTGCCTGCTCTAGGTGATCTACCAGCTTTCTTCTATTTTGAAATTCTATTACAGTGGTATCTTGATATTCATCATGAACTGGTTCCAGGAATCGTGACGAGAACCAAAAATAATGAGTACCAAACAAATTTTTCCCATAAGGAATAACATAGTGAGTCACAAGGCAACCGACACCGACACGTTCTAGCTTGTGTGTTGAGTACCAAACAAATGGTGATTACCAGGGCAAATTTTTTGCATCAAAATATGTTGAGTACCAATTTGATGAGTTTCAAAGCAGTTGAGTACCAAGGTACCACTCTATAATCTTCTCCTTGATTTATATATAACCAGATGAAAACTATACTTCACCAAAATTGGCTCAGTAAACCACAACTGTATGAGTTTCGCTCAGACCAAGTACATTAGAGTTTTACCCAATGCATTAATTAAATGCACTCGCCTTTCGTTATTATCCCCCCACTGAGAATTTATTTTATGTATTCTTTGGATCTTAGCTGGGGGACGTTTATCCTCAACAGAAAGCAGCAGTTGTTGTATGCTGTCCACCATACTAGTCCTGGTTCTTAATATCTTTTCTATTTAATAGGGTTTGTTTTCTCCTTAGCCTGCAAATCACACTTGAGATGAATGGAAGCTCTGCATATAATCCTACCTTGGACATTCTGCTATTTCACTTCCCGTAGTTATATCCTTTGTAATGTGCAGGTGATTAATTTCCTTCGGTGCACTTTTTGCATCACTTATTTTCTCAGCGCTGTACATCAGTGATTTAATAACCTTTTATATATTATTATTGAGGATGCAGCACTGAAGTAAGTCTGCATGTGATCTCCTTCCTGCACACTTCCTGGTTTAGATGTGTCTCATTACATCATTTCATTACAGTGTCCCAGAATGGAAATCTGTTCTTATTTTTAATGAATTTTGTAGTCTCGTGTTGTCCATATGAGTGGTTTACAAATTTCAACAGCTCTTTTCCGAGGTGCCAGACAATACAAGCACGTTAATATATCTAAGCCAACGCAGATATAGAGCTGTCTGCTTAGAATTTTCTAGAATAATATTATTGGTAACGACTGTTAACAGCAATGACTACCTAGCCGTCTCAGATTTATGTTTATAATTTTCTCTTTTCTAAAGGAAATGAGAAATTTTATCAGGTGTGTAATATCTTTTAGGCAGTCCTTCTGATATTCGGCTGATTGTGGGCATTCATTCTTCTAGTGACACATTGGTAAACAATGATGTAGCATCAAACCTCCCCCAGATACCATTCTCTACCTGCACGTTATGAAGTTTTTAATTTGTAATAAAATGATTTGAGTCTCTGGTTTTTTTTCCTCCTATTAAGCTAGATCTGGGCAACGGCACTTTCACCCCTATACTTGAGGATTAAAGGTAAATACGGTTTCCCCTGTCCAGTTGTGTCCGACTCTAAGAGATGGTGCTCATTTCCATTTTTTGTCAAGGCACATAGAACGTTGTTACCTTCGCACCAAAGTGGTACCTATAAAACTGCTCGCATTTGCATGCTTTCAAACTGCTATGTTTGGCAGGAGCTGGAGCAAGAAAGGGTGCTCAACCTGTCACATGGTTACCTGGGTCTCAAACTGCCAACCTTCTGGTTGACAAGCCCAGCATCTTAACCAGTAGGCCACCACACCCCACAATTGAGGATGAATCATTATTTTAGTTTGATTATTAATCCAAGGACTTCTCTGGCCATTCCTATTTATTCTGACTCTTTTATTTATTTATTTTTTGGAGGGAGGGGGAGTTTTTCTCTCTTTCGTTCTTCGCTTCTGCCAGACCCACCTTCTCCAGCCTGCTATTTGCAGGTGTTTTGGGAATAACTCCCAGTCCTTCTCTCACTTTGCTATCTGGACATTCTGCGATTTCTCAGCAATCTCAAAGGATGGAGATGACAAAAGGCTGGCACAACCCAAGAAGGTTCCCTGATTTTTTTTCTGGAGTCAGAACAGGAGAAATCAAACCAAAACAAAAGGGATACTTAGAAAATCCATATGCTGCTGCTGCTGCAGTACTTTTAAGAGAATTATTATGAAAGACGCACAGAAAAGTATATCCTTGTAAGAACTAGAAGCCTTGGCATTAAGACATAGATTCTTAACATTTTGTACAAACGAAGCTCTTGAGATCATGAGTTGTCAAGAACTGGTGAAGATTAATACCAGCATCTTAAATGAATTGGGTTCAGGGATGGATATCTTCCATTGTAACTGGCCCAGATACAGACAACAAAATGCATGTGATGTTTAAACCATGCTGTGCAACTGTCCTTGAATTCTTCTACAGCAAAAGTACAGCAATCCAATAAATATCTTGACCATCAGTCGCTCAGAATGTCTCCAGGTTTCGTGTTTGGAAAAATCCATTCCTGTCCCCCAAGTATGAACAGTTTTTTTATTATTATTATTATTATTATTATTATTATTATTATTATTATTATTATTATTATTATTATTATTATTATTATTATTATTATTATTATTATTATTATTATTATTATTATTATTATTATTATCCATTGTTATAAATAGTTGAAATAAAAAGGCCACTGAATTGAATTAAAGGATCTGGGAGAAATAATGAAGCTGCCTTCACCCATCTGCAACAATCCAAATTCATGTGGTGTCTAACTCTGAAGGAAATAAAAGAAACGGGCAGCTGCAAAACTCATATCAAATATATGACTGTGTCTAACTTTGGAAATAATTTAAAAAGATGCTCTGGAACACACACAGGAACATGAAAACAGTTCTGTCTGGAATGCCTTAAAGCAGCCATAAGGTTGCCCTCTGCATCTGCCATACGATCTCAATAAAATGCCAACTGTTTTTGAGAGTTGCACACATGTGCCATGTCTAAAATTTGTTGTTGTTGTTGTTTTTACTTCTGGAATCAAAACCAAAAAAGCATTGCACGGTCCTATCATTAAAAGTATCACGCTGATAACCAATGTGGTACAGTAGTTAAAATATTGGGCTAGGAAGACAGAAGGCAGCTTTGGTTCTGGGCCACCTTCCACCCTTTCCATAGGCAACTTTTCAGTGGCCAATGATCCCACTGAATAATTTGGGAGAAGGCAAAAGCAAACAAAAGAATACAAAGCAAAAATAGCGGGTGCATGACGTTGGAGAGGACATATCCCTCTTGTGAAGGAAGCTAAGATTTTCCAGTTCCCCCAACCCCGCATGTTGGGAAGCAAACATACTTTATGTGTTTCCCCTGGCATAAGGAGAAACCTGATCGGTTATCTTCAGCAACCCAGATTTCAGGGGGGAAAAAGCCCTCCTGCCAAAAGAGGAGGACTCTATGACTTGAGCTGTCAACCTACGGCTTGCTATATATTACATTAAAGGAAAGCAAGTGATCAGGCTTTAGTACAGAGTTCCCGAACGTTTCCAGCTTTGCGGATCAGCCGGGGGGAGGAAAGAGAGGGGGGATTGTTCTGCGCGAGCAGCCAGCAAGCGCAAGCACGCACGCACAGATCCATTTTGGCCAGCGGTGTGCACGTGCACCTGATGCTCACTTAAATGGAGTGCTCGTGCGCAAGCGAGGATGCCCGTGCACTCTCCGCTGTTTCTGCGGGCCGGTTGCAAACCCCTCGCGGCCCACAGGTTGGGGACCTCTGCATTAGTAGACACGCTGGGATAAAGCACTGGCAAGGCAAGCTACTGTATAGAAACAGCGAGCAACCGCTATTACTGATGATGATTCCTAGTTGGAGAATGTCAACAATAAGCAAATAGGCCAGCTCAGAGAGCACCAAGGACCCCACAGTTCAGCCCTGAGCTACTACATGTATTCTCTTCTATTGGAAATGCAAGATGACATTTGACCACAATGAAGTTCTGTGAAAAATCGAACTTTCAGCTTGCACTGTATTTTTTTTTTAATCCCTTTCAATGTTGTTTTTCTTTCTTCCAAAAGTTATACAGACAGTCCTCAACTTACAACAGCTCACTTAGTGACCCTTCAAAGTTACAGTGGCACTGGAAAAAAAAGTGGTTTGCGACCCGTTCTTCACACTTACGACCCTTACAAGCATCCCCACGGTCACGTGATCAGAATTCAGATGCTTGGCAACCGATTCATATTTAGGACGGTCGCAGTGTCCCGGGGTCACATGATCCACTTTTGCAACCTTCTCACAAGCCAAGTCAGTGTTCGCTTAACAACCGTGTTCCTGCAGTTGGTCAACTGCAGTGTTTCACTTAACAACTGTGCCAATAAAGGTTGTAAAACGGGGCAAAGTTCATTGAACAAATGTCTCACTTAGTAAAAGAAATGTTGGTGCGAACTGTGGGCACAAATCAAAAGCTATCTGTACATTCAGAAGGAAAAGCCCAAATCGTATCAGTCAGAAAAAACTAGTCCAGAGTTACCTCAGAGAGATTAATTTTGATACCCCTTATGTAAAATTCAAAGTCTTCTTTTTTTTTTTTTTAAATTTCTGAAAATACTGTATAAGAAAAAGGAAAAAAAAACACATTATGTCTGGGTCTCCAAGTCTTTCTTTAAAAGCATTTTAGCTGCTGGTTGATATGAACAGACTGTAACCTTGGCAGCTATTTGTATTTTAATTTTATTTTTTTGCATTGTGTTATAACCGTTTTAATTGGTTTTTTTTATGATTGTGCACCCCCCCCCCCCCAGGGTTGTTGGTTTGAGATGGGCAGCTCTACAAATCTAACAAATAAATAAATAACTAAAATTAAGGTCACATTTGGAAGGACACAGCAGGTTCCCTGTTGTACATCCTTTTCTCCCCCCCACCCCTCTCTTTTGCTGGTCTCCACGAGCCATCTGCTTCCTACTTGCCTGCCCTAAACAAGACAATGGACTCTAGCATACACAACTCCATCCATGGTCGTTCAGGGCTTTGTGAAATTTAATTGGCTGCTTGCTTAGAAACAAAGAAGGTGGGGGGAGGAACAACATTAATGGCCGGAATGAGAAGTGAGGGTGGACAGCGAGATGGAGCTCAGTCTAGTAAGATATCTCCAAGTAGACCAAAACAACACTTGTATCTAAACAACGTTGGTAGCACTGATGCCTCCGGCTTGCGTGCTTAATATGCCTTAAAGCTACGGTGGCATTCTTAGAATGCACCTACTGGGAAGTTAAGAGTGGAGCATATTTTTAGAAGGTAATGCTTGACTTGCTAACAAATGGCAGTCGAAAATAGATTCCCTCCACCCCCTCCCTCCTTTCAAATTAGCCTCGCACTCTCTTCCTGGCGGTTCCTGCTTCAGAAGATCCTGCTTTGCAGACGGGCCTCTTCTGCGTGATGGGGACCCTGAGCAAAGGCCAAAAGCAATCAGCTTCCTGTATCTTTAAGTCTTAGGCAGAAGGCAGCCTTGACAGAGCTTTGAGGACTGGAGGGTGGAGCAGGAAAAAACAAGCAAGCAAGCAAGCCTGTTGGCTGCAATGTTGCTTTTCACTGCACAGATGTGAAAGACATGGGGACATCCTATGCAGGTAATCCTCAACTTAACAACCATTTGTTTAGTGACCTTTCAAAGATACGGAAAAGTGACTTTACGACCACCACGTCTCATGCTTATGACCCTCGCAGTGTCCCTATTTCTTGTGCGATCAAAATTTGGGCATCTGGCAATCAGCACGTGTTTACGACAGTTCCAGCATCCTGGGGGAATCTGGATTCCCTTATCTATCGACTGCATAATTCCCTTTACATCTGTAGCAGTTCACTTAGCAACCGGGTCAGAAAAGTTCGTAAAATTGGGCACAGCTCAATGAACCACCCCCTGGCTTAGCAAGAGAAATTCCTGTCCCAGTTGTGGTTGTAAACTGAGACCACCTGTCCTTTCTCCTTTGGACCCAGGTAAGATTTATGCAGAGCGCTTTCCTTGATAGACGAGTTCCTAATGTGTTCGACAAGGATGACCTTGAGGAGGAAGAAAGCATCTGGAATTTTAAAATGTTTGTTCATTGAAGGAGCATTAATCAAATCACCCTCCTCCTCCTCCTCCTCATCCTCATCATCATCATCAACTCACTTTCTACACAGAACTTTCTGGGACATTCACATAATAATAAGAATAGAATAGAATAGAGCTGGAAGGGACCTTGGAGGTCTTCTAGTCCAGCCCCCTGCTTAAGCAGGAGAACCTATACCATCTCAAACAAGTGACTGTCCAGTCTCTTCTTAAAAACCTCCAGTGATGAAGCACCCACAACTTCTGAAGGTAAGCTGTTCCACTGGTTAATTGTCCTCACTGTCAGGAAGTTTCTCCTTAATTCCAGGTTGCTTCTCTCTTTGTTCAGTTTCCAACCATTGTTTCTTGTCCTGCCCTCTGGTGCTTTGGAGAATAATGTGGCGTCATCCGGAAGCCGCACCCACCCCATTGCCGGCAATGGCAAAACAGTCCCGATACGTCTCGCGACGTCACGTGACGTCACGAGTTTGACATGTCTGGACTAGCCAAACCCAAGTCCCGCAGCCGTTCTTCGTATGTTTTAGTCTCCAGGCCTTTGATCATCTTAGTTGCTCTTCTCTGAAGTTTTGATTATCCAGTAATTCAGAGGTATTTTTGGCCTTTTCATTTTCCTAGAGAATGTTGAAATTCCCTCCGACCAAGGAAGAAGTAAGCTTGAGGATCAGCCATTGTTTAAAGGCACACATCGCACAGATACACACATTCAGAAGTCTGACTGAATTTAGTGCTATGCCCTTGATACCTACAGTAGGAGCCTGGTGGTCCTTATTTCTGGGTGCCTTTGTTTGGCCTTGTTTTCAGCAGCATGAAGGAATGCCTGCAACCAAGGGTCAACCTAGGCACAAACACTGGGGTTGCATAGGGGACACTCTTTTCTGCAACCCCCTTCAGTTATCACTCTGATGGACAGTGCTTGGCAATCATTATCCGAGGCTTTATTCAATGACATAATGGTGTGTCTCCTGACAATTCCTTTGACCTTCCACTCTGGGTACTCTTATGTTGAATGACCATGTTAGGCTGGAATAGCCCATTTTTAAATGACTCATTGAAGCTCTGGTGGGAGAGAAGAGGCATGGGTGGGTTTTTTTTTTTTGCTTTTTTTTTTTGCTCCTCTTTAAGTCTTTTTAAGAGCACATACAGGTTAATCCTTGATTTACAGTCACAACGGAGCCCAACATTTGTGTTACTTAATCAGACATTTGTTAGGTGAGTTTTGCCCCGTTTTACAACATTTCTTGTCACAGTTGTTAAGGGAATCACTGCGGTTTTTAAGTTAGTAACACGGCTGTTAAGCGAATCTGGCTTCCCCATTGACTTTGCTTGTCAGAAGTTCGTAAAAAGTGATCACGTGAAACCCCCCCAGGACCATCATAAATACGAATCAGTTCCCAAGCATCTGAATTCTGATCACATGAACACGGGGATGCTGGTACGTGCGAAAGATGGTCATAAGTCCCTTTTTTCAGTGCCGTTGCAATTTTGAACGGTCACTAAACGAACTGTTGTAAATCGAGGACCACTTGTGCTGCCCTATTTGTGGGCAACTACCTAGGGGGAAAAAAACCCACATTCACCTGATCAACAATACGGTAGGGAGCATCTTCGCAATTGGTTCACTTCCAACTTTGAAAAAAGTGCCGCCATAAATAATTTATGCTTCTTACATTCGGATGGTACATTCTGAGAGGCTGGAGGACTTCAAAGGAGGAGGAGGAGGAGGAGGAGGAGAAGGAGAGTAGTAGTGGTGGCGCTGCTGGCACTGCAGTACTCTAGGGTGATTTAAATTTGATCAGAAGACACCGCTAAAGGAGGGGACAGTCCCATCATCCCTCATAATATTTCTCAACCTGTGTCATAGATGCACCTCAGGGCCTTAGCCTTGAAATAAGAAAAAGAAATTAAGCTATGAGATAGGCATCTGTATGTATTTTCTCCACTCTGGGGATAAGAAGGCTTCACGGGATGAGAAATGGCAAAACAGTGCCCCCCCCCCGACCATCACTGCTGTCACGGAAACGAGAACGCTACATAACAGATATTAAACGGTTGATTTTTAAGACCAAGCATCCCATCATCAACCTCTCACGCTGTGCAATTTGTCCCCAAGATGTGTCCATACATAATGCGTGACGATGGCCCTAACCTATGGTTTGCTTTCCCCAAGATTTGTTGAACAACCTCTAGTTCTCAGCCTCTCCTTCGCACAGAGCACTTATTCGCAAACCAGGATGTATAAACTGCCAAACGTGGCTTCACCATCATGAATTAATCCACTGACAGTGAAATCAACAGGATGAAGCTTTGGGGTAGAGTCAATCCTGTGTTCCTATCCTGAAGGTTAAGAACAAAGGAACGTACAGTACTGGATTTCACCATCACTTGTAGACAGTCAGCTACTCTCAGTGTCGGTAGAGATGCATTCCCAAAATACGTGTTTCTCCAGCTTGGACTTGCTCTATCTCAAAACCTCAATAATAATAATAATAATAATAATAATAATAATAATAATAATAATAATAATAATAATAATAATAACAACAACAACAACAACAACAACAACAACAACAACAACAACAACAACAACAACAATTATTATTATTATTATTATTATTATTATTATTATTATTATTATTATTATTATTATTCTTCAAGAAGTTTGCTTAACAAACTTTGTTTCTCGCAGATTATTTACTTTCCACCACATTCGCTCCTATTTTATCAAGGCAGGTAAAAAATTAAGGGGAATAAGGGAGATTCTCTCTCTCTCTCTCTCTCTGTCTCTCTCTCTCTCTCTCTCTCTCTCTCTCTCCCCCCCCCCCACTTTCTCTCTTCCCCCACCTTGTCCTTTTCGGTATAGATGTGGAAGAAGTCATTTTCAGTATGAGAACACCCTAGGCACATCTTTCTGTGCACAGAGTCTCCCAGATGTGTTAACGACAACATTCATTATTCCCAGTCAATGCAGAATAGCTACATAAATTGAGGATGATTTGGGGATGGGTGGGAGGGAAGCAATGCAATATAAAAAAAAAACAGGTTGGCAAAGACTATTCTAAGTCATCACAAAACTTGGTCTCACACAACACGCTGAGCTGGAAGTTATAGTGCATGCTTGACTTCCAGAAAGCAAGCCAGGAGCCTGCTTTCCCGAGGGAGGGAGTAGAAACAGGACAATTAAAATGGATTTTATTTACATTTGCTTTTAATGAAAATTAATGATAGGGAATACAATTCATTTCCAGATATACGTTTATCCCTTTTTCTCTGTTGTTGCATTACATATTTTATATAAACCTTAGCAGATCTGGGAGTATCGTCCGAGGTTCTCAAAGAACTATGGATTATGTACAGTATATCTACACTGTCATAATGTGTTTTCTTAGGTTTGGTCTTAATGTGTTGCACGAAACTAGCAGTTGTTTGGAAACCATCATTTGTGGTTTAGCACAGGGTCTGAACCCAGCTAATTGTCAGTCAATAAAGAAAATAAGAGTAAGCAAACCATAGCTCAGTATGTATGATATAGGAACCAGCTTCTTAAATCTGTATTTCCTCTCCTGTCTCTCCCCTAATCTAAATAAGCTTTTGTAGTAGATTAACTATTCGGATAACTGGCTCTCCTGCTCATATCTTACACATGTGGTTGGTGCAAACTGCAATCAGTGCCGTTGGGGTGTTCACTAATAGCTATTTGTCTGCAGAATTTGGTCCAGAGGAAGAGGAATCCTTCAGAATCCTGCAGTATTGTTACAAATAAAATTCTCTGCTGGATTCTCTTGTCCACATAATCTCCCATGGCAGCATTACCTATTGTTCCATTAGATTCGAGAAACAATCCTGGAACAAATTATGTCTTCTGCTTTTGTTAGTAGATGCGAACAAGAAAGGAAGATATTTCCAGTGGAGTCTTTTGACTATGGCATTCGCACTTATGACCTGGTTAAGAAAGTGGTTTGTGAGTTGGGAAACTACTGTAATACATTTTCCATACTGGGGTGGGGGGGAGGGGAGGGGGGAAGGCCTTGCCTGACAGATGGGGATAATTCAATCTACGCAAAGATGAGCTTAAATAGAGTTTGTGCAAAATGTCCTCCACCACAACAGAAAACATGACTCATTTGTAGCTTTTTCCAGGCCCAGTTTGGTTGAGTGACCAGATGCCAAATGAGTTCATGAAAACAGAAAATCCAACTCCATTTCTGATGTCCCAATAAACTTTGGGTTACTTTCACCGAGGGAAAGTAAATTACTTTTTTTTTTCCTCCCCTTCTCTAAAACTGAATCAACATTATAAAGTTTGCCAGTTGTGTTACTAATTAGCAGGCTTTGGCATTTTAGACCCATTTCTGATGCAAGCAACTAAATCTGAATAGAGATTTCCCAAGCACAGCTAATTATATTAGAGTATATAGGAGGGTGGGGGGGAAACCCAGAGTTTCAATTCACTAGGCAAGGATAGGTCTAGATAGAGTTTATGAAAGAGGTCCTAAACGCAGGAGAAACTCAAGGTTCATTTCCAGCATTGTCTGGGCCAATTTTGCTGACAATATGAAATCAGCTATTATTGGACGTAAAATGGTAAAGCAGCTAGGCGTTCCATCCTTGCGTTTCTGAACAGTAAATTTGCTGGTAGAACTTGGGTATTTTCTATTTTGCTGTTGACTCCTGGATTCTGCCTTCTTGCAAATCCATTGACTTGTAGACAAGAGAAACTGGTGAAATCTAACGTCTTATGAAGCCAAAATCCCTTTTTGTGTTTGTTCATTCAGCATGAAACCAAACTTTCCTTAAGTTATTGTCTTGCCAAAGCACTGAATTTCTCCTCCGTTCTCAACTTGTCTCGCCTTAGGTTTGCTTTCTTCTAACCAATCTTCTTCCAACAGAGTGTGCAGTATTTATCAGAAGATAAGCACAATGTCCCTCCACAAGGCTTTTGAAAAAGGAACATTTGTATAAGGAGCTGAACCTGCTGGATTCCTGCCTGTTACCAGGTTTAAAGGTACAGACATGGAAAAGATGGGAAAAGAAGTTCTAACTTCATATCTACCTTGCTTCCTTATTTAACAATAGCTTAGAGGTTTAATCAACAGTTCAGGCAATCCTATCAATAAGATAGTAGCTTCAATTAAGACTTTAGGTGGCAACTATGGATTTAGCAGAAGTTTAATTTGGGGCTTAGCATAGATTCACCGTAATGTATTATTTGTTGAAATTAAGCTTATATGGCTATTCTTATAATAGTAACTAAATGTGCTGAAATTAGGGAGTAAAGCTTCCCCCCCCCAGCCTACTTTTGTAAAACAAAGTAATTGTTAAAATGCAGGGTCAGATCGGGACACTTTTTACCAACTGACAGTCCAGGTTTAAAATAATTTTGAAAATTGTGCTTGCTTACAAAGTTACAATCCACAGCCAAAATAGTGTACGGTTTTAGTATAATGGGAAAATCTGAAACTGCAGCTGTCATATGCCAGATATTGACCCTTCAGGGCTTTGTGTTTTTAATTGAACGATCTCTTTCTTAAAAAGCTGTTTTCAGAGAAAAATCAGACAAGCTATTATTTTATTACAACTTATTTGTACTGCGAGTTTTTCTTCCCAGTGTACATCCCCTTCGTTTCAACAAGACTGAAGCCAGCTGAGTAGCTGAAGTTCTGCCTGCATGGTGCTCAGTAGCACTAATGATTAGAACGGAGGTGGATGGCAATTAGTGGCATTCCATTAAAAATAATTAGGTTTATTAACAGCAAATTATAGAGACCCCTGACATTTGTAGAAACAACAGTTCAGGATTTTTCCGGTTGTTTTGCTGGTCCTACAAATCAGAGCCAAACAGTAGGTTAAACAGAATTGTCAAATGCTCATTCCACTGCACAAGTGACAGGAAATATTATTTTCACTGCATAAGTGACAACAATATTATTATTAATAATAATAATAATAATAATAATAATAATAATAATAATAATAATAATAATAATAATAATAATAATAATAATAATAATAAAATTAATCTTCTATTCGATTCAAAGTGTGGGACTTGTAAAAACTTAACAGTTCAAGTCCTAACCAATAATTTTTGCAAATTATTATTATTACTAATATTATTATTTTACAAACAATGCAGACATCTTTAAAAGGCAGCATTGCATCTGGGCAGAATGAGATTTGTCACGTGCACTAGAAATAAGCCCCCTTGAACTCCTGCCTAGGATCATTCTGGAAATTGAAAGAGGAGGATGGCATATATATAGCTTGTTGGGGGAAAAAGATTGCCAATAATTATAATAACTCACCACTATATTTCATGGCTGGCATGTTTGCATTATATAGCTAGCAACTATAAAGATCTGTTCCCTATATGAAAATAATTAGGAACAGAATGCCAAGACTTAGTGATATTTTGTGCTTGTGTGTATACACACACATATCAATGCTAATTACTAGCCAACAACAACAACAAAAAGTCTTGGTCAATCTGGTCACTTTTTATCCAATAGTCAGTTATAGCACAAAATCCTGACAAGCCCAAAGCTGATAGATACTCATTCGTGGAGTTCTTGGTTTGTTGAATCATTGTGTGTAATATAACTTTAAAATGGAAAGCACCTCTTTTAAATTGATATCCCAACTCTTCAAATACTATGGGAAATTACGTTTCCTAGAAGGAAAGCAGGATGTTACCACAACAGTACACCACCCTATCCAATGCCTTATTCTACAATGGCATCCTCTTTTTCCCCCCCTCTCTTTTCCCAATCTCCAATGTTGCAGAAATTGTATGTAAGAGAAACACCCAGATGTGTTTCTGTACCGCAGAAGACAAGAATCTAGAGTTAGGAGGTAACTCTCACCTCTGTGAAAGTAGGCTAAACCAGCCTGGACAATTTATGATTTCCCCACCTGATATGTTGGACTGCAGTTCCCATCACTCCCATTCAGGAAGTCCTTGTCCATCTAAAGGACAAGGGTGGCTGAATTTGGAGAACTGGAAACCACTAATCTCTCAAGAAAGAAAAAGAAAGAAAGAAAGAAAGAAAGAAAGAAAGAAAGAAAGAAAGAAAGAAAGAAAGAGAGAGAGAGAGAGAGAGAGAGAGAGAGAAAGAAAGAAAGAGAAAGAAAGAGAAAGAAAGAGAAAGAAAGAAAGAAAGAAAGAAAGAAAGAAAGAAAGAAAGAAAGAAAGAAAGAAAGAAAGAAAGAAAGGAGGAAAAGGAAAGATGTGGTCTATAAGCTTGCTAAATGTCTATGGAGATTCTCAGGTCATGGATGTCCCAAAGATGCTTTTTTTCAAAAGGCATCTGGACTTTCTTTTTCCTTGAAGACGAACTGAACAAGTCTCTCTCTCTCTCTCTCTCTCTCTCTCTCTCTCTCTCTCTCTCTCTCTCTCTCTCTCTCTCTCTCTCTCTTTTTTTTTTTTTCTCAAGGAAAAAAAAACAAAGCCCAGTTGCCTTTTTTTTTGGGGGGGGGGGGAAAGCACCTTTGGCACAAAGCTTGCCAACTGAGCAGAAATGCAGTTAGCTTGTCTTGCAGAAACCCAGACCGTTCAACCCGCAGCCCTTCTTTTCCCGTCGCTCCTTCCGGAGGCAGCTGGGGACAACTGGTCCCCGCGCTCCTCACGTAAAGTCGAGCGAGCCTCTCGGGGACGAGAGAAAGGCAACCCGAAGCCAGCGCCGAGGGCGAGACGGACCTCCGAAGAAGGCGCGGAGCGGCAAAGGCCGCCTGACGCCGTCCGTAGAATTCGTGGGGTGGGTGGGGGGAGAAACAAACCCCAGAAACAAAACTTGACTGCGAGCGCCGGAGCGATTAACGGACGGGAAGGTTCAGAGGCGCACGCACGACGGCGACGGCGGCAGGCGAGGAGACGCGGCGAGTTTGCCTGAATGGAAGGCGAGTTCCATTGTTCTTGGGCGGCTCGGGACCCCCCCACACACCCACACACCCATCTCTCTTCTTTGGCACCATTCAGAGCGCGACCCGTTTAAGTTGCACCTCGGATTCCCGCAAGGAGCTTCCGGCAATTAATAATAATAATAATAATAATAATAATAATAATAATAATAATAATAATAATAATAATAATAATAATAATAATAATAATAATAATAATAATAATAATAATAATAATAATAAGGAGGAGGAGGAGGAGGAGGAGGAGGAGGAGGAGGAGGAGGAGGAGGAGGAGAGTCACGGAAATCAGCAGCACCACGACACAAGGCTACCACAAACCCAGTCAAGTCTTTCACATAGCTTGAAGTTTGCCCGGGCATCTTAAACGCACACACACTTTTAATGGAGGAGGGGGAGGAGGAGCGGGGTGGTGGTGGTGGAAATTGCTTCGAAATACTGTCACCCGCAAAGCCTCTTTCACGACTCCCCCTCCCTCCCAAAAGTCTCTCTCCCGCGGTGGGGAGGGAGGGAGGGAGGGAGGGATGGAATCAGTAATATATATATATATATATATATATAAAGGCACTTACCATTGCAAAGGCATAACGTCTGGCCACAGGCTTTGCATAAAAGGAAGCTTTACGCCTGTTCAGAAGGATTGATGCGGGCTATGCGCACGTACCATTTAAGGATAAGGAGGCAGGAGAGAGAGAGAGAGAAGCACTTGAAAGTCAATTCTGCAATCATCTCCAAAACAAAAGGAGCGATGGTTGACCAATCAGAACGGAAAGAGAAGACCACCCCTCTTCTTTCTCCTCCCCCCACCAAAAAAAGAAAAAGAAAAATCTAGCCTGATCGCATTCGAGAGATTGAGCCAAGCTGATTGAACTAATTATCATAGCTTTGAAGATATATATATGTGTGTGTGTGTATGTGTATATGTATATGTGTATATATGTGTATATGTATATGTATATGTGTATATATATGTATATGTGTATATGTATATGTATATGTGTATATATGTGCATATGTATATGTATATGTGTATATATGTGTATATGTATATGTATATGTGTATATATGTGTATATGTATATGTATATGTGTATATATGTGTATATGTATATGTATATGTGTATATATGTATATGTATATGTGTATATATGTGTGTGTATATATATGTGTGTGTGTATATATATATATATATATATATATATATATATATATATATATATATATATATATATATATATATATATATATAAAGATCACCTCAACGTAACCCCACTGTAGAGATGCATTGCACATTCACTTGTTTTGAAAGGAGGCGGGGGTGATTGGGATGGGGGTGGGGGAGTCTTGACTACAAGATAGCCCATCTCTTGCTCCACTGAGTCTGGTAGGGCTTTCCAATGATGGATAATTTTCCTTCAATAAAACTGAAGCAGTCAGGCAGAAAGTGGAGCTTGCCTCTCCCCCCCCCCCCTCCTCTTTCTCTCAATAAATAAAAACACTATTGGCGTTCTGACACTGTGCCCTTGGTTGCTATTCTTTTTTTCTTTTTTCTTTTTTTTTTTTGAAGTGTCAACACAGCACCCAGATTGCCATATATAAATAAGAGAAAATCAGGATAGTTTCAGATGTGAACCTGGTTAGCAGCGCATGCTATTGGGTTTCCTTTGGTTTGTACGACATCTTGGGGACCTTGCTTTTCACATGCCGTTTCCCAGCATCCTCAGTTATCTTGGCTGGTTTGGACATGCTTGCAAGTTAATTGAAATTTATGAGCTTGATTGCCATTTGCTTGATAATTGGTAGCTCAGACCAAATCTGAAGTGATTGCATTTCAGGCAACACAGGAAGGTCTGTTTATAATGCCCTTTCTACGGTGCTCTACCCCCAGGCGTACAATAACCAAGCAATATCTGTGTACAAGTCACACATATTTACGTATTTATTTCTTCAATTTCTATCTCACCTTTCCTCCCCAAACTCCAGGCAGCCTATATTTGGGAACTGGCAATCTATGCATTCGCCAGCAAATAAATGCAATGCGTGGTCCATTGAATAAAATCCCCATTTGTCTCAAAAATTTCCAGGACTCATATTTGACTGTAAATTGTGCATTCAGGAAGCAATTGCTGATTTCAAAATATGTGGTATACAGCAATCAACTGTAAAAAGAATCCACGGTTTTATAGGTTACACCACAAATGCACATTTGTTGCTCAGCTGAATCGAGAGGTAGGTGATCTTCATGTGTGAATGGGTTACTGGAACAAGTAGTTTATACAGTAAACCCACTGAGAAACAGGCAAGTAAAATAAATGTCAAGAACCTGATCCAAGACATATTTGGAAAACAGAAGTGATCAATGAAAAGAGCTACCACAGGTCAAAACCAGAATTGAATTTTTTTATCCCTGCAGAAAGGCATATGTCTCCAAATGTACATTATTTTTTTCAATTAAATTATTTCACATTTCATAGTTCTCCCTTCAACTAATAAAAAAATGGAATCCTTGTGGGGACAGTCCACAGTCTGTTATAATAGCACAATGGTGAAGAAGAAAAAATGATAGTCTCATATTGGGCAAATTTCTTATTTAATGTATTGCTGTACTATA
This sequence comes from Vipera berus, assembly GCF_964194415.1. Taxonomy (NCBI): domain Eukaryota; kingdom Metazoa; phylum Chordata; class Lepidosauria; order Squamata; family Viperidae; genus Vipera; species Vipera berus. Next base: position 83,058,045 of record NC_138203.1, read on the forward strand.
TTTAATTCGGAGGTCATCTAATCCAACCTCAGCCTCTGAAGGAAAACATAGCACTTAATGTAGCAGCCTATACCACTGGCTAATGGTTCAGACAGGAAGTTCCTTTTGACATCTAGCCTGGAATTAATTCCTGAAATTTTTAACCTGTTCCAGCCCTTTGGGTTAGCTGAGAATAAGACCCCACTTTTCGTCTGTGTGACAAGCTTTCAGATATTTGAAGAATGCTTATCCTATTGACTGAATGTGATCAATATAAGAAGGTTTCCGGTAATCCACATTTTTGTACAACTATTTTTGAAATAAAAAGTTAAACATCGCGAACAATACTTGTATTACCTGGTTCCTATCACACTCTTGGAGTTAGGTGATCCTATAACAGAATAACAGAGTTGGAAGGGACCTTGGAGATCTTCTAGTCCAGACATGTCAAACACAAGGCCAGGGGGCCAGATGCGGCCCGCGAAGTGGCTTCATGCGGCCCGCAAAGCCATCCTGGAAACAGTGAGGGAACGGCCCCCACTGCCTTGGCCCTGGCCCAGAGACCCTCCTTCTGCCAGAGACCCTCAGATCTGTCCCACTCCTGCCCAGGCCCCCATAGGCACCCTTGATGCGAACGATGTAGAGCTGACCACGCCCACCCAGTAGGCCATACGCACTTTAGCCATGCCCACCCAGTAGACCACGCCCACCCAGGCTACACCCACCCGGCCCCCTGAGGGCAACTGCAATGCTGATGCGGCCCTCAATGAAATTGAGTTTGACACTCCTGCTCTAGTCTAACCTACTGCTTAGGCAGGAAACCCTACCATTTCAGACAAATCGCTGTCCAGTCTCTTCTTAAAAACTTCCAGTGTTGGAGCACTCACAACTTCTGGCGGCAGGTTGTTCCACTGATTAATTGTTCTAACTGTCAGGAAATTTCTCCTTAGTTCTAGGTTGCTTTTCTCCTTGACTAGTTTCCATCCGTCGCTTCTGGTCCTGCCCTCAGGTACTTTGGAGAATAGGTCGTCCCCCTCTTCTTTGTGGCAGCCCCTGAAATATTGGGACACTGCTATCGTGTCACCCATACTTCTTCTTTTCATTAAACTAGACCTACTCTGCAACTCTGCAATATACTCTTCATATGTTTTAGCCTCCAGTTCTCTAATTATCTTTGTGGTTCTTCTCTGTATTCACAGTCCATAGATGAATAAATGTACACAGATAAAAGGGGAGATAACGCTTTCTCTTTGCTTTGGATTCTTTTTCTGCTCTGAAATGCAGCTCAGGCATACAAATTGGCATTCCTTAGCATGTGTTGACTTCACCCAGCACATGTTCACAAAGCTGGCATTTGTCCGTTGAGCATTCCTAGTGAAATTGCAGAGAGGCCTAAGCCATTGCAGCTGGTGTTAAGGAGCTAGTGCAAAAATGACCAAACATATGCTGATACTCAGAGAATAAAGATAAACTTCTTAGTTCTTGAGAGGAGAGAGGGAGCATCACAAGCCGTGCCAGGAGTGCCATCTATTTTGATTGACATAAGAATTTAAGTTTTCTGAATCCAGTCAAAGTTCCCCTCCCTCTGGAGCTTGGCCATCAAGAGGCCATTTGAAGCTCATAGGCATTGGATGACGTTTTCTCACCCTAAATACATCATCATCATGATCACCATCATCAACCTCAAAGCACAACATCACATCAAGCAGCCAGTTTCATCTCAGTTAAGGGACATTCTGGCTTCCTTAAGAAACCGTGGCAAAATAAACCGTGGCATTAGCACAATGTGTGTATCCGACCTCTCCATAAATAGGCTAGAAACTTTGCAATACCATGTTGTTGCAACCAGTGAATTCATGGGCGGTCACTTGTTCAGGATCCAACTCTTGGATGTGTCAACAGAAACGTTAGTGGTTCTTTGGTCTGCCCCGTAATAAGAAGTATTCTATTTGGAAGCTACTTCTATTCTCCGAAATCTGAAAATGGTTTTAAAAAGTGGTATCGTCTTCTAAAATGGACTTCTCTGATATTCTGTTACTAATTCCTCATGAAAGTGACTTATTTTATTTTTACTCTCTTCACGGCATTATATTCTATTGTGCCATTAGGGAGAAGGATATTTGCAGATGTGTTGAATTACTTTGATTTAATAAAGAAAAAAAAAACTAGTTAGCCTTTTGATTTAAAAAGAGAAAACTCAGGCTCCCAAACCTGAGTTCAAAAAACAGCGAGTATTAAATGGTTAGGCATACAGCAGTTCGTGGCATCAGATTCTAAAGAGGGTTGAATAACATTAGGTGTGTCCGTACCAGGGCTTTTTTTCTCATAGAACGCTCAGAACGGAGTTCCGGCACCTTTTTTGGATAGAACCTTGTAGGGTAGGCAAGGTGGGTTGTATGACACATGTGAGTTCCGGCACCTTTTTCTTTTACAAAAAAAGCACTGGTCCGTACCATGCCCCATGTCTTTCAATGCCTCCTGTACAGATTTATTTTTAAGAAAGCCTCTCCAATACCTGATGGTTGCAGTCCTATGCTGCTCGTACAATTAATGGGTAACTAACTGAAATGATTTATTTTAAAAAAAAAATTGGAAGAGAAATTTGGCTAAGCTTGGCTTCCTGCTTCCTTTGTACTGTTTTTCCCATGCTAATACATTGCAGCAAAGATTGATATGGCAGAATTATTGCTTGTGACGTCCATGGAGCTGTGATGCTGTTCTCCCCATAGGATTACTCAGAGCAGGAAGCTGCTAATGGTAGGAATAGATCAGAAAACCTGTCCTGCCTCCGTTAACTGCAGAGGAAAAGGATGGAAATGACAGGTGATGTTATACCACATACACCACAATCTAAATGTGATACTGTAGGAAAAAAACACAGCTTTCTGTTAGCTTTCTATTAGCTGTATTCATGAGGAATTGGAAAAGGGAAGGAGAAAAGGAAGGTGGAAGAGAGAGAGGGAGAGAGACAGAGAGAAAATTTGAGGTTAATTTTTTAGGGAAAAATTATGCAAAATGTTTCTGTGGAGATTCTCAATCTTCCAGGTCATTGGTTGTGCCAAAGGTGCTTCTCCAAAAGGCAACTGGAAATTCTTGGGTTGTTTTTTTTTTCCTTGATAACATTTTGCTTCTCATCCAAGAAGCTTCTTCAGTTCTTCTGAAGAAGTCAGAACGGAAGAAACGTCTAGGATGAGAAGCAAAAGTCCAGTTGCCTTTTGGAGAAGCCACATTGGGATATGCAAAAAGTTATACCTATTGCCAGATATAGATGAAGGTTCCTACAGATTTCAGTGCAAAACTGTATATGGATATTAGGAGAGCTGGACTGCAAACACAGCATATTTAAAGGTAAAGGTAAAGGTTCCCCCGCACATGTGTGCTAGTCGTTTCCGACTCTAGGGGCTGGTGCTCATCTCTGTTTCAAAGCTGAAGAGCCAGCGCTTGTCCGAGGACGTCTTCATGGTCATGTGGCCGGCATGACTAGACGCCAAAGGCGCACAGAACACTGTTACCTTCCCACCGTAGTGGTCCCTATTTTTCTACTTGCATTTTTACGTACTTTTGAACTGCTAGGTTGGCAGAAGCGGGGACGAGTAACGCGCTCACTCTGTTACGCGGCACTCGGGATTCGACCCACCAAACTTCCAACCTTCTGATCGACAAGCTAAGCATCCTAACCCACTGAGCCACCGCATCCCTCAAAGCATATTTAGCCCCAACTTAAATGCTGGAAAGCGTCTTTAACTGTTTCTTTGAGATCTTTTATTGTTGTTTATATTAGAGTTTTGGGAACACTTCCCATATCAACTTCCCATCTTTTTTTCATTTCTTTTTGTTTAAATAACATGATTCCCTCCTCAACACCCACTCACCATTCCTACATTTCTTCTTTAGAATCACAGAAAGCATTCGCTTGCAAACTTTTTAATAAGGCTATTACATGCAGATAAAGATTATATCTTGTGGCGGTACAATAGATTTTTGCTTTTCTGTAAAAAAATCAGAATATTTTCTGATATTTCTCTGTCACCAGACAGAAACTCTGAATAGCAATGTGACAAATCTATTCAGGAGGTGACAATATGAATACTCTTAATTGCACTCCCTTGTGTGCCACAAAACTGTCACTTCATTTTTGTATGTGCTTGTTTTGGGGGGAAAAGGAGAAAAAAATACTACTTAGAATTTCAAAAAGTACAGCTGAACCACTGAAATGATATGCGTCTTTATGTATGTGTGTGTGTGTGTGTGTGTGTATGTGTATCTTCTCTCTCTCTCTCTCTCTCTCTCTCTCTCTCTCTCTCTCTCTCTCTCTCTCTCTCTCTCTTTATCTGTAAAGGTAAAGGTTCCCCCGCACATGCGTGCTAGTCGTTTCCAACTCTAGGGGCTGGTGCTCATCTCCGTTTCAAAGCCGAAGAGCCAGCGCTTGTCCGAGGACGTCTCCGTGGTCATGTGGCCGGCATGACTAGACGCTAAAGGCACACGGAACGCTGTTACCTTCCCACCGGAGTGGTCCCTATTTTTCTACTTGCATTTTTACATGCTTTCAAACTGTTAGGTTGGCAGAAGCTGGGATGAGTAACAGGCGCTCACTCTGCTATGCGGCACTCGGGATTCGACCCGCCAAACTGCCAATCTTCTGATTGACAAGCTCAGCATCCTAACCCACTGAGCCACCACGTCCCTATCTATCTATCTATCTATCTCTATCTCTATCTCTATCTCTATCTCTATCTCTATCTCTATCTCTATCTCTATCTCTATCTATCTATATCTTTATCTATATCTATAACTATATCTATATCTATATCTATATCTATATCTATATCTATATCTATATCTTTATCTATATCTATAACTATATCTATATCTATATCTATATCTATCTATCTATCTATCTATCTATCTATCTATCTATCTATCTATCTATCTATCTATCTATCTATCTAAATATAAGCAAGAAAAGCAAATGCTGTGTTCTTGTTCAGTTTTTCTACCCTCCATTACAGCTCAGCTGTTGACTGAAACCCCATTACTGATCAAAATATAAACTATGTAAGTTGGGCTGGTTAACACTGATATTGTGTATATAAGGGGGTGGGTGACATCGTGTGCATTATAACATCATCACAAAAATGGTGTAAATCACTGGTGTCAAACTCGATTGTGTCACGTGACGTATGGTGACGTATCGCAACGTTTTTTTGCCTTGGTGCAGCTGGGGTGGGTGTGGCCTGCGCGTGACATATCCGGCCCACGGGCTATCAGTTTGACACCGCTGATATCAATGGTCTCCATTGTATTAGCCACAGCAGGCCACAAATTATATAAGCCTGACAATGATGATGCATGTGACAACATTGTGTTTGATATTGGACCAGCAGCATCAGAGGGTGAATGCAGAGTACCGAGGGGGCCGAATGATTGAATTAGCATCATGCCATTGCAATACAAGCCTGCCCGCCCACCCCATTTGTACATCTGTTGTGACATTATATACATATAAAAGGTTTGAGTTACAAAAGTGTAATGCGAGCTTTATCATTTGGATGAATGCTAAAAGACCCTGAAGATGTCTGTGTATTGATCTTCAACTACCCCTTTTTCATTGTATTTGACCTTGGTTCTTGAAAATTGATAGCAAAATTCCCTATCATTGAAAAATCAATCCCCACCCAAACTCTTTCTCTGTATTATGTCTTCATCTCCATTGTGAGCTCATTTTTGTTCTTTTAACCTACTTGCATTGTGTTAGTTATATTTGGTTCCATTGTTCCTTTCTTGCATTTTGTATCTCTTTTGATTTATATTCTTTCACAAAAACGGTTAATACGTCTTAAAATGGGTGAGGCTTTAAAAAGAAAAAAAGAAAGAAGGTCCCAAACAGATTGGATCTCATCATCTCCCATAAAGCTGAGTTGGAATCATGGTTGTAAAATGTCGCCATCTCTGGGGTTAAGCTATCATTGGACAAGTTTACATATCATATTGAGTTATAAACTCTGCAGGCTCTGTCAAAACTGTACAAACTGCGTTGGGACTTACAAATTTACAAATTGTAGCTTTAGTGGGTTTATTTATAGTTAAGGGACAATAAACATAATTTTGCCTTTTTTTTTGATATGATAGTTTCTTATAGTAGTTAAGATGTTGAAATGGAAGCAAGGAGTTCTAGGTTCAGTTTCAGCCACAAGCTCCAGTCTAAAGTATAAAGTTCCTTTCTTTTTTTAGTGCTGCCAGCTTGCATTGAAGCTTTCTTACAGTCAGTGGGACTTGATCCGAGGGAATTATATCTAAAAATACAGTCTTGTTAAACATTTTGATTTTTTTAAAAAGAGGCAAAAACTAAGTTGAGTGCATAGGTGATGGATCCATTGAATCCAGTAGGCCAGAGGTCCCCAACCCCCGGTCCTTGGCCCAGTGCCATTCAGAACTGGGCCCATGGAAGTGATGGGTGAGAACACCACTGCCACAGCTGCATCTGCCAGTCTGCCAAGCTGGAAAGGTTGGAGATCGCTGCAATAGACGGCAAGCTATCAAACCTCTCCAGAAAGAAAGACTGAATGTGATAAAAGAAAGCAAGAAGAAAAACTCTGTCCTTCACTCCCTTCCATGTTGTTAGCATATGAGCCTGGACTGAATTTTGGATCTCTCTGTTCTGACTGATAGAATTGATCTGTTTGTTCATCTCTTTATCTAGCTGTGCACTGGAAGGCTTGGAATCAATATAGTTTACTTATTTATTTAGAACATTTTATTTCCAGCATTTCATTAAAAGAAGAATCCCAAAGTGGGTTTCACAAAGAAGAAGATGAAACAACGAAACCATGCAAAATGGCCACTTGTTAATAGTGCAATGCCTAACATAAACAAACATCCAATAAAAATTATGCTTAAACCTTCTTAACATGAGCCCTATATTCATTGTAAAGAAAAAAAAGGAAGAGATGCAGAAATTCAGTCCCGTGGGCTGCTTTTACTATAGGTGCCCATTGCATTACAAAGTTATCTCAATCATTTGGCATGATGGATCAATACGTAGGGCCTACTATTAGAGTTCTGTTATTCTATATAGCCATGGTGGTAAACCTATGGCACACGTGCCACCTGTGGCATGCAGAGCCCTCTCTGTGGGCACGTGCCCCAGTCCTAGGCCTTCAGCTGAGTTTTATAAAACCTTTTTGCTTTAGGCCTCCGCCACCATGTACAAAAAAAGGTTCAATCAATCAATTTTAACTTCTCGTGGAAAAAAAAAATCTCACAAACTTGGAATTGATTGAACTTTTAGTCCCACCCACTCTGCCATTACACCCAATGGGCCACACCCACCCGGCCCCCGACAATACATAAGTGGGTTTTGGGTTGCAGTTTGGGCACTCGGTCTCTAAAAGGTTCGCCATCACTGCTATATAGGATGCCACTGGTACATACATTGCTATTAACATTGAGCCTACCTACGTGAGGATCCAAATCTATAAGTAATACTTACATACATGGAAAAATATCTGTGGTGGAATGTAGCCTGGATTCCTGGGAGGGAGTGGCTAATTTCCAGAAGACAAAGAGGCAGTAGAGGTTGGAAAGTTTAGTTGGAAGGAAAAAGGGCTAAAATGGCGCCTCCCTAGCAGTTTCCTGAGTATATCTACAGTTATGCAGATAGTTGCTTGATCTAGGCAAGATTCTGTCTAGAAGTAAAGCGCAATAAAGGAAAATACTCAGAAGTGACTCCCCATGTCATTCTCGGTTTTTGGAGCCTCACATCAATCTTGTCAGATTAAGCAACTCTCTGCATGACTGTAGATATACTATAAGGACCACTTCAACTAACCACCCAAGAAAGCAGCACTCTTCAAACAGGCATTTGTCTCAAAAGGATACTTTTATTAGGGGTCAGTGACAGTAAGGAAGTCAAGGTGAGAGCTGGGGGAAATCCCGCCCAAACGGTACAGTTAAGCAAGCAATATTCCTCCTCTCACCAAAGTCATAATGTTCATTTGAAATTCAGCCAATCCACAGGTGGTATGATGGGCGGGTAATTGGCACAGTTGGCACACATCTCAAGGTCTTCTCCCGCTTTCGTTTCTCTGTAACTGTCTCCCTGATAAGGGAGACACACTCCTTTATCAAGGGTGGAGGCAGGACAGGTAAAGTAGAAAGCAAAAGTTATCCCAACCCCCCCTCCTACCAGCAGAACGGCTGGCCCCCAAAGTAGAATATATGCAAAGGAAAACAGGGAGGTTTGGGGGACCTGACATACACTCTGGGACTGCCAGAGAGAAGTTGTTTTAACCCTCTTCTTCCTGATGAAACTTTATAAACGCCACTGCTTCTTTGTTCTCTGGAAAACAAACCTTCCGTCCTGTGAATCCAGAATACATTCCACCACAATATCACTCCTTCCCATTGCTTTCCTTTTGTTTCCAAGTAATCAAACAATGTAAATAGTTGCAGCATGGCGTATGGGCAAAGACCATCTTCAGGGTTGGCAAAAGCACTCTGGATGATGATGAATACAATTAAAAACTTAAATAATGGTTTCCATTGTAAATATGAAGCTCGCATGTAGGGAAAAAAGCACTTACTTTTACTGTATAGATCTCACCAACTTTCCCGATGACTTGTCAAATTGTATTGGGCTGTCTACCCTACCCATTTGTGGTTCCTCATTTGGGACAGCAAGAAATCTTTTTTGTGTCACTTAAGTTTTCCTTAGATGAATGTTTCTCCCTCCCCTTCCTATTCTTTGTAAAAGTCTTACAAATCAATGTCTGTGGGTTGCACATTAATATGCTTGAAACTGCTGAGAGGGCTGGCCTAGGTAGCATAAGCACACATGATGCATCATTAATGTTGCTTGCAAGGTAGCACCAATCATTATAATTCTGAGGCTGAACCCAGGCAATTCCAAGAATACTTTCTAAGACCAGTTTTAAATGGGTGTCGTACTTGGTGCTCCCCTTCATGGATTACTGCCTTGTTGTGACAAAGGGGCTTGTGTAATTCAATGAAGCTATGAGCTATGCTGTGCAGGGCCACCCAAGATGGACAGGTCATAGCAGAGAGTTCTGACAAAATGTGATCCACTGGAGAAGGAAATGGCAACCCACTCCAGTATCTTTGCCATGAAAATCCTATGCATAGTACCAAAAGGCAAAACAAAATGACGCTGGAAGTTGAGCCCCTCAGGTCGGAAGGCGTCCAATATGCTACTGGGGAAGAGCAGAGGGCTAGTACTAGTAGTGCCAGAAAGAATGAAGCGACTGGGCCAAAGCTGAAAGGACGCTCAGTTGTGGATGTATCTGGTGGTGAAAGGAAAGTCTGATGCTGTAAAAGATTTTTTTCTCCATAGGAACCTGGAATGTAAGATCCATGAATCAAGGAAAGCTGGACGTGGTCAAACAAGAGATGACAAGACTGAACATCGACATCTTAGGAATCAGCGAACTAAAATGGACAGGAATGGGCGAATTTAATTCAGATGACCATCAGGTATACTACTGCGAGCAAGAATCCCTCAGAAGAAATGGAGTAGCCTTCATAGTCAATAAAAGAGTAGGAAAAGCAATACTGGGATACAATCCCCAAAATGACAGAATGATCTCAGTTCGAATCCAAGGCAAACCATTCAATATCACAGTAGTCCAAGTCTATGCCCCAACCACCAGTGCTGAAGAGGATGAAATTGACTGGTTCTATGAAGCCCTACAGCACCTTATAGAACTAACAACAAAAAATGATGTTCTTATCATCATGGGGGATTGGAATGCTAAAGTAGGAAGCCAAAAGATAACCAGAATAACAGGCAAGTTTGGCCTTGGAGTACAAAATGAAGCAGGGCACAGGCTGATAAAATATTGTCAAGAGAATACTATGGTCATAGCAAACACTCTTTTCCAACAACCCAAGAGACATCTCTACACATGGACATCACCAAACGGTCAACACAGAAATCAGATTGACTATGTGCTCTGCAGCCAAAGATGGAGAAACTCTATACAGTCAATAAAAACAAGACCAGGAGCTGACTGTGGCTCAGACCATGAGCTTCTCCTTGCAAAGTTTAGGCTTAAACTGAAGAAAGTAGGGAAAAGCACTAGGCCACTCAGGTATGAATTAAATCATATCCCTGTTGAATATACAGTAGAGGTGACAAATAGATTTAAGGAATTAGATCTGATAGACAGAGTGCCTGAAGAACTATGGACAGAGGTTCGCAACACTGTAGAAGAGGTAGCAACTAAAACCATCCCAAAGAAAAAGAAATGCAAAAAAGCAAAATGGCTGTCTGAGGAAGCTTTGCAAATAGCTGAGGAAAGGAGGGAAGCGAAAGGCAAGGGAGAAAAAGAAAGATACACCCAATTGAATGCAGAATTCCAGAGAATAGCTAGAAGAGATAAGAATGCCTTCTTAAATGAACAGTGCAAAGAAATAGAAGAAAACAATAGAATAGGGAGGACTAGAGGTCTCTTCAAGAAAATTGGAGAGATGAAGGGAATGTTTAATGCAAAAATGGGCATAATAAAGGACCAAAATGGCAGGGACCTAACAGAGGCAGAAGAGATTAAGAAGAGGTGGCAAAATTACACAGAAGAACTATACAAGAATGAGCTTAATGTCCCTGATAAGCACGATGAGGTGGTCACTGACCTCGAGTCAGACATCCTAGAATGTGAAGTGAAGTGGGCCTTAGAAAAGCTGAACAACAACAAAGCTAGTGGAGGTGACAGTACTCTAGCTGAGCTATTCAAAATCTTAAAAGACGATGCAGTAAAAGTGCTACACTCAATTTGTGAGCAAATTTGGAAAACTCAACAGTGGCCACAGGACTGGAAAAGATCAGTTTACATTTCAATTCCAAAGAAAGGCAGTGCCAAAGAATGTTCAAATTATCGCACCATTGCACTCATTTCACATGCTGATAAAGTTATGCTTAAAATCCTACAAGCTAGACTCCAGCAGTATGTGGATCGAGAACTACCAGAAGTACAGGCAGGATTTCGAAGAGGCAGAGGAACTAGAGATCAAATTGCCAACATACGCTGGATCATGGAGAAAGCTAGGGAGTTCCAGAAAAACATCTACTTCTGCTTCATAGATTATGCTAAAGCCTTTGACTGTGTAGATCACAACAAACTGTGGCAAGTTTTTAAAGAGATGGGAGTACCAGACCATCTTATTTGTCTCTTGAGAAACCTATATGCAGGTCAAGAAGCAACAGTGAGAACTGGACACGGAACCACTGATTGGTTCAAAATTGGGAAAGGAGTCCGGCAAGTCTGTATACTGTCACTCTGCCTATTTAACTTATATGCAGAGCATATCATGAGAAAGGGGGGGGCTGGATGAATCAAAAGTTGGAATTAAGAGAAATATCAACAACCTAAGATATGCAGATGATACCACTCTAATGGCAGAAAGTGAAGAAGAACTAAAGAGCCTCTTGTGGGTGAAGAAGGAGAGTGCAAAAGTTGGGTTGAAATTTATCATTAAGAAAACCAAGATCATGGCATTCAGCCCTCTCAATTCGTGGCAATTAGATGGGGAAGAAATGGAGGTAGTGACAGATTTTATTTTCCTGGGCTCCAAGATCACCGCAGATGGGGACTGTAGCCAAGAAATTAAAAGACGCTTGCTCCTGGGGAGGAAAGCCATGGCAAATCTAGACAGCATACTAAAAAGCAGAGACATCACCCTGCCAACAAAAGTGCATATAGTCAAGGCTATGGTCTTCCCAGTTGCAATGTATGGCAGTGAAAGTTGGACCATAAGAAAGGCTGAGCGCCAAAGAATTGAGGCCTTTGAACTATGGTGCTGGAGAAGACTTCTTTCCCTTGGACTGCAAGGAGACCAAACTGGTCAGTCCTTGTTGTTAGCTGCGAAGTCGTGTCCGACCCATCGCGACCCTATGGACAACATTCCTCCAGGCCTTCCTGTCCTCTACCATCTTCTGGAGTCCATTTAAGCTCACACCTACTGCTTCAGTGACTCCATCCAGCCACCTCATTCTCTGTCGTCCCCTTCTTCTATTGCCCTCGATCTTTCCCAGCATTAGGCTCTTCTCCAGTGAGTCCTTCCTTCTCATTAGGTGGCCAAAGTATCTGAGTTTTAGCTTCAGGATCTGGCCTTCTAAAGAGCAGTCAGGGTTGATCTCCTCTAGGACTGACTGGTTTGATCGCCTTGCAGTCCAAGGGACTCGCAGGAGTCTTCTCCAGCACCATAGTTCAAAGGCCTCAATTCTTTGGCGCTCAGCCTTTCTTATGGTCCAACTTTCACTGCCATACATTGCAACTGGGGAGACCATAGCCTTGACTATACGCACTTTTGTTGACAGGGTGATGTCTCTGCTTTTTAGTGTGCTGTCTAGATTTGCCATGGCTTTCCTCCCCAGGAGCAAGTGTCTTTTAATTTCTTGGCTACAGTCCCCATCTGCAGTGATCTTGGAGCCCAGGAAAATAAAATCTGTCACTACCTCCATTTCTTCCCCATCTATTTGCCAGGAATTGAGAGGGCCAGATGCCATGATCTTGGTTTTCTTAATGTTAAGTTTCAACCCAAGTTTTGCACTCTCCTTCTTCACCTGCAACAAGAGGCTCTTTAGTTCTTCTTCACTTTCTGCCATTAGAGTGGTATCATCTGCGTATCTTAGGTTGTTAATATTTCTTCCGGCAATCTTAATTCCAACTTTTGATTCATCTAGCCCTGCCTTTCTCATGATGTGCTCTGCATATAAGTTAAATAGGCAGGGCGACAGTATACAGCCTTGCCGGACTCCTTTCCCAAGTTTGAACCAATCAGTGGTTCCATGTCCAGTTCTCACTGTTGCTTCTTGACCTGCATATAGGTTTCTCAAGAGACAAATAAGATGGTCTGGTACTCCCATCTCTTTAAGAACTTGCCACAGTTTGTTATGATCCACACAGTCAAAGGCTTTAGCATAGTCAATGAAGCAGAAGTAGATGTTTTTCTGGAACTCCCTAGCTTTCTCCATGATCCAGCGTATGTTGGCAATTTGATCTCTAGTTCCTCTGCCTCTTCGAAATCCTGCCTGTACTTCTGGTAGTTCTCGATCCACATACTGCTGAAGTCTAGCTTGTAGAATTTTAAGCATGACTTTACTAGCATGAGAAATGAGTGCAATGGTGCGATAGTTTGAACATTCTTTGGCACTGCGTTTCTTTGGAATTGGAATGTAAACTGATCTTTTCCAATCCTGTGGCCACTGTTGAGTTTTCCAAATTTGCTGGCAAATTGAGTGTAGCACTTTTACTGCATTGTCTTTTCAGATTTTGAATAGCTCAGCTGGAATACTGTCACCTCCACTAGCTTTGTTGTTGCTCAGCTTTTCTAAGGCCCACTTCACTTCACATTCTAGGATGTCTGGCTCGAGGTCAGTGACCACCTCATTGTGATTATCTGGGACGTTAAGCTCATTTTTGTATAGTTCTTCTGTGTAATTTTGCCACCTCTTCTTAATCTCTTCTGCCTCTGTTAGGTCCCTGCCATTTTTGTCCTTTATCATGCCCATTTTTGCATTAAACGTTCCCTTCATCTCTCCAATTTTCTTGAAAAGATCTCTGGTCCTCCCTATTCTATTGTTTTCTTCTATTTCTTTGCACTGTTCATTTAAGAAGGCATTCTTATCTCTTCTAGCTATTCTCTGGAATTCTGCATTCAATTGGGCGTATCTTTCTTTTTCTCCCTTGCCTTTCCCTTCCCTCCTTTCCTCAGCTATTTGCAAAGCTTCCTCAGACAGCCATTTTGCTTTCTTGCATTTCTTTTTCTTTGGGATGGTTTTGGTTGCTACCTGTTGTACAATGTCGCGAACCTCTGTCCATAGTTCTTCAGGCACTCTGTCTATCAGATCTAATTCCTTAAATCTATTTGTCACCTCTACTGTATATTCAACAGGGATATGATTTAATTCATACCTGACTGGCCTAGCGCTTTTCCCTACTTTCTTCAGTTTAAGCCTAAACTTTGCAAGGAGAAGCTCATGGTCTGAGCCACAGTCAGCTCCTGGTCTTGTTTTTACTGACTGTATAGAGCTTCTCCATCTTTGGCTGCAAAGCATATAGTCAATCTGATTTCTGTGTTGACCGTCTGGTGATGTCCATGTGTAGAGCCGTCTCTTGGGTTGTTGGAAAAGAGTCAGTCCTAGAGGAGATCAACCCTGACTGCTCTTTAGTAGGCCAGATCCTGAAGTTGAAACTCAAATACTTTGGCCACCTAATGAGAAGGAAGGACTCACTGGAGAAGAGGCTAATGCTGGGAAAGGTTGAGGGCAAGAGAAGAAGGGGACAACAGAGAATGCGGTGGCTGGATGAAGTCACTGAAGCAGTAGGCGTGAGCTTAAATGGACTCCAGAATATGGTAAAGGACAGGAAGGCTTGGAGGAACATTGTCCATGGGGTCGCAATGGGTCGGACACGACTTCGCAGCTAACAATAACAACAACGTGGTACTACCTCCTTCAATTTGAAGAGTTATCGCTCTGACTAGTCCAGCTGAGAAGGGAATATAAAAACTGGCACAAATAATAGAATGAGTATTGCAGAAGTGAATATATAAATATAGTAAAAAAAGAATAGATGTGTTTTCATGATTATAAGCAGATTTATTAATTTGGTTTCAGTCCAAGTCAAAACAAGCTTTTTCCAAGTTTCATAATCACACAGCCTTGCTTTGAATGCTCATCTCTTCATAGCTGATAGAAGTTACCATATGCAGTCTCTCCTACTACCTAACAAAGAAACACATATATAATGAACAAGGACAGTTTTCTACCATATAGTGGAAATACTGGGCAAGCTACAATAATATTTTTTGTTCTAATACCTGGTTGCCAATCAAAATTGATAGCTCCTATCAAAAACCAATCACATACAGTTGTTTTTGATTATGGAAAAGGGATGTATTGATAGAAAAGTTCTTACTAGTAGTGAGCATTCTGTGAGACTTTTAACTATCAAGGCCATATTCTGAAAAAGTGAGAGGAAGGTCTTTCTTAGCACTAGGAGATCTTCCGGTTCCATTAAAGTAGGCATGAAATTGATTTCTTTATAGTGATTTTTTTACAATAGGCTGTTACTGATGTATCTGACCATTAAGCAGGTCACATAAGAATGGTCCCAATCACATTTTCTCCCAGTAGAATGGAGGACTTTCGGGTGAGATAATGGCAGTGTAAGATGTCTCCGAAAGAACAGGAATGACACTGCAGTAGAGACCAATGGTTAGGCCACAAGCCTAACTGGCTAACAGAGCCACCTTGAACAAGGTGAAGCCAAGAGACCACCATCTTGTGCTTTGGGCAGTGGCTCCTTGTGAGGAGACTGCAGGAATGTGGTTAACTTGTGAGCTTGATTGCCAGAAGCCCCAGTAAAGTCAACAAGCTCACAGCCACAGCACAGCCTGTAAGGATACCGGATTCACTGAAACCGTAATTTCCTGAACAGACCTGGATTATAATTCTTTTATAGCTAAAAGAGATCTTTGGAGCAGCAAGAAGAAAATTGCACCCGGTGAGTGATAATTCCAGCTTAAAGTTTAAGGAAAAGAATAAAATAATATAAAGAATTTAAGACCAACAGCAATAAGCTTGACAAGAATTTAACTTAAGAAAGTTATAACAGACTAAGGAATCAGTCTAATTAGAAACATTATATTAATTTTTAAGTGTTTAAATTTTAAAACGTTTACATTTTTGTTAAAATGTTTTCAAATAATTAAATAAATAAAACAATTGCCATCCTTATCAGGTAGACCAGACAGGAAATGCAACAGGATAAGCTAATTCTACTTCGTTGTAAAGCTACATTAACAGAATCTCGCATGTCTGAAAGTACAATTCTCCCACTGTTGCCGTTACAGCCTGAGAACTTAGGAAGATTCCCTTTGGAGCTTTTTGCTCCACTCATTATGCAATTGCAGGCTATGCTTTCTCTTATCTGATCATTTCCAAGGCAGCATCTCTTTGTCCTGTCTCCCTACATCAGACATGTTAAGCACAAGGCCTGCAGCCACATCCAGCCCACGATTGGCTGATATTTGGCCCATGAGGATGTCCCAGAGACAGTGAGGGACTGCCCCCCATCGCCCTGGTTCCAGCCCTGCCCTGCCCAGCCTGACAGCTCCCAAGGCACACACACAGGAGGCAGTGAGCACACGGGGGCCAACATTGTCCAGCAGCAGGAAATGTATAGCCTGCTGTGAATACCAGGCTGGTCCTCCAGCAGCAGCGCTGTAGCAGCACTGGAAGCACATGGAGTTGGGGCACACGATGTGGACTGCCAGACATGCCTACTCCATCCATCTCTTTTTGGCTGGAGAGCAGTTCACCACTGGTCATCTCCTCAGCCCCCTCATGGGACTTGCCCCTGGCCCGTGGATGGAGCGCATTCCCCTCGCGCACCTTGGTACCAGCCACAGCCATGGCTACCATCTGCTCACGCAGGTCCATTGCCACCAGAGCTGCAGTCCCGTCCAGCATGAAGGAGGCAAAGCGGTCAGCTAGGAAGCCCCGAGTAGAGGTGGTACAGCATGCCCAGGGCCAGCAGGCAAAAGGCCACCCCAAGCAGGAAAAGCTGGATCCCCATCGGCACCATGGCCATCCAACCCCAGCAGAGATGGGGGGAGGCACACAACCCTGGCTGGGCCTGGGTGGCCATGGGTATCATGCTTCCCCTGCTCGGGATGGCCTTTTGTTTGCTGGGCATGGCCAGCTCTACCACCTCTACTCAAGCTTCCTAGCTGGCGGCAGCCTAATGAACCTGCGTGAGCTGATTTGTAGTGCCAGCCCTAGGGGGGCCAAGGTGTGTCAGGTGCATGAGGGGAACAGGCTCTATGCATGGGCCAAGGGCAAGATCTGCAAGGGAGCCGAGGAGATGAGCAGCAGTGACCTGCTCTCCAACTTCAAGCAAAAACAGATGGGACGGAGTAGGCAGGTCCAGCGGTCTGCATCACTTGGCTCCCCCTGACCTCCCCTACTCTGCCTGCTGCTGGAGGGCTGGCCTGGTGTTTGTAGAATGTGCTGGTCAAGGGGCTGGCAAACTGTGGCTGCTGACAAACACCGACATTCCCCGGGTGCTCACTGGCCTCTGTTTGTGGGGGCTGATGGTGTCAGGCAGCAGCTGCCCCGGACCCTGTCTCACCTTGCCTTGTCCCGGGACAATCACACCCTCACTCTGCCCCTACCTCACCTCACCTCACCCCACAGTATGAGCCTCCTGCCCACCAGCCCACTCACCAGAGACCCCCTGGATCTCCCCCAACCCTGTCTGGTCCCCGCAGGCATTTCCCCCATCGAGCAACATCGAGGTGGCCACGCCCACCCCAGAAATGTCCACCCAGTCAGCTATGGCCACTGCAGCCACACCCACTCAGTGGGCCACGACTACCCACCCCCTCTTAAGGCACCAAAATGCTGATGTGGCCCTCGATGAAATTGAGTTTGACACCCCTGCTCTACATCCTTTCAACTTACCATTACATGGAAAAATAGAAGAGATCTGAAGAATTTCACTTAGATCTGAATTTAGCTCTTATCTGGTGAGGTTGTGGATGGACATGTACATGTGCATACACACATCCCCATTTAAAGCAGGGGGACCCCAAACCCCAGTCTGTGCAGCATGCCACAAACAAGCAAAGTACCATCTGCAGGTTGCAGGCAACACACAAACCCACACTATTCTGGGCCGCAGAAAAACCTCTCTCCACAGAACTGATCCCTGGTCCCCGAAATGTTGGGGGCTGCTCTTTCAAAACATATTCCCTCTCAACATAAATTTGCCACCGATCACTATGTATTCAAGATATGTTTCTCTTTAATACTTAAATGAGTCTTTAGGGAAGTGTTTTAAATTCCATGGTTAGCAGATTTAAATTGTCCCCATGACACAAAATACGTTCATGATAACCCCAAATGATTGCCTACTTCTGTCAGAAAGCAAAACTGAAGTTTCTAAAGAAGTCTTCAATAATGTACTTGGTCATAGTAAATGGCACAATTGATCCAATAATAGGACTTTTGAAAAATATTATTTCACAGAAGGGAAGATATCAAATGCCAATTTGTATTTTTTTAAAGTAGGTGAAGGAGTATCTAGCACATCTATCTCTACTATTCAGCATTAAATCAGTGTGCTGCTATGCAATGATAAAATGTAATTAAGGTAAGGAATTAGTTGAAGTAATTTATTGCAGATGACCTCCAGTCTCGGTGTTAGGTTTATAACTCTCAAAATTAGGTCAGAATTATACTAAAGAATGCTCTTATCCACTGAAGTTTCCAACTAAGTCAAACGACTGTTTCCAACAAGCAATATTTTAACACCACTTTTAATATTGATTTATGGTGAGGAGATAATGCAGAATAAATATTGCTCCATCTATAAAAATATGTGGACAATTTCTGCCCACCAGTTTGAAAAGTTGTTGATCAAACAAAACACAGTTAGAATATTTGCTTGTTATCAAACTTCTCAGTGAAGGTCTAGTTATTTCTGTGGTTTCCAGGACGAAAAGCCCAGGAGTGGAGACGAGTTGATTTCTTGTTGTTCCCTTAAAGACACATAACGATAATTATTATACTAAAGTACCAGTGATTCATCTTAATATGGAAAGAAGCCTGTGGCAGATTCTGAAGCAGCCAGGAAAATTCAGTAAATTGTTTCTGAATAGTTGCTGCTGTTCTTGCAAGGTGAAACATCTAGGACCCTCCAGATGTTATGAAATTGTTATTTCTCTGCAGTTCATGCCAACATGATCTCTGAGTAGCCCAGAGCTATTGATGACACCTCTCAGCATCTTTTCACATTGGTCATGCTTGCTTGGGTTGAAGAGAGATAATAGTTGAGCAACATTTGGAGCTTCTCTGTTGACTTAGCTAAGAAAGTCCAAACCGAAAGACAACAAGCTAGATTCTAAACCTCATCGTAATCAGCGTAGCCATCATCCTCGTGAGGCCAGGGTGAGATATGAAGATTCTTTTGCAAGATGTAGCAAAAAGCCTGAAAGGAGAAACAAAGAAGAAAGTATTGCTGGAGCACAAAGAAGAAGCACCAAATGGATGGAATAATAATAATAATAATAATAATAATAATAATAATAATAATAATAATAATAATAATAATAATAATAATAATAATAATAATAATAATAATAATAATAATAATAATAATTTGGTTCAGTTGTACATGAAAAGATGCAAAATAAGCCCATAAAAGGAAAGGGGCCTTCTGTCCCAAAACGTGGGCTGCAGTGGTGCAAATAAAAGGCGATAGGAACACAAAGGACCTGAGAAGTTTAGGATGAGAATCTAATTTTTTCTAACACCCAAGACTCTTATCTGGCCAAGAGCAACTATAGCAATAGCACTTAGATTTACATACCGCTTCCCAGACCTTTACAACCCTCTCTAAGCGGTTTACAGACTCAACCTATTGCCCCCAACAATCTGGGTCCTCATTTTACTGACCTCGGAAGGATGGAAAGCTGAGTCAACCTTGAGCCAGCAGAATTGAACTCCTGGCAGTCGGCAGAGTTAGCCTGCAATCTGTGAGTGTCTTTGAGAAATATAACTTTGTTTTGCTTTAACAAAGAAATTCTTAATTATTAGGGGGGGGGGAAACCTCTTGGTATTCATTAGGAACCTTAACATCAGAGGAGCATTTTGCATAGAAGCTTAGGTGCGTTCTGAATCCGAGAATGTACATTTTACAGTAAATAAATCTGAGTGTTTTTCCTGCTCTGTTACTCTTTGGCTGGGCAAAAGCCTGTGAAATCCTCAGAATGAGAAAATATCTCTCCAGTCACTAAATGATGTGGGTATGGGTGGGACAGAAAAATATCCACAACCAGGAGCCCTGGTGGCGCAGTGGTTAGAATGTAGTATTGCAGGCTAACTTGCCCACACACCAGGAGTTTAGATCTTGACCAGTTCAAGGTTGACTCAGCCTCCCATCCTTCTGAAGTCAGTAAAATGAGGACCCAGATTGTCGGAGGCAACTGGTATGCACAAACAAGCAAAGCCCCATCTGCGGGATGCAGGCAGCACACAAAACCATGCCCCCTCCGGTCCGCAGAAAAACCTCTCTCCACAGAATGGGTCCCTGGTGCCCAAAAGGTTGGGGACATCTGCTGTAAAGCACTCTGGGGCGATATATAAATCTAGGTGCTACTGCTACTGCTACGGCACTCACCTCTACCTTACTGTGAAGAAATTAAGGATATAGAAAATACAGCACTAGGAGGAGGCAGGGATGGGATATTTCCTATTTTTTCCTAGTATTTCTTTTTTTTTTTTTTTGATAAGGAACATCATAGGAGGAAAAAAATCAGGAGGGTAGAGGGAAAAAATAACTTTTGTTCAGACCCACCTTTAATAATAATAATAATAATTGCACTCCTGTTTGTAAGCATTAGGATATATTTTAGCACTAGTAAGATAAAGACCAAGATCTGAAAACTAAAAATGTTCAGAGGCTTTCAAGGATAGTTTCCCACCCAACCCCCCCTTTCCCCCCCCATAAGTTCAATATATCTTCAATCTCCCCGAAGGGGGGGGGGAATGAGTGTTCTCTTCTGTTTTTGTTGTTGTTATGGAAGCTTATTGCTCATTTTAAATAAGTAAAGCTGGATGCTAGGAAATGGGAGCAAAATCTTTATGTCTGATCTCAGCTCCACATATTAGAGCGTTTGTTTAAAATCTTATAAATATTTAATATAATCAATGGGAGCTTCAAAAGGAAAGCAATTGTGCACAGAGGAAAGCTGTCTGTCCATCCTATTAGCCTACCCAGTGCAATAACCCTTAAATGTCAAAAAAAAGCTCCTTGCTTTTTTATTGAAAAGTTTTATAAAAGTTACAATATAAACCCCAAAACCAACCCACCCTAAACCCCCCCTCTTCCTCCCCCACTTCCCAGAGCTCAGTACAGGGTTAAAGGTAAAGGTAAAGGTTCCCCCGCACATGCGTGCTAGTCGTTTCCGACTCTAGGGGCCAGTGCTCATCTCCGTGTCAAAGCCGAAGAGCCAGCGCTTGTCCGAGGACGTCTCCTTGGTCCTGTGGCCGGCATGACTAGACGCCAAAGGCGCATGGAACGCTGTTACCTTCCCACCGTAGTGATCCCTATTTTTCTACTTGCATTTTTACGTGCTTTCGAACTGCTAGGTTGGCAGAAGCTGGGATGAGTAACAGGCGCTCACTCTGTTACGCAGCACTAGGGATTCCACCCACCAAACTGCCGACCTTCTGATCGACAAGCTCAGCATCCTAACCCACTGAGCCACCACATGCAGGGTTACAAATATAATAATCATAATCTAACTAACATTAACCAACTATATAAATAACCAAGTCCATAATGCGCTTTAACTCCCCTTTAACATAAATATAAACAGATTAAAAGTAAACATAATAATAATAAAAACATAAACAAATTAATATCCTAATTATTAAACATAAAAGCTCCTTGCTTTTGTATTTTTCCAATACTGGAAACTGAAGTTGCCACCGCAGTAAAGGCCAATTTTGCCTAAAAGGGAAAAAAAGGGAAACGACTTTCTTCCTTTTATAGTGGTTAATAATAACTGGGGTAATAAATAATAAAAGTTAAGATCAGTTATCAGATGTGCAGCAAGCTCAGTCTCTCCCTCTGTCTTTTATAAATCGCTTTCCATGTTTGGATAAATAACAGCTTTCATTTATTGGGACTCAGAGTAAACAAAAAAGAGCTCTATGATCTCCGAATTAATCCTTTTTGGATTAATGAAGGGAAAGCTAGAATTCATTATCCTTCCTATTAACAAGTAAAAAATGGCCAAATGTCACAGGACCGTGAGTCTGTTGTGCGATGGTGAACTTGATTGCCAGCTCCTTTTTTAAAAAAAACAAACAAACAAAACTGAGGTCCAGATATCTAGGACAGAACCAGTGTGGTAGAGTCATTTTAGTTTATAAGGACTTTTTTTAAAGTTATCAACTCACTTTCCCTGGAGACCTATGACATAAGATGGTGTTTGGGGAGAGAAGTTGTTTTGTCATGGCTTGAAGGGTAGGTAAAGTAGAAATGTCAGGATAAATATGAGGAACCATGTTAAAATCCTAAGATTCCTAGAACAGAATCATGAGATAGGTCGGTTTCCTTCTTATGAGATCGGAGACAGGCTGCGACTTGGGAGAGAGGGAATGTAAGAGCCATCCTCCGTGCGTTTTCAAGTTCCAGAAGAGCTGTTTCCCAATGGCTTCCCCATTGACTCTGCTTGTCAGAAGCTTGCAAAAGCTGATCACACTGCAACCATCATCAATATGAACCAGTTGCCAGGTCTCTAAATTTTGATCATATGATCCTGGGTAGGCTGCCACAGTTGTAAGTGTGCAAAATGGTCACAAGTCACTTTTTTTAGTGCCTTTGTAACTTTGAAAGGCCATTAAACAAAAGGTTGTAAGTCAAGAGGTCTGCCTGCACTTGATTCTGGTTTAGAAAAGATTGTATAGACTGCCAACAGCAGAGATCTTTCATTTTATTTTCTGCAGGCAGACGGCAAGGGTTTTAAGTCCCCCGAATACAGTGATGTTGGCATGCTCCAACTTTCGGAAGCATTGCTCTGAATGGGCTATCGCAGATTTCCCCAACCTTTTGGAGTTGGTGGCCCAGAGCTGGGGGAGGGGGGAAAGAAGGGATAGTGTTGTGGGAGGGGTAAATGCACACACACCCATTGCTTGGTGAGTGGGGCTGTGAACACTTGCCGTGCTCACGCAAGTGGGGCTAAATACTGTTATATTAATTAAGTAAATGTGCATGAAAATCCAAGCATTATCACATGAAGTTTAGATTACTTCACTTCCTTCAATGTGGCACTAAGAATGTAGACTGCTTTGTATAACAACAACAACAACAACAACAACAACAACAACAACAACAATAATAATAATAATAATAATAATAATAATAATAATAATAATAATAATAATGGCGGCCTTAATAGGAACTTGGTGGAGCCTTGGTGGAGCAGTGGGCTAATGCCTCTTTAAGTAACACCAGCTGCCTGCAATTAGTGCAGGTTCGAGTCCCACCAGGCTCAAGGATGACTCAGCCTTCCATCCTTCCGAGGTAGATAAAATGAGGACCCAGATTGTTGGGGGCAATAAGCTGACTTTGTAATAATGCCACTTTGGGGGCCCCGAAAGCCCTAATAAGCAGGCATATACATAGAATGAAGGCTATTGCTAAGCACATTGATTTGTGCTTAGATTGTAAGCTGCCCTGAGTCTTCGGAGAAGGGCAGGATATAAATGGGATTAAAAAAAAACTGCTTCCATCCTGCGACGATATTCGTAATACCATCAAACATCCACATCTGTCTATCCCAGGTCCTTGGTAAGGACTCAATAGGTAGACAAAAATGCCAAATCCAGTCTGAACATCTGGCTGACTGTGCGGTGAATAATAATAATAATAATAATAATAATAATAATAATAATAATAATAATAATAATAATAATAATAATAATAATAATAATAATAATAATAATAATTTAGATTTTATTAGATTTATATACCGCCCTTTCCCAAAGGACTCAGGGCGGTTTACAGGGCATTTTAAAATCACATCAATATAAAATACAAAGTTAAAAGAGAATTAAAAGATTAAATTATCCCTGAAAATAAAACCCCAGTTAAAATTCTCAGCCTGGGTCAGAGAGCTCAAAGAGCCAAGTTTTCAGGTCCCGGTGGAATGAGCGTAGGTCAGGGGCCGTCCTGAGCTCCACGGGCAGCTGGTTCCAGAGGGTAGGCGCACCCACAGAAAAGGCCCTCTCCCTGGGTGTTATCTGCCGGCAATCTTTTACCGGCGGCACCCTGAGAAGACCCTCCCTCTGCGAGCGCACTGGACGAAGGGAACTTGATGCTGGCAGCAGGTGTTCCCTCAAATATCCCGGACCCAAGCCATTTAGGGCTTTATAGGTCATCACCAGCACTTTGAATCTAATAATAATAATAATAATAATAATAATAATAATAATAATAATAATAATAATAATAATAATAATAATAATAATAATAATGGTGATGATGATGTTGGAAGGGACCTTGGAGGTCATCTAGTCCAACCTCCTGCTCAGGCAGGAAACCTTATACCATTTCAGACAAATGGCTGTCCAGTCTCTTCTTAAAAACCTCCAGTTTTGGAGCATTCACAGCTTCTGGAGGCGGGTTGTCCCACTGATTAATTGTTCTAATTTTAACCAGAGTGCATTTTTTGCCCTAATCGAGTGAAAGAAAGTACAAAAACTTTAATTTACATTGTTGGAGGGAATGATTCTCATTTGCTTTCAGTTTGGACCCTGTTACTGTAATATGAATTACAGGTAGTTCTCGACCACAACTGAGCCCAAAATTTTTGTTGCTAAGTGAGACAGTTGTTAAATGGGTTTTTCCCCATGACTTTTCTTGCCACATTTGTTAAGTGAACCACTGCAGCTGTTAAATCAGTAACACGGCTGTTAAATGAATCTGGCTTCCACATTGACTTTGCTTGTCAGAAGGTTGCAAAAAGGGGTCGCATGAGCCTGGGATACTGCAACTGTCTTAAATATGAACCATTATGAACCATCTTAAATATGTCAAGCATCTGAATGTAAATCATGTGACCATGGGGAAGCTGCAATGTAAGTGTGAAAAATGGTCATAAGTCACTTTTTTCAGTGTCGTTGTAACTTTGAACAATCACTAAGTGAACTACTGTAAGCCGAGGACTACCTTTACTTTTCAGATATTTCCCATCAGTAATCTTATACCACTCCTCCTCATCAGGGTTAAATTTCCCTTACCTCTATCCAAAAAAAAACACAAGCATTTGAAAGTTCATAGGATAATTTCAGGGCATCTGTCACTTTCTGAAACAATGAAGTCTGGGATCTAATGAAGATTTTTTACATCTTCTAATACAGCAATATCCATAAGTGTTCTACAGTCAGCCAGAAACTCAGGCAGATAACTATTTGTTGTTGTTAGTTGCAAAGTCGTGTCCGACCCCTCGTGACCTCATGGACAATGTTCCTCCAGGCCTTCCTGTCCTCTACCATCTTCTGGAGTCCATTTAGGCTCATGCCTACTGCTTCAGTGACTCCATCCAGCCACCTCATTCTCTGTCGTCCCCTTCTTCTCTTGGCTTCAACCTTTCCCAGCATTAGGCTCTTCTCCAGTGAGTCCTTCCTTCTCATTAGGTGGCCAAAGTATTTGAGTTTCACTTTCAGGAACTGGCCTTCTAAAGAGCAGTCAGGGTTGATCTCCTCTAGGACTGACCAGTTTGATTGGCTTGCAGTCCAAGGGACTCGCAGGAGTCTTCTCCAGCACCAGAGTTCAAAGGCTTCAATTCTTTGGTGCAGATAATATAGACAGTCTATTAATAAGGATATTGTAAATAGTCTTCAAAGCATCTAAAAGCAACAAAAATCAATTTATTAAAATGAGATTCGTCATGGCACCATTTTTATATGCTCAGTGTTGGAGAAGAATGGTTAATAAAGATGACAAGGGTAGCAACAATGGCTAAGTTAATGGTCCTCATTGGGGAAAAAATCATTTATAATTGGAAACACTTTGTGGACTTTTTGCAGGAGATGGAGAAAAATCAAATTTTCACCTATAGATTTGATGATTATTAAAAATTTAAAAGGGGAAAAGAAGATTTTTTTAAAAAAATTCTGTTTTCTTATTGGACATTTTATTAGAGTCTTAAACAAAAAGTCAAATGTAGGTGTTCTTTATGTCCTTGGAAGAAGAAGTCAGAAGTCATTCTTTCTATATATATTTGCACATTCCTTTCTTTTTCTTTATACCATGTCAAACTTTTATCCCTATTCCCGTTTTTATGCTTCATCTTTTCTAGTGATCGTTAGTTCATGCTGTTTTATAGGTGACTGCTTTGCAAAATGTGATAAAATTATTTGAGAAAGAGAGAGGAAGATAGTTTGAACAAAGGAGTCAAGGAAAGCCTTTTTTTTCTGATTCTGATTTCCCAACTTCCCATTTTGCGACCTTCTGACGAGCAAAAGTCAATGGGGAAGCCAGATTCATTTAACAACCATGTTAAGTGTCACTATGTTAACAATTGTAGTGATCAGCTGTGGCAAGAAAGATCCTAGAATGGCACAAAATTCACTTGGCAAACATCACACTTAGCAACAGAAATTTTGGGCTCAGGTCTGGTCGTAAGTTGAGGACTATCTGTACAAGATGGCCTTTGTCTTGGTGGTATGTGCCATTGTCCCAGGCCTTTGCTTTTGCTACTAGCAGCATGATCTTCAAGAGGGGAAAGCTGAAACCCAAAGTTCTATTCAGAGGCAGTAGCCTTGGAGATCCATTCAGGATTTATCCTGGCTTTATCATTTTTTTTCCTGGCTTGGATCAGAAAAGGCAGATAGCAGACAAGCTAAATAGCTTATATGGCTATAAAGATGATAAATGGGTTACAATCTAAATTGAGTCTAGCTTAAATTGAAATGAAACCATTTTACCCTTTTGCCTCCCCCCAGATCAAGGATGGAACTTGATATAATACAACAGCAGTCCATGTGAGAAAATATTTATGCAAGCTTAAGGCTTTCCGAAGCCTTAAAGTAACAACATTCAAGCTGCACAGGACTATTACTGAATACGCATATGTGAAATATGTCCTTGCTCAAAATGAGAAATTAATGTGTAATTCAATCTCACGACAAACAAGGAATATTATGACCTGCTTTTCAAGACTCGGAACTAAGACCCACACGCCCCAAATTACTTTTGGATAATAAGATTTTATAGACTATGTATAACCTATTAGCAATTGTTTCACTTGACTGGTGAACTGCATTTAAGTGCAAATAATAATAATAATAATAAAGTGTACAACCTCCAATACAGGTTGGAAGTGAAAATACAGGCTAGAAGTGAAAATAATATTAAACCATTTTAACAGTATTGGTTGTTTGATTTTAGTATAGTGTACCACATTGCTAAAGCTTAACCTTCAACCATAGGTTTGGTATCTGCATTTTACTTGGATTCTGGCTTACCTAATAAGCCCTGGTTAAGGAAATAAGGTTCTTAAGCAATGGAAAATCCTATTTCAACTCTTTTTTGTGGCCTAATAGCTAAGCAAAGGATGACAAGTGGTTAAAAGCATAGAACATAGAAAATAGAATAATAGAGTTGGAAGGGATCTTGGAGGTCTTCTAGTCCAGCCCCCTGCTCCAGATACCATTTCAAAAAAATGGTTGTCCAGTCTCTTTTTCAAAGCCTCCAGTGATGAAGCACCCAAAACTTCTGAAGACAAGCCATTCTACTGATTGATTGTTCTCACTGTTAGGAAGTTTCTCCTTAGTTCTAAGTTGCTTCTCTCCTTGGTTAGTTTCCATCCATTGTTTCTTGTCTTGCCTTTTACCGCTTTGGAAAATAGCTTGACCCCCCTAGTCTTGGTAGGAGTCCCTCAAATATTGGAACACTGCTATCATGTATCCCCTAGTCTTTCTTTCATTAGACTAGACCAGGGGTATGCAAGCTTGGCTCTTTTATGTGGACTTCAACTCCCAGAATTCCTGAGCCAGCATGGCTCAGCTTGGAAACCTTTCCCTTTCCCCTCAGCATGGCTGGCTCAGGAATACTGGGAGTTGAAGTCCACGAGTCATAAAAAGAGCCAAGGTTGCCTACCCCTGGACTAGACATACCCAAGTCCTGTAATGTTCTTCGTATGTTTTAGCCTCCAGCCCCTAATCATTCTTGTTGTTTTTCTCTGCACTCTTTCCAGACCCTCAACATCTTTTTTTATATTGTGCTGATCAGCAATTAAGATATACAAGATTAAAAACTGATATTGGTGATACTGATATTGATTGAAGAAGAGATAGAGACAGGTGGCTAAGGCATCAGAAACTGGGGGACTATGAGTTCTAGTTCCTTGGACATGAAGCCAACTGGTTGACTTTAGGATAGTCACTCTTTGTCAGCCCTAGGAAGCAGGCAGGAAGCAGTCAATTCTGAAAAACCTTGCCAAGAAGGCTGCAGGAACTAGCTTAGGTAGTCAGCAAGCTGTCTTGAACACACAGTCACACAGACAGACACACACACACACACACAGAGAGAGAGAGAGAGAGAGAGAGAGAGAGAGAGAGAGAGAGAGAGAGAGAGAGAGAGAGAGAGAGAGAGGAAGAGAGAGAGGAAGAGAGAGAGAGAGAGACATACCCAAAGGCACAGACACCTGAATTAAATAGTTTTTGTGACTGGTTCATTTCCTAGCATTTATTAGGTCAGTAGAAATTCCGTGGTTGCAATATTTCTGCTTTAGTGGAAATGGATCTCCATTTATCTTAATTAACAAGAGTTCTGAGCAAGTTAAACTGCATGCACTGCATTGTGACTCACAGTTTGGATCAGGCTTCCCCGAAGGGAAAGTAGCATTAATTACTGAATTTCTGTGAGATTCAATTTTGCATGCGAAAACTGTTGTTTCTTATTCTGGGGGGATTGTTTGCCTGTTAATAGATAAGGCTTCCACTACTTTTGTAACAGGTTCCTTGTCCACCTTGTAAGGACTTACACAGCGTGTGATCTTGGACAATCACCAATCACATTATAACCAAAAAGGTTTCTGGTGGGAAATAAAACTTTTCTGTCGCTCTAACTCTAGGTGGAATTACTATGGAACTATTATTCCTAGTTGTTTAGAAATATAGTACTTGAGTTATAGCCATTCATTTCGTGACTGCCCGAAGTAACACTAGCCCTGAAAAAATTGACGTAGGACTAGTTTTTGAGCTTTACAAGTACTGCAGCATCCCCATGGTCATGTGATCAAAATTCGGACACTTGGCAACTGGCCGGTATATATGACAGTTGCATGCATTTGCAATCTTCCTAGCTGGCTTTCGACAAACAAAGTCAACGGAGGAAGCCAGATTCACTTAGCAACTGCAGTGGTTTGCTTAACAACTGGCAAAAAGGGTCATAAAATGGGGCGCAACTCACTTAAGAACTGTCCTGTTTAGCAACAGAAACTTTGGGTTCGATTGTGGTCATCTTTTGAGGACTCCCTGTACTGAGTTCCATGCAAATTACTCCACGGTGTGAATTTATGCATCTTATGCCCACTTATTCTGAGAAAGTGGATAGGATCAGGCTGCAAGCCTCAGTTTCTCCTACTGAAAAGTTTCATTACTCTCAGTTTTTCCTCCAGATGCTTTCTGATTCCAGCTGCAGTTTAAGACAGCGAACTATTATCAGCCAGGCTTAATAAATCACCCATTTATTATTTATAATGTGGGCCATTTGCTTTTCAGAATCCTGGCTTCAGGATGTTATCATGTCATATCTCTTTGGTACTGCAGATTATTGTTCTGAATAATTTGCTTTCTATTCCTTTTTTTTTTATTTAGAACATTTATAGCCCACCAAAAGCTATCAAAGCCCCAAACAGCTTACAGATCAATTAAAAAAACACACACAAACACCCTGCTCTCAAGTCTAATTTCAGGCTCACAATTAAAAAAAAAAAACCAACGACAATGCATGCCACATTCTAAAATAATGAAATAAACTAAACTCTTAGGGGAAAGTTAAAGCAAGAACATTCAGGCCTGGTGTTATCCAGTTCTCAATGTTATAGAAAGCAGCTATAATAGAAATATAAAGTTGTGCTGCCGCTTAAGGGTGTTGATCATCTTTAGCTTTGTTATTTCAAACGCTAAAAGCCACTTAACTTTTAGCTTTCACTAAACTGAAATTTCTTATTGCATGTTAAAATGTTTAGCAGGTATATGTTTAGTTGTAGTATCACATGCAACCTCCTTTGGGTGCTAATACTTAATGGAATTAAGTAAAGAAAGCAACGTACTATGGTATTACAGTACTATACTAATATTCCTCCCCTACTCCTAGCTTTTTCCTACTTGACTGAATAAGAAAGTTTTATTCATTCATTCACTCTTCATCATGCTGATGTCTTCTTTCTATGGTTTATCAAGAGCATTTCTGCAAACACAATCTGAGCCCAATGATAACATTAAAAAATAATAATATCCAAAGCCACAGTTAGATCCTAGCCTGAAATGTGTCATTTAAAAAGTTTATACATACTAACCTCTTTTGTATAAACTTATCTCTATGGAGGTTCTGTCAACCTCTAATAATGTAAGTTGATTTTATGATTGCATATCCTATTCCAGTTCAAAAATTTCAGTGCTTTTTATTGCCTTCCAATGTTGTACAATACTTATTTTATGGCTGCTAGTAAACAGAATGCAAATTCTAAATCTTTGGAGTTAATCCAGTCTTTTATGTAGCACTTGAGAATAAGTATATGATTCAGTGGTAAGCAATGATCTGCCATTTGGGCAATGTGACATAATGCAGAATTATATAATGTCTCCAGCACCCTGATTATTGTCATCATGGTACATTTGACTAAATTTGCCTGGTGTCAGATATGAATGGGACTTTGTTTTGAAGAGTTAGTCTGTTTATTTATATGACAGATGTATATGCCACCCATTCAGTGCATATTTGTGATAAAGGACTTTTTCTGCTTCAGCTGTTATGGGACTAACCATTATCTATACTGGTTTTAGAAGGATTCCTAAACTGCATTTGTGGTCGCTGAGTGGGAATGCATCTATTCTATTCACAGTCTATCTATGAAAGGCTGAAACTCAGATCTTTTACAGATCTGTTTTAACTGGGCTTAGCTTCGGTTTATTCAGCCCTCTGGAAACATCCAACCCTGAGTTCATAAGAAAGGAAAAGCACAGCTGAGTATCATTAACTTACATACAGGTAGTTGTTGACATACTGCACAACTGTAATGGAAGCTTATGGCTGTATGTTGTTAACAGTCACAAAACGGGTTTGGCAAAACTCTTGTACAATGCAGTCACATGATTGTGGGACACTGTAAACGGCTGTAAATGTGGCCACGTTACCAAGCTCCTGAAAGTCAGTCATGCAGCCTGATTTTGAATCCAAGTCAAAAGTTCCCTTTTTTCAGGTCAGTCGTAACCTTGAACGGTTGCTGAGCAGACAGTCGTAGGTTGGGACCAGTGGTGGGATTCAAATGTGGGAACAACCGGTTCTCTGTGTGGATGCTGCTTCCGGAAGTCCATTCTGGGCCTGGGCGACAAATAAATTAGCTACCGGTTCTACTGAACCGGTGAGAACTGGCTGAATTCCACCACTGGTTGGGATTAGTTGTAATGAAAAGATGCCAATGATTCTTCTTTTGGTTTCCTATACACTTAAATATGGGGAACAAAGAGAGCTTCTAGGATACTCTGGGTCAATTCTCAAAGACTTAGCAGAGGTTTTCAAATGCCATATTCTGATACTGTAGCACTCAGCATATAGAACAACCGAGTTGGAAGGGACCTTGGAGGTCTTCTAGTCCAACCCCCTGCTCAAGCAAGAGACCCAATATCACTCCATGCAAGTGGCTCTCCAGTCTCTTCTCAAAAGCCTCCAGTGATGGAGCACTCACTCAACCTCTTAAGGCAAGCCGTTCCATTGGTTAATTGTTCTCACTGTTTGGAAATTTCTCCTTAGTTCTAGGCTGCTTCTCTTTTTGATTAGTTTCCATCCATTGCTGCTTATCTTGCCTTTTGCTGCTTTGGAAAATAGGTTATCCCCCTCCTCTCTGTGATAGCCCTTCAAATATTGGAACACTGCTATCATGTCGCCCCTGGTCCTTCTCTTCACTAGACTAGCCATGCCCAGTTCTTGAAACCATCCTTTCTATGTTTTAGCTTCCAGCCTCCTAATCATCTTTGTTGCTCTTTTCTGCACTCTTTCCAGACTCAGGGAGTCTAATGGTGCCACTTTGTAGTAGCCCCCACTTCCTCCAAAACTCTGGGAAGATATGGCAGTCAATGGAACTTAGAAAACAATCTCCTCAAAGACTTAAGACTATCAATAATGTTATATTCCTGGTAATTCTCTCTTAGTAGAGAGCATCCATCTCAACAAAGCGTGCCAAAGCAGGTATGAATCAGACTGGAAGGAACCAAGATCATACATTTTATCTGAGAGCTCTTATTACTGTAGCACTGTCGCCCACTTTACAACATGATTGTGAGATGGGCAGCTATATACCTAAGATGAATAAATAAATATATGTCAATTGATAATTGTTAAAGCTGTACAAGTACAAAGTTACTTATTAAGCAAGAGCTTCACCACTACATACTTTATGTAGCAGGAAACTCTGCCTGCAAAGAAGAAAGATTAATGAGGGTGTATCTATGGGAGTGAGTATGGATATGGTTTCTTATAAGGAACTACTTAGATTGTAAGGGAATGATTGGCAACTTAAACCAGTAGAGGAGTTAAGACAAGAAAACATAAGTTACTCTTGGTTTCAATATACCCAATTGAAAGCTAGGTGGAAGTCAGATCAAAAGGTTGGCATCACAACTACAGATCAAAATTTAGTAAAGCAAATTAGAGATTCAAATTGTGCACATATAAAGAGGATATATAATGCTTTAATTGAATTGGATTCGGAAATGGAACTGGTTAAAGACTGCATGATAAAATGGGCACAAAATATTCAGGAACCAATTTCGTTGGACACTTGGGAGATAATTTGGGTTAGAAATGTTAAATTTACTCAGGCTCAAAATCTAAGAGAAAATTTTTATAAAATGTTTTATAGATGGCATCTGGATCCCAAGAAGTTGTCCAACATGTATCCTAATTTACAGTCTAAATGTTGGAGGTGTGGTAGTTTAGAAGCTACCTATTTTCACATGTGGTGGACTTGTAGAAATATAAAAGCTTTTTGGATTAAAATTTGGTGGAACATTCAAAAGATTTTTAAGAGAAAGATAAAGTTTTCCCCGCAATTGTTTTTATTGGGCATTGTTGTAGATTGTGATGTTAAAGAAACTAACTTGATGTTGAACATGATAACGGCAGCACGGTTACTGGTGGGACAATATTGGAAGAAGGATAGTTTGCCCACTGTAGAAGAATGGGTGTTTAAAGTTTCGAATCTTGCAGAAATGTCTAAGATTTCTGCTTATCTGAAGGATCATTCACAGGAAAGATATATTTCAGTTTGGAGGAGATGGATAAATTATATTCAAAACAAATATGGGACTAAAAAGTACCATTTAGCTTATGAGTAGATTTTAGTGGGATATTGATATTGGTACGTTGTTGGTAGTTATGTTAAAAGAGAGTTAAAGCGCATTATGAATTTGGTTAATTGTATATTATGCATAATTTTTATTTAGAATATGATTATTGTAACTATAATCCTGTATTTAGCTCTGGGAAGTGGGGGGGGGAAGTGGGTGGGTTTGGGGTGGGAGGGATTTGGGGATATATTGTAAAATTTTGTTTTTGTAAAACTCTTTAATAAAAATAAAAAAAAAGAAAGATTAATGATCTGAATGATTGTTGCCAAGGTGGTGTTCTGAAAGCACCTGATTTTACACACACACACACACACACATATATATACACCCACACCCACACATACATATACATACACACATGTATATATACATACACACACATATGTAATGTCATACACACACACACACACACATATATAAAACTAGTGAGCATCTGGTTGAACATCCTCCAATCTTGTTCACTTAGTCAACCTTTCCTCCATTTTTAAAAATGACATTGTGCTTATTTAACATAATTGTTACAATTAAAGAAGCATCTGCTTTATCCATTTTTTTCATATACAAAGTCTGTATGGATCGTTTTAACATTCATATTTTAGGGTATTTTTTAAAATCTAAGTGAAACGTTAATCTATCTTGCAAACCCATGCACAATATGCCATAATCTAAATAAATACGTGTACAAAGTGCTGACCTTGTGATTTCAAATTTAAACGAATGCAGCTATAAGGATATTTCAACTAAGACCAGAGACAGGGTAGAAGTTGGCAGGACCATATGTCTGTCAAAACTTGATTTGAATAGGCCAGGGGTCGGCAACCTCGGCTCTTTTATGACTCGTGGACTTCAACTCCCAGAATTCCTGAGCCAGCTATGCTGGCTCAGGAATTCTGGGAGTTGAAGTCCATGAGTCATAAAAGAGCCGAGGTTGCCGACCCCTGGAATAGGCCAATGAATAGGTAAGCTCAACCGGCAGTCATATGCAGTCTCATGGCTCCATCTTGGCAACTCCTAGAGCTGATCTTCTTCAAGACATGCTGCCCATCATTATTGACAAAATGCATGTGGACATGGGGGGGGGATCATGGGGGAGAAAACCATGCAAAAGTGGGCCAGAAAGCTTCCACAGGATTTTTAAGATTTCTCTTTCTCTCCGACGTGCCAGCGTCCAGAGAGCAGAATTTTGATCCTGTCCCCCTCTGTTGGTATCATGGCCAGCTAGGTTCAGCCTTCAAAGTCTGTTTACAAATTATTATTGTTATTATGTGCAACCAAACCAACAACAACCACAACAAAAAATCATCTCTTGGCTTAAAATATTGCTTACCCTGATGCAGCAAGAAGCCATGACCATCAACCTCTGACTTTCAAGTTTTTTTTCTCTCTCTCTTTCTTTCTGTGGCTCTGCGTCATTTATCTTATCCTCAAGCCCAGAGGGAGACATGAGCCCTTCCTAATTGGATCCTGAAAAATAAAGCCAAGATATCAAAAATCTATTTTCTGCTTTAAAGGGTTCACAGCTTCACCATTCTGCTTTCCCAAAAAAAAAACAAACTTGCTAATATCAGGAAAGAAAAAGAAAGAGCGTCATATACCTTTCTCTGAAACAAAATAAGGTATTTTGAGGAAAAACCGAACCAAACCAAAGCAAAACAAAACTGATCAATAAAGCTAGTCACTTTAAACCAAAATGATTGATGATACATTTTAGCATTTTAGCATTCTTCCCATTTGATACCCTATCTTCCTTCTTTGGCACCCTATCTTCCTTCTTACCCAACACTTCCTTCCTTCCTTCCTTCCTTCCTTCCTTCCTTCCTTCCTTCCTTCCTTCCTTCCTTCCTTCCTTCCTTCCTTCCTTCCTCCCTCCCTCCCTCCCTCCCTCCCTCCCTCCCTCCCTCCCTCCCTCCCTTCCTGGTAAAAGTATTTAATGCTCAAAAGTACCTTATCTATATTTATTCTCATATATCATATAACATTTTCTGTGAAATCTTTGATTTTAGCCTACAAAGAGCTAATTTCATTTCATCCACCTATTTATCTTGCTATGTATTTTTAAACAGCTAATAAACAGCTAATAACCACAGTTCTCTTAACACTGTAAAAATTGATTAAAAAAAGCAAAGAAATGGATTCAGTTCAGCTTCATTGTAAAAGACAAGAAAAAAGCAATATAAAACAGACAAAACAGTTCTATTTTGTATGCTTTCTTCTTTCTTTCTTTCTTTCTTTCTTTCTTTCTTTCTTTCTTCCTTCCTTCCTTCCTTCCTTCCTTCCTTCCTTCCTTCCTTCCTTCCTTCCTTCCTTCCTTTCTTTCTTTCTTTCTTTCTTTCTTTCTTTCTTTCTTTCTTTCTTTCTTTCTTTCTTTCTTTCAAATTAATAAAATTTAAAATTAATTTAAAAAACAAACAAAACAGCAGCTACCCACTAAAAGTATCATGTACCAAAAAAGCAATATAAAATAAAACAAGAGGTCAATAATATTTATAATAATAAATGCAACCCTAATATTATAATAAAGGCAACAGTAAAGCAGGCTGAAGTGTGAACAATACTAAAATAGTTTTAAAATAGTATTTAAAAATATTCATGTGCAACTAAAATATGATTAAAATAGGCATTGGCAATAGCTTGGTGAGAAGAATACTTCACAAACATTACCAGATGGATAACGAGGTTAGTTGTTTCATCTTGTCTTTTGGGGTTTTTTTTGGAGAAATACAGGTAATGCTTGACTTATGACCATTCATTTAGTGACAATCTGAAGTTACAACAGTGATTTATGATTGTTTCCCACACTTACAATCTTTGAAGGATACCCATCATCACATGATCAAAACTTTGGCACTTGGCAACTGGGCAAGTATTTATGACAGTTGCATTGTTGTGGGATCATGTGATCACCATTTGTAACCTTCCCAGATAGTCTCCAACAAGCAAAGTCAATAGCAGGGGTCTTCAAACTTGGCCCTTTTATGACTTGTGGACTTCAAGTCCCAGAATTCCTCAGCCAGGCACTGGCTGAGGAATTCTGGGAGTTGAAGTTCTCAAGTCGTTTAACAACCCTTCAAAGCTATGACAGTGCTGAAAAAAGTGACTGGTCCTCACACTTAGGACCATTGCAGCATCCCTGTTCATCATACGAACAAACCTGACCCATTTGGTGATTGGCATGTGTTTACAATAGTTGCAGAGACCCAGGGCTACAGTCATAATAGGGCAAGGCTTGAAGACCCCTGGTCAATAAGGAAAGTCAGATTCGCTTAACAAGTGCAAGGATTAACTTAACAAGTGCAAGGATTTTCTTAGCCACTGTAGCAAAATAAGTTGTAAAATGGGGCAAAACTCACGTAACAGCTGCCTTGCTTTAAAAACAAAACTTTTCGGCTCAGTTGTGGTTATAAGTCAAGGACTACCTATACCCTGGATGAAGATTTCATGGTCTGGTAGAATTTTTCTTCTAATTGTTTAAAAGAAGAGGAGGATGAAGAAGAAGAGCCAAACCAGAACTTCAGACTACCCAAGTTCATCATAAAAGGTAAAGGTAAAGGTTCCCCCGCACATGCGTGCTAGTCGTTTCCAACTCTAGGGGCCGGTGCTCATCTCCGTTTCATAGCCGAAGAGCCAGCGCTTGTCCGAGGACGTCTCCGTGGTCATGTGGCCGGCATGACTAGACGCCAAAGGCGCACGGAACGCTGTTACCTTCCCACCATAGTGGTCCCTATTTTTCTACTTGCATTTTTACGTGCTTTCGAACTGCTAGGTGGGCAGAAGCTGGGACAGGTAACAGGCGCTCACTAAAAAGCAAAGCGTTGTGATTCAGTGTCAGCCTGTGCTCCCAGCAGCTGAGTCCGATGAATATGAGGTTTGGAGAGCCTTTGGTGTCAGAGGGAGGCTCTGATGCACTGCAGGACTCTCAGCCTCTGGCCCCTCCAGTCATGTTCCTCATGAGGCTCAGCTGTCTGAGGAGGAGGTGTCGGACTCAGAAGAGTCACAGCTGAATCTGTTCAAAGATGCTAGACGCAGAAGGCAATCCAGCAGAGCAGAGCAGAGAAAATCAATGAGGCAACTCAGTGAAAGGAGGAGGAGGCAGTGAGAAGCCACGCCTTGGGACTGATAATAAAAGGGGAAGGTGTGGGTGGGGCTGATTGCTGAAGGCAACCATTTGGAGACATTCTAAGAAAATCCTGGTCTGTTCTTGCTACTTCTGTGTAACTCTTGTTTGTTAACTCTTGTTTGATATTTTGATTCATTTATTGCAGGAAATATTCTGTTGAACTGTAAATAAATTTGGATTGCGTTTTTCCAGCCTATTGACTGTAAAAAGGAAAAAGGGGTTGTCCCTGATACACAAACAGGGCCAGTCATAGGCTGGAACAGAACACAAAGTAAGACAAAAAGAACAAACCAAGATAGAAAGAACATTCTGAAGTAAGAATTTTTGAGTATATACTTAATTCCACAAGAGCCATACTGCACTACTGCAGGACTCAACAAATTCAAAAATATTCCAATATGCACACCCCAGCTCTGTATTTCCATTGTTTTAAGATAACATTTATTGTCTTTTTTTTTTTACTGCGGGCACATTGGCACAGCTTAGTGAAATTCTGTTGCCTGCTCTCAAAAACGTACACATACATAACTCACATATAAACATGCTATATGCAACACACGTATGTAACTAGACCCTTACATAGAAATGCACATAAATATTAATCCATCTTGAATACACAGCGAAAAGAGGAAGCCTGAGAGTTCACAAGGTTAATACTGTATGGAACAAAACTGTGACTGGATGTTCTGCTACGGGTACCACGAAGGTAACTAGGAAACCAGGTTGTGAAGAGGATGTGTAGTGTCCCAGAGAAGCCTGTGGATTAAGTTTACATATGTCTGTTTTGGAATTTATCACAAGCATCTTCTGATGTATGGTCATTCAAGCTGTCTCATCTATGTTTTTTTTTTAAAAAACAAAGCAAAAAAATGACCTATCATTTTGATATCAGAAGTCACTCATGGACTAGAATCCTGGAAACAAAAATAAATACAATATGAAGGAAGATAAAGTCTCTAACTCTTCACTGAATTGCTATGTGTGCATGAACATCCATATAAAGCAGTGGTTCACAACCTTTTTTTGGACACTGGGGTCTTGTTTTGTGGAAGACCTTTTTTCCACGGACTGGGTGTGGGCGGGGTGGGAGGGGGGAAGGAGGAGCATGCAACCTAGATCCTTCACATGAAGCGTTTACCGTAGGGTTCGTGCTCCTATGAGAATCTAATGCCTAATGCTCTGAGGTGGAGCCGAGATGGTGATGCTTAGCACTGAGTAGCAGCTGCAAATACAGGTGAAGCTTTGCTTGCTCACCCAGTGCCCACCTCCAGCTGTGTGTGCCAATTCCTAACAGGCCCTTGCTAGGACTGGTACTAGCCCATAGCCCAGGGATGAAGGACCTCTGGTATAAAGCTTTCAGATGTAATAGAATACCAAAGGCTCAGTATCTTTACCATTAACACATTAACACAGCCTCTTGCAGAACGTATACCAGTGGGAGCAACTCTTTCCTTCTCTGAATTCTCCTTCCCCCCTACCCCGTTTCTGTCACTTCTCTTTTTCTCACTTGTCTCGTCAGTCCCTTGTTTGTCTCTCAAAGCAACCTCTTCCCCAGCAATGACAAATGACTTTCACCAAATCATTTCAACTGATCGCTCGCAAAGGGCATATAAAAGTAGGCTTTCTGCCAACTGTCTGTACTGTGTGTGGAAGAAGACAGCTGTGACTCAAAAGGCAAAGCACAGAGTAACATGTAGCATCAGAACAAAAGGGTTCCTTTCCCGTGGTTTACTGGCTTAATACCATATAGGCTACTCTTTTGAGTAAAGCTGCCAAAAATAATATTATGCTTCTCAGCAGAGAAGTTGAAGAGCGAGGTAGATTTCCTTACTGTATCTGAGAATTATTTCAGTGAAATGGGATGAAGAACCTGGTTGAACCTGGCATTTTGGAAAAGCATGTCATTTGAGGTTACCCCCCACATCGCGCATCAAATTAAATTAACATGGCTGGGAATGGTACATAAAACCAATGATGGCCTGAACCAGACAAAACAGCAGTAGCATTTAGGCTTATATACCACTACATAGCTTTCTAGAGCACTCTCTAGGGCAGGGGTGTCAAACTCGCCACATTGCGTGACGTGTCACGATGTATCGTGACTTTTTTGCCATTGCCGGCAGTGGGGTGGGCGCGGTTCGCCATGAAATATTTTCCCTCAATAATCTGGAACCTCATTTTACTGACCTTCATAGGCTGGAAGGCTGAGTCAACCTTGAGCCCCATCAGGGTCAAACCCCAGACTGTGGGCAGAGTTTTCCTGCAATACTGCACTTGAACCATTGCGCCACCAGGGCTCCCCCCAAATTCTGCAGAATGAGGAGGAAAAATATATATGCGTATTTAGAATGCCTATAATGTTTCAGTGGAGACCAAGGGCCAGACAAGACCCCATTTAAAGGAACTACCGGTAGCATATGCAGTTTCTAATGCAAAACTCTGTAGGGCTCGTGATATGGACTGATGTCTTGGCAGGGCGAATAAGAAGGCTTTTGTTCTTTACCCCACTGTTTTATGTGCCTAAGCATCCATACAAAGCTTGCTGGCATGACGGAATACTCAAGGCTTGGTATCTTTAAAGATCACATTAACGCTGGGCAGCCTCTTGCAGAATGAATAGCAGCAGGATCTATAGATTCCCCATGAATCTGTAAGTTGTATAAGTTTCTGTTGGAGAAGGATCTCTAGGAGGGTTTTAAAAAGTCAAGGTGGAGTGAATAATCAAAGCCTTGCCCCCCCTTTTTGATATTCATTGCAGGTGCATAAAAAGGGTGGGATTCAATATTTTAGGCTTTCCTGCCATTTTTGACTTTTTAAATGCCCCGTCCTTCTCCCTGTTGACGTGCTTGTCCTGGTATGAATGGGAGCACTCCAGCAGAATGAATGGCAAGGCTGCCCAAATTAGGAATGAGACAACTTGGCGTGCCCAACTCGTAGCAGCCAACTCTCCACAGCCAATTTGCCATGGCTAACTCACCACGGCCAACTTACTACAGGACAAATCAGTCAACAATTCAGTTTAGGTATTTAAAATAATTAAAAATTATCTCCTTTTTTGTCATTTTGTTCCTCCTTTTCAATTCTTTTTTAATGATTCTATCCCACCATTTCTTGGATATTAGTGTAACTCTTGTCCTGCAGTGAGGTGTCCCACAGTGAGTTGGCCATGGCAAGTTGTCCGGCAGCGAATTGTCCCTGGCAAGTTGGCCACAGCGAGTTGTTGTAGACCCGCCCAAATTGGTCAGCTGCTGTAATGGAATGTGTGGACAATCCTGAAAGAGCCAAGGAAAGAGATGATGCCTAGGAGACAATCAGCAAGAGAAGCAGGAGCCCCCAATGGCTTAACAGTCACAGACGCAATTTAGGAAGGATTGGTCCTAATGGATCAAGCAGTTAAAGATGGTGGCAGGACGTTGGTACCTTCAGATGTGAAAGATTCTGTTAATGTAGCCTTATGGCAAAGTAGAATTATCTCATCTTGTCTGGTTTGTTGTCTGGTTTACCTGAGAGAGTTGACAGCTTGCAACTGGAAGGATTAAGATCCATCTGCCAGGATTCCAATCCATTTCTTTTCACAATTATTCTTTATACCAGGGCTGTCAGACCGTGGCAATTTAAAGACTTGTAGACTTCAATTCCCAGAATTCGCCTAGGGCTAGGCAGCCATGCTGGCAGGAGAATTCTGGGAGTTGAAGTCCACAAGTCTTAAAATTGCCAAGGTTGCCTGCTTTGTACACTGCATGTGTAGAATAGGATAGTATTTATCATTTACCTGTGTATTCATTTGAAGTATGTGTAGAATGTGTAGAATAGGATAGTATTTATCATTTACCTATGTATTCATTTGAAGTTCAGCAATGGCCTTTCTGCAGTCCTATAGAAGCCCTGCAAAGGGCAGGCATCCTAGAGCTTTAAACTTCCATCAGAAAAGGAACTTGGTGCTAAAAAAATTGCTGAAGATATCTCCTTCTATTCTCAAATTTTGATCTGCCTTCACTACTTTCCATGGCAAATGAATCCTTAAAGTTACAACCTCAACTGCTGCAGCCCTGTAGCTTTAACCTTCTGGATCAGTGTGCATTTATGAATGGCTAAAACAAAAATCCACACATGGTATAGCTCTGATGCCTAATAATGGTAAGAAGGGGAAAAATGCAATGAGTGTCTTCAATAGATAGTGATAGAGGGTCCATAGAGTAGACGCCAAGGGTTTTGAGATATGGGAGGGGGCGAAGCAATGACTTCACCTCTGCTGGCTGCAGCCAAAATTGCAGACTTGGTGCTACCCCTGAGAACCCCCTTGGAGCACGAAGCTAACAGTGACTATCACAGAATAGCAGCAGGAACCTGTAACAGTCCCTAGAATGGGAGGATTAGAGGATAAGGCTGAGTTAGTAAAATTTGCTCCCTCCCTTTCTCCATCCTCCTCTGCTCTCCCTGGCTGATTACTCGGCCCCTGCATCAATACCACTCTAATGGCAGCTTTTTCCGTTCTCCTCTTTTTGTAGCGGTACCACCCTGCCCATCCTCTTGCAAATTCCCAAAACTCCTTCTTTCCAAACCACAAAGGGGGTCAACCATCTACATGGAATCCTTGACTAATAACCACAACTGAACACAGAACATACAATAAATGTGTTGGAAGCACCTTGGAGGTCTTCAATCCCTTGGGACTGAAGTGGGAGAAGAAGGTGCAAGACCAAGAGACGAGAGACAGATTAGATCGACTAGAAGACTGAGACATCATTGAAAATTATGGAGGAGATTGGAATTTTATCAATAAATACGTATAAATGGACTGAACTCCTTTAAAAAGGAGAAATTTTTTACAAGACTACAGAAATTAAAAATGGATATAATTGGCCTCCCAGAGACACATATTAAGAGACAACACTTAAAAATCCTAGAACAACCAAAAATGGGTAAACTTTATTTTACACTCGCATCTCAAAAGAAAAGGGGATTAGCCCTTTATATTAAAGAAAAGATGAATCCCAAACAAATTTATGTAGATGAAGAGGGGAGAATATTAATGGTGAAAATCATGATGGATCAAAAACAAATATTGTTGGTAGCAATATGTGCTCCTAATGTTAAGCAAGAGCAATTCTACCAACAACTGCACAAGAAAATATTGGAATTAAATTACCCAAATCTTTGCATAATGGGAGATTTTAATGCAATAGTAGATGCGACTCTGGACTACAAAAGCCATAAACAAAGAAGAAAAGGAGGAAATATACCACCTAAAGCATTTTTTAAAATGAAAGAAGAATTGTGTATTCAAGACATATGGAGAGAGAGAAACCCAGAAAACCACAATATACATTCTATTCAAATAGGCATAAATCATGGTCTAGAACTGATATTATATGGACATCTTTTGACTTGAAAATGATAATACAAGAGGTGGAGATAGAAACTAATGTTTGGGCAGATCACAACCCAATAAAAATGACTTGGAAAGGAACTAAGAAAAAATTGAGATGGTCTCTGAATAAATCTATACTGAAAGAAAAAGAATTTTTACAATTAGCAACAAAGGAAATGGATTTTTTTTAAAAAAAAAAGAAGAAAGAAGAAACAACACTCCAAAATGTATGGGATACGGCTAAAGCATATTTTAAAGGGTTGGCTATAACTTACACCTCTAAAAAGAATAAGGAAAAAAATGATTACAGTTGAAGCTGAGAGAAGAACTTAAAAAATTGGAATTAGAATTACAAATAGACCCACAAAAGAAAATCCTCAAGAAACAAATGGATATAATAAAGCATAAATTAAAGCTGGCTGAGATGGATATAATGGCACAACAGATTAAACAGTCTAAACAAAACTTTTTTGAAAATGCCAATAAGCCGGGGAGATGCTTAGCATATAGACTGAAGAAAGAAAAAGAAAAAAAAAGATTGATAAATAAGCAAAAAGACTCAAAAGGAGAATTACAGTTTCACAATGTTGCAATGAGAAAAATCATTAAAGACTACTATGAGGCACTCTATAAGGCAGAGGAAGTTCCCAAAGAGAAAATACAGTTGTACTTAAAAGAATCAAACTTACCAAAAATCCTGGAGAATATCAGAAATACATT
This sequence comes from Vipera berus, assembly GCF_964194415.1. Classification (NCBI taxonomy): domain Eukaryota; kingdom Metazoa; phylum Chordata; class Lepidosauria; order Squamata; family Viperidae; genus Vipera; species Vipera berus. The sequence goes on from NC_138203.1 coordinate 83,101,401, forward strand.
AAATGGGAAAATATCAATGATGGAGATTACTGAAGCCATAAAAAGACAAAAGAAAGATAAGAGTCTGGGGCCAGATGGATTTCCTGCAGAATTTTACGTAGCATTACAAGATGTACTAGATCCAAGGTTGAAAGAACTGTGTAATGAAATCCTTTTGGAGACTAAAATACCAAAGTCGTGGACTGAAGCTAACATCACGTTGACACCTAAAGAAGATACTGATCTGACACATATAAAAAACTATAGACCAATATCATTACTAAATGTGGACTATAAAATTTTTGCTTTGATAATGGCAGAAAGAAAAAAAATTCCTGACTGAATTCATACGTACAGATCAAAATGGCTTTTTACCTAAAAGACAGATAAAAAAACAACTTAAGAATGATTTTGGATGTCTTAGAGTACTATGAAAATCATCCAGGGAAACAGATGGCATTAATATTTCTTGCTGCGCAAAAAGCATTTGACAACTTAAACTGGCAATTTATGTTCCAGCGGTTGATGGAAATGGATTTCAGCAAAAACTTTATAAATGCAATTCAAGCAATTTACCATAAATAAATGGCTAGAATAATCCTAAACGGACATTATACAGAAAACTTTGATATCAAAAAAAGGAACAAGGCAGGGATGTCCATTATCCCCACTGCTATTTATATTAACATTGGAAGCATTGACCAGAAATATTAGACAAGACATAGAAATTAAAGGATTGGAGATAAAAGAACAAAAATATAAATTACAAGCCTTTGCAGATGACTTGGTTTTTATTTTGGAGGAGCCACTTGAAACAGCTACTAAACTGTTGGAGAAAATAGAAAAGTTTGGAGAACTGGCAGGTTTGAAAATAAATAGAGATAAGATTAAAGTATTAACAAAAAACCTAACAGACAAACAGAAAACTCAACTTACAAAAAAGACAAACCTACAAATAACTAAAAAACTTAAGTATCTAGGAATTCACCTAACAGCAAAATGTATAACATTAAAAGAAGATGACTATGAAAGATTGTTGAAACAAATAAAATTCGACTTGGAAAAGTGGAAAAATCTTCCACTGTCGCTGTTAGGAAGAATAGCTACAATTAAAATGAATATTTTACCGAAAGTACTCTTCCTATTTCAAACGATCCCTGTAAAACTGGGAAAGGTTTTCTTTGATGACCTAAATGCAACAATATTGAGATTTATCTGGCAAGGGAAGAAGGCACGAATTAAAGTGAAAATGTTACAAGAAGCTAAAAATAGTGGAGGATTTGGACTCTCGGACTGGAGACTATATTATCAAGCAACCATTTTACCATGGCTTAAAGAATGGATTATGTTGAGAAATAAAAGACTATTGTACCTAGAGGGGCATGACCTTCCAATTGGTTGGGATGCCTTTCTATGGTACGAGAAAAGTAAAATACATAGATACTTTCAAAATCACTTTATAAGGAATGTAGTTCTTTTAGAATGGGAGAGAATAAAGCAGAAAAATATATATTAAACTACCTGAGTGGCTTTCAACAATGGAAGCTTTTGCTTACCCAAATTTAATTAACTATGACAAAGTCATTACCTACAAAGATATTATATGTAGATAAGGAAGGAAAATTGAAAGACAGACAAGACTTACATCGAGAAGGTATTGACTTAGGTGGCCATATTTACAAATTCAAACAAGATATAGAAAAGATGCAAAGAGAATGGGATTTTATAAAGAACAGACAGAATTTGATCAAATATTATTAAAAACAGACGAAAACCTGATTAAGAAACTTTACAGATTTCTGCTAAACTTGAAGATGGAAGAAGAACAAGTAAAAGATACAATGATAACATGGGCAAAAAACTTTGGGTATTCTATAGATTTGAAAGACTGGCAAAAATTATGGGATAGAAATATTAAATTGACTAAAGCAGTTTCATATAAAGAAAACTTGTACAAAATGTTTTATAGATGGCATATGACACCAGTAAGATTAGCTAAAATGTTTAAAAATACTTCAAATAATTGCCGGAAATGTAAACAAAAGCCAGGTACCTACTACCATATCTGGTGGGTATGCCCTAAAGAGAAAAAGTTCTGGCTTAAGATACATACATGGTTGGAAAAGATGACTAAAATACAGGTTGAATTTAAACCAGAACTGTTTTTGTTAGGAATATAAGGAGTTAAGTATGAGAAGGAGAATGAGCATCTAATATTGCATGTATTGACACTAGCGAGAATAGCATTTGCCCAATACTGGAAAAATGAAAACCTACCAACTGAGGAGATTTTAATCAAGAAAATTTTAGAGTGTACAGAAATGGACAGATTAACAGAGATTAAAGAGAAAGAGGATCCAATTTATTTTAAAACATGGGATAAATTTTACCGATGGTTAGGAAAATGAACTAGCGAGAAATGAATGTGATATGTTATTTTGAATATATATTAGTAAGGAGAATGATATGTACCGACTAATTGATACTGTATATGATTATCATTTAACATATATATTACAGCTATTTACTGTTATATTAATTAGTCTTAACTGAACATATGTACCAGGACAATAGTCTGTTTGCTAAAGCTTGAAAATGTTATTGGGGGCAACCCCAATGTTGTTCCCAACCCCATTCCTACCCTAATCCCGATCCTAACCCCATCCCAAATCCTGATCCTTACCCTGGTTATATCCTCTTCCCAGGGCTTTTTTTCTCATAGAACGCTCAGAACGGAGTTCCGGCACCTTTTTTGGATGGAACCTTGTAGGGTAGGCAAGGTGGGTTGTATGACATGTGTGAGTTCCGGCACCTTTTTCTTTTACAAAAAAAGCACTGCCTCTTCCTAACCCTATAAAATTTAATAAAAACTCTTATATAAAAAAAAGAAAAGTGTGAGACCCTGTACTTATATACCTATAATTATATACCTATAATTGGATACCTAGTAATACCTTGTATACCTATAATTGGAACTGAAACTTCTGTTGCTAAGTGAAACGGTTACTAAGTGAGTCATTCTTACTTTCTGTGGTGGTTGCTCATTGATCACACCAGTTGTTAAGTGAATCACATGGTTGTTAAGTCAATCTGGCTTCCCCCATTGACATTGCTTGTTGGAAGCCAGCTAGGAAAGTGCCAAGTGGGTGATCACATGATTCCCCCCCCAAGACCCTACAACTGGGATAAACACATGCCACTTGCCAAACACCTGAATTTTGATCATGTTATGGTGGGGATGCTATAGTGGTCATAAGGGTGAGTGTCGGTTGTAAGTCACTTTTTTCAGCCCCATTGCAACTTTGAACGGCCACTAAATGAACACTTGTAAGTTGAGAACTACCTGTATGTATATTAAGCAGCAGTATATAGTTTAGTTTAGTTTAGTTTAGTTTTATTGTATTTGTATACCGCCCTTCTCCCGACGGACTCAGGGCGGTGAACAGGGCAAACATAAAAATACAGGATACAAAAATTAAAAAGAATTAAATAATAGCCCAGCTAAAACAGTTAATAACAGTATAAAAATCCCCATTAAAACCCCAACATATCCCCATCAGGCCAGGCCGGCTTGTACAACAAGATGGGTCTTCAGACCGCGTCGGAAGGGGCGAAGGTCAGGTGCCATCCGGAGCTCGACCGGCAGCTGATTCCATAAAGCTGGAGCGCCCACAGAGAAGGCCCTCCCCCTGGGTGCCACCAGCCGACATTCTCTGACCGGTGGCACCCTGAGGAGGCCCTCTCTGTGGGAACGCACAGGGCGGAGGGAAGTTGACGCCGGCAGCAGGTGGTCCCTGAGGTACTCCGGACCCATGCCATGTAGGGCCTTCAAAACCATTACCAAAACCTTGAATCTCACCCGGAAGACAACTGGCAACCAATGCAGCTCGCGGAGCAAAGGTGTAACATGGGAGTACCGGGAGACTCCCAAGACAACTCTCGCGGCTGCATTCTGTACCAGCTGAAGCCTCCGAGTGGTCTTCAAGGGAAGCCCCATGTAGAGAGCGTTGCAGTAGTCCAGACGAGAGGCCATGAGCGCATGAGTGACCATACACAGGGCATCCTGGTTTAGATAGGGCCGCAACTGGCGCACCAGGCGAACCTGGGTGAAAGCCCCCCTAGTCACAGCTACTATATGATCTTCCAGAGTGAGCCGCGAATCTAGGAGGACTCCCAAGTTGTGAGCCCTATCTACGGGGGGGGGGTAAAAGCTCACCCCCCCATAGAGAGAGGTGGAATATTCTGAATATCCCGGGATGCCGGAATGCACAGCCACTCAGTCTTGTCAAATATGCACTGGGAAACCATTCCTCAAACCTAAAAGAGCTAAATAACAATGCTGGAGGAGATATCCGGTGGATGACACCTAGACATCCAGGCTTAGTCAGAAACATGACTATTGCTTTCAAAGAGACTGACTCCCAAGAATGTACAGAGAATCCTTCGCTTACAACAGTTCGTTTAATGACCATTCAAAGTAACAGTGGCACTGAAAAAAGCAACTTATAACCATTTTTCATACTTACGACCAGTGCTTTTTTTGTAAAAGAAAAAGGTGCTGGAACTCACACATGTCATATAACCCGCCTTGCCTACCCTTTCCATCCAAAAAAGGTGCCAGAACTCTGTTCTGAGCGATCTATGAGAAAAAAAGCCCTGCTTACGACCATTGCAGCATCCCTATAGCGTACATTAGAGGTAGGCAATCTTGACTCTTTTATGACTCGTGGACTTCAACTCCCAGAATTCCTGAGCCAGCCATGCTGGCTCATGAATTCTGGGAGTTGAAGTCCATAAGTCATAAAAGAGCCAAGGTTGCCTACCCCTGGCTTACATGATCAAAATTCGGATGCTTGGAGACTGGTTCATATTTAAGATGGCTGCCGTGTCCAAGGGTCCCAGGATCCCCTTTTGCAACCTTCTGACAAGCGAAGTCAATGGGGGAAGCCAGACCTACTTAACAACCTTGTTACTAACTTAACAATGGCAGTGGTTCACTTAACTGTGACAAGAAAGGTCGTAAAATGGGGCAAAACTCACTTAACCACGGTCTTGCTGAACAGAGGAAATATTGGGCTCAGTTGTGACTGTAAGTCGAGGACAGCCTGTATAAGCTAACAGACCTGGATTCATCGAAATTTACCATCATTTTTTAAAAAGAATGCTTTGTATTTATTCCGTCCCACTTTACTCAGTGAAGAAGTCTCTAGGTAGCTTAAACAGTCGGTGCAATACGTGTGTAAATAAATGGGAATATATATGAGGCACTAGATACCATGCAACTATGGGTATCCCCCCTTATATATAAATGATATCGTGTGGCTTATACATTACTGTAACCACGTAATATGTCTGTTTGGGGCTGGCTGTATGTATTGTATGAACACAGCCAAATTTATACTTGGAGTGACTTTCCTCACTGGTTTCCCCAAATGATTTTTTAAATTCAGTAATAACACCTGGGAAATGTCCATGACTTGGTGCACTAGGTGCTAGCATCACGGGGCTCCAGATACATTCTTAATAAACAGAAAGGTTTAAGGATTGTACTTTGGTGCTTTGTTTGGTACTGCCTCCATTTCCCTAAGAAAAAGCTGGGAAGGAATATCCCAGACAACCTAGCTCAGGGGTCTTCAAACTTGGCCTTATTATGACTTGTGGACTTTAACTCCCAGAATTTCTCAGCCGGGCATGCCTGACTGAGGAATTCTGGGAGTTGAAGTCCACAAGTCATAAAAGGGCCAAGTCTGAAGACCCCTGACCTAGCTAGAGAAATGGAGCAATTTGCTTCCTGTCAGATGAAAGTTTTGTTCTTAACTATACCCACCCTGTCAGCTTCTTTATGGAAAGACAAACACCAGTGACAGTTTTATGAGACTATTAAAACTCCCCTTAACGTTTTTGCTAAGCTGCACAACTTCATCCTATATACTCAGGAGTCCAAACCAGAGATTGGACTAACCAACCTGCAAGGCATTTCATTCACAGTTGGAAACTTCTAAGCAGCAGAAGCTTAGGGAGAAAACGCTCTTGGGAATGAATGAAAATTTTATTCTGCAAAACCCAAGCCTCGTAATAAGAAGTTGCGCCCGGTGTGCGCTGTGGCTGGAGTACAGCTCACTCGGGTGTCTGTTTTTTCAGGTTTGTTTCCTAAACTACTTCTCAGAGTTCCTTTCACGAGTTGTTCTGTGTAGAAGACATGGGGGGTAGGATGTACCTGAGAACTTTGGTTAAACCTATTTGAACAGAAGATGGTAGAGGACAGGAAAGCCTGGAGGAACGTTGTCCATAGGGTCGCGATGGGTCGGACACGACTTCGCAACTAACAACAACAGCAACAACAATTTGAACACACTTTTAATTTGTTTGGGTTTCTAGGCTAACCCCCAACCCACATTAGTTAAGAATGCTGCTAGGAACAAACATTGTGATGGGAGTCTCCCGATAGTCCTGTGTAATGCCTCTTCTCCGCGAGCTGCATTGGCTTCCAGTTGCCCTCCGGGTGAGATTCAAGGTGCTGGTGATGACCTATAAAGCCCTAAATGGCATGGGCCCGGATTATTTTAGGGAGCACCTGCTGCCAGCATCAACTTCTCATCGTCCTGTGCGCTCCCATAGGGAGGGCCTCCTTAGGGTGCTGCTGGTCAGGGAGTGCCGGTGGGTGATCCCTAGAGGGAGGGCGTTCTCTGTGGGCGCCCCTGCCCTATGGAATGATCTGCCTGTGGAACTCCGGACCGCCCCCGACCTTCGTTCGTTTCGCCGGGACCTGAAAACCTGGTTCTTTGATCTATGAGGCCTGGACTGAGGGGTTTTAAGTTTTTAAACTTTGTTTTAATTTGTTGAGCTATTAATTAATTTAATTCATTTTAATTCTATTTCTATTTCAACTTTTATATTGTCTTTTAAATTTTGCCCTGTAAACCGCCCTGAGTCCTTTGGGAATAGGGCGGTATATAAAACTAATTAAATAAATAAATAAACTATTCCGTGATCGTATGGATGTTTCAGTTGAAGTGACTGATTTATTAGATATATTATGAAAATACTTCTCTGGAAAAGTCCCTAAAGCTAGGAGAGGTGGAAGGAAAGAGAAGAGGATAACCACCAGCAGCAACTGGACGGACTCAGTTGTAGTAGCAATGGATGCAAACTTGGAAGATATATATATATATATATATATATATATATATATATATATATATATATATATATATATATATATATATATATAACATAGGTGGTTGTTAACAGTTGGAAATGACTTGATGGCATATAATCAATCGATCGATCATAATCAAAAGTAGTTTATTCCCAAAAACTAAGTTATGGCAACTACTGCATAATTATACTATGTATAATTAAATTATGGCATTTGCTGCTATCTGATATGATGAACTTTAGAAGGCCAGATCCGGAAGTTGAAACTCAAATACTTTGGCCACCTAATGAGAAGGAAGGACTCACTGGAGAAGAGCCTAATGCTGGGAAAGATTGAGGGCAAGAGAAGAAGGGGTCGACAGAGAATGAGGTGGCTGGATGGAGTCACTGAAGCAGTAGGCGTGAGCTTAAATGGACTCCAGAAGATGGTAGAGGACAGAAAGGCCTGGAGGAGCGTTGTCCATGGGGTCACGATGGGTCGGACATGACTTTGCAACTAACAACAACGATATGATGAACACTAGTTTAGATACTGTCTGGGTAAATTCATGGAGAATTGGGCTACATGATAATATAAAAAAATACATCAATGATATGATAGCCATGTATTATTTCCTGAATCAAAACCAATGCACTTTGTAAACTACAGTTCGTACTCAGTTAGTAGTTCATTTAGATAGTTAGATCTGCAGTGGAGTTACTACTTTGCTACAATAATAGTGCTGCATTAGACCAAGCTCCTAATCCTGTTAACAAATGCCAAAATTAAGGCTTAAGCATCTTAGCACTCATTGGTTTTTTTTTTCTGGCTAACTTTCCTACAAGAATTTATAAGTTTGCAAATAATAGTTTCACTGCTGTCTCTTGTTTTAATATTCAAAGTTTATTCACAAGATAAGGTTATCGGAGGCAGCACTGATGGTTCTTTTATTAGCAGCCCTGCACCAAGAATGTTCTGCCCTTCTATCTACCACCACTCCTTTTTTTAGCTTTAAAAATGAATTTGACATTTTAGAAAACTGTAAGATCTTGATTTAACTGCAAGGTAAGTCTTTGGCTACACACGAGCATCTTTTCAAATGTAATTAATTTTTTTCTCCTGACATTTTTCTCATCATAAAGTAAATTTGTTTGTTGCGCTTAACCTTTAAGAATGATATCTGCTTCCTCAGGAGTCATACAGTGGTCAAAAGCACTAGGATACAGCTTGTGAACTCTCTGCTAGCTTGGTTCTCTGGAGATGAATAGAGTGTTTCTTCCTACTCTTGCATTGTTCATCACCGTTGCCCTTTCTGGGAACTAATTCTGGAGCAAAGGATAATCGTCTGCTTATTCATCCCAGGGAAAGAATGCTCATCTGTAGCTGAGCTGATTTTGGTGACTGCCTTTTGACAGCGACCATTTTATTTTTCTGGAGACTTTGGGCATCATAGTATGGTTGATGCTTTCCAGAGAAAAGAAAAAAAAGATAACTGCCATAAAAAAAGAATACAGTTCCCGGCTGTGGATTCACATATTTTGAGCAAAACAAAAGTAAATAAGTGGCTGTATGTGAAAGCTGTATAGTAGTACATGATACTTGGAAGTTGCTTTTATTCTAATAAGTTATAGCCAGCCATGCAGTGGTCCTAGATGGTTCAATCATCCTGGTGCCTGGAGACTGTTATGGTCTGAAGACAGACGGACAGGTAAAGGTGGAGCAGAACAGAACAAAACAGAACAAAATGGAATGGAATGGAATAGTTTATTGGCAAAGTGTGATTGGACATACAAGAAATTTGTCTCTGGTGCATAAGCTCTCAGTGTACATAAAAACAACAACAAAGTGATAAATCATAGATCGTAAATCATAATATACAAACATAAATCATAAGATACAAACAACAATTGATAAATCATAATATACCAAAAGGCGAATGTAGTAGAAAAGATGAGAGGTGAGAAAGATGAGAAGATGAGAAGGGTAATAGCAGTATAGCCCTACTACAAGAGTAAATATCTTTAGGCATAAGACAGTGCTGTGGGAGTTAGGTGTCTAGTAAAGTGATGGCATGGGGAAGAAATTTGGCATGCAATGTTTGTTTTGGCATGCAATGCTCTATAGCAGTGTCTTGAGGGGAGAAGCTGAAACAGTTGAATCCCAGCAAGATGGAAAGTCTATGGGTTTAAAAGTCCTTTGATACTGGAGATTTTCCCCATTTGAATCTGGACAGAGTTATTCTGCCCCGTGTAGAAATGGCTTGTAACCTTGGAGTCCTCTCAAACTCACAGCAGGTGACAATTATGGCTAAGAGCATATAATATAACAGTTATGGCTTTTCTGGATTGGAAAGCTCTGCTCACAATCATTCATACCTTAGTCACCAATCATTTGAACTACTGAAAAGTTTTCTACATGAATCTGCTCTTGTAGACTATCCAGAAGCTTCAACTGGTCCAGAATGGTTATAGATGGAACCTCAAGGCTTTCTCTCTGATTCAAATGCTGCATTGATTACTGGTTTCCATCTGGCAAAATTCAAGGTGCTGGTTGTCACCCTTAAAGCCCTACGTGGCTTAGGAGCTGAATAACTATAGGATGATTTTTTTTATTGTGGCTTCTGCCTGTTCAGTAAAATCTGGAAGAATGGGCTGTTTATGGGATTCTCCCCCAGGAAGGGTGATTCTTCAGAAAGCATGGAGACAATCCTTTTCAGTTGTGGCCCCAGTTCACTAGAACAGCATTTCCTCTGGGATTAAGCTATCTCCACTTTATTAATTTTTCCAAAGGCCATTAAAACATAGCTATTCTAGAAAGCTTTGGGAATGGATATATTACAAACGGGACTCTCCTGTTATAGATGTATATATTGTTGGCTATTTCTTGCAGTTGCTGTTCATTCTTATTGTTTATTGTTTTTAATTTTCTTTTGTGCAGAAGCATGTGTAAGCTGCTCAGAGACCTATTAGGTTAGAATAGTATATAAGCTGCAGCAAGTATTAAGTAACCAAGTAAATAAAACTCAGAAACAAGCAAGGGAAATTGGTTATCAGGAACGAAGACCAAGGTCTAGAGTTGGATTTTACCCATTGACAGGTTTTTCCCATTGACCATTGATTTTACACGTTGGTGTTGCTCAATGGGCCACTATGTCCATAGACAGAAGAAACATTGTATTTAAGTAGCACCGACATTTACTTAGTTAGATAAAAATGGTCAAGAAAAAAATGACCTTTCTTTCCGAAAGCACTAGGATGATAATTGGCATGTGACTAGAGCTGGCTGAGGAATTCTGGGAGTTGAAGTCCACAAGTCATAAAAGGGCCAGGTTTGAAGACCCCTGGACTAAAGTATGGAGGAATAAAGTAGTTCTCACAGTCAACTTAAATTTGTCTTGTAAACAGAGAAGGCTAACCAAGGGAGGATTTATCACAACCATATTATGAATTGGCATCATGCTGAACCCAGTCAATGTATTACCCCTGGGCTGACTGAAGAATAATAATAATAATAATAATAATAATAATAATAATAATAATAATAATAATAATAATAATAATAATAATAATAATAATAATAATAAACAACCCTGGAGCCCAGGGTCATTTTTTTCAAGCACCTCTAGCCAAAAATTGAGAATTACTGGTGTGCAGAGCCACAAATGAAATAAAATCCCAGATAATCTTTCTGAATGTGTTTGCGGAATCTTTTTTCATAATTTTGCGTTCAAAATAAAGCTTGAGAAGTCAGCAAGTTCAATGGAAACGTTGTGATAGGGAAGTTATCTCTTTTATGCAAGGTAAAAATGATCACTTCTTTGGTGCAATAGTGCAGTTAGTGCTCAGTTCATGAGCTGGGAAGTCCTTTGTTCAGATCTCACTTCAGCCCTTTGAACTGCAGCAATTTTAGGGAAATAACTGTTTTCTCAATTTCAACAGAGACTCCAGAGTTAAATGCTATGCCTTCAAATCTCCAATCCCAAAGATTCACAACTTGGAGATTTTATGACTTTTATAACTTTGGAATCTAATGAAGTCTATACATCCATTTTGTTCTCTATTTTAATATTTACTGAGCCTTGAGTAATAAGAATGACCTGGGTGAGGTACCTGTTTTTCTCCCTTGACTACATGAAAGTCACATCTCTCAGTGAGTTTGACAGTTATATAAAGATCTAGTCTTTCCAAAATAAGGAAGTTGGCTTCCCATTCATCCTACTGGGCTATTTGGAGACGCTATGTCAAATTCATTCAACAACAAAGTGCAATATTCATTCATTCATTTAATGCGTATGGCTACCAACCTTGCAAATGTGACTCTGGGTGGCTAACCACACATTAAAAAAACAATGCCAACAAAATGAAAACCAAATTCCCAGTATTAACAAAAGATAAAAACCTACAATGGTCACTGAGAACAACTCCAATAAGCACTTTGCAGAACAATAACATCTCACAATGCAATAAACAATGATTATATTGTTATTATTGGGCATATACAAGATTCAGTTCACACCGCCTCCTTAATAATCAACCCTATAAAGTACCAACATCTATATTACATGAGAGACGAAAATCCTCTTTCTTTCTAGGTATGTCTATCGCCTTCTTACTGGGTGTTTTGAGCAACTAAGTCAAAGGAAGGGGAACCAGTCTCCTTTTTACTGGGTCATCTGCCTACTAAAATTTCAAATCACTTCGACAAAGCTTTTCTTTATTTTTATTGAACTGATTTCATAAAATAAATATTTTGTGTAAGAAAATATCAATGCACTGGGGAAAAACTTTTTGGGGTCATTTCTTTTCTTTTCTTTTTTCTGGTATCTGGCACACATTATCTATATGAAACAAGAAACAACTACATTACACATGATTTTCTAAGGAATTGCATTTTGCTATTATTTACAGCGGTGCAACACTACAGAAATAGTGGCGAATATATAGGAGAGTACAGGAGGATGAAGGTTCGTTGTCTGAGCTTGTGGGTTGGTTTCCAAATGTTACCTAGCCTGGTGAATAAATGTACGAAAACCAACTCACAAGCTCGGAGAAAGAACCTATACCCTCACACTGCAGAAATAATTTGGAAAAGGTGTTTCAGAGTGGGTGGGAATGCAAAGAGAGGGCTGTTCGCAGCTCTTTAAAGCAGCCGTATCTTTTTCCTGGAATGATCCTGCCACTCTTTGTATCTGCAACATTAACCCGGGGGGGGGGAATGAAAGTGCTTTTTTAACCATACATTTAAAGAGTTGCATATATTTCAGAGGCATGTGTCCATATATGGTTCAACTACCCTTTTTGGAATTAAATCTGAACCATTGCACAAGTCTTAATGACATGATTTTTTTAAACCTTCAATGCTGGGGTTTAATTTGTGAATGTTTATATATCACATTGGGTCAAGAACGGGCAACCTGTGATTCATGGCTTCATATGGCCCCCAAGACTTTATCTGGAATCTCCTGGAGTCTCCCTCACTATGAATCACCTCACAATTGAATAGTTAAAAATTGTTTTACGAAAGGCCCTCTTGAAGGTTATTCCAAAACTTAAACTGGTACAGCATGCACCAGCGCAGATACAACATCTTCCCACATCTTAGCATTACACACTGCACCTATCCACAAAAAGACATTTACTCCCTCAAATATAAAGTCATACTGCCACTGTTCCTTCTTTTTCTGGCTCCTTTGTTGCACACAAATATAAACACACACTCTCGTGTAAGCAAGAGTAATTCTCCCTTTTTTTGCATCACTGTTCTTCCCATCGTAACTATGATTTCCGCGAGTTGTGAGCTGGTCTTGGGAGCATAATTTATATCAGGGCAATGATGCTCGGAAAGAGTCATCCCTGCATATCATTCTCCCTGCAAAGGCACATGTTTACCATCTTTATGGAATAAGATACACTTCTGGGAGCGCAGTTTTCAGGAGAATTTGGCAGAAATAAAATCCAGCTTGGGCATCTGTGTCAGTTGCACTGAAGAGGTATGAAGATCATATGCAAGCTGAAGTTTGCAGGTTGCCCACTGTGATGTTCAAAGCTCAATGGACAGAGCATTATGCCCTGGGTTTTTCCATGTTTTACCCAGATGTTTTAATTTTAGGCACTGGAATGTAGAATGTAGGCCAAGAGGCCTCCTGGTAAGTTTTTCTAGATTTCTCCAACAGTTTGATTAGATTAAGTTAAGGATATAAAATCTTGAAGAGAAGTCCACAAGTGTTTCATGGTGAGATAGACATCAGCTGGGAGGGAAAAAAATCTGATTCATTGTTGAAAGTGTGCAAGATGGCTCTTGATTTTTTCTTTCTTTTAAATACAAAAGTCCTTACCTTTGAAGGCCCTCTCAGGATAGTGTAAGACTTTCATTTTCAATTCTACCTGAATAACGATTGCTCCGTTTAGCTGTTAAATCCATTGGATATGAATATTTTAGAAAAGTCTGCTTACACCATTGCTCAAATGGAGCTTGCAGACAAATTCATATATGCAATTAAAACATACTGGTTTCCAAATATTACCAGGGTTCTGTTTTGTGTCACAGCCAACATTCTTACAGTTTTACCCACAAAGCCTTTTTTCATGTAGACATTTATGATGAATGCCAACTTGTCATTGGAGCCCCCACCAGCAAGAGCAGAAATTATATGGAATACTCAAGATTTATTAATTTGTGAGTAGGGTTGATGTAATTGCATATGGTCACATGATCATTACAAGAAATATTGCAAAAGTTAAGTAGAGGCCAAATGGGGCACAGTGGCCAAATGGTTAAGATGCTGGGCTGTCAACCAAAAGGTTGACAGTTTGAGACCCAAGTACCGTGCAACAAGGTGAGCTCCTAGTCTTGCCCCAGATCCTGCCAACCTAGTAGTTCAAAAGAATGTAAATGCAGGTAGATAAATAGGTACCACTTCAGTGCACTTCGGCATACAGTCATGCTGGCCACATGACCATGGAATCTGGGTCTCTCAGGTAAGAAACAGAGATGAACCCCGCCCCCTAAAGTCAGACATGACTAGAAAGGGGAAAACTTTACTTTTTAAGCTGAGGCCAAGGAGAATTAGTGAGCTGCTTTTGCTGGGAAAAGAAAAGGCCAATACTCCAGATCACTACATGTGTGTGTGTTGTTGTTTTTTTAAGTAAAATCTCCTTCTGCTTCCAAGTAATCTAGCAAATCCATGTTCAGATATTTTATTAAAAATCTGGACATCACTTTGCTGAAATGGAAATCTGATTGGCCTAAAAAATCTGGTTATTATATAATATAAGCTGAATGAGCTATTCCATTGACCCAATCGGTTGGCTACAGGAAGTATGCATTCCACACATTAAAATAAAACAAATAAAATAAAAGTATGTTTTTTTAAAAAAAGACAAGGAGGATATAGCACAGTTTGAATACATGGTGGACAATTACTAGGAACTTTACTTGATTCGATAAATTTAAAGGAACACTTTTAGTGTTTATCTGATATGCTGCTAATTCTGTCTATTTTTCTGCGGAAGAGATCTCCACTATCAGAATTGTTTTCAGGAGGGTAGGGCCAAAATGAACAGTTGAAAACAGATGGCAAGAGTTACAACTTCCATATTCCCAGTTGTGGCTCTAGTATTTAGAAGAGAGCATCTGTTCCTTTTCCATGTTGTTCTTTTTCTCCCTTTGACTCAGAGGTGTTAAAAATGCGTAAGTTACTGTTTTATTCATTTTAGCTGTTTATTGACTTTAATGGCTTATATATTCAAGGCAATGTACAATCTTTACCCAATTGGCAAGGGATTCAAAACAAAGATGTTTGGGTTTTTGAGACAAAACTTTGGAAGACAGGATTCAGTATGTCGCTGTATGAAAAAAAAATTGAACTTTTATTCTGTTCAATAGTAGGTTCAAAATTCAGCTTCTGCAACAGTTTTGCCATTATGACTATACTTTCAGTTTCTCAGTTTCATAGGTTTTACTGCACTGCGAACTGGAGAAATGAATAAATATTGACATCTGTCATCCCATGTTCTGTCATGTTCCTCTGGGAAACTCCACAGACAGTTTTAGTCTTAAATGTACCTGTCTCATAGGTCATCTTAAGCATTTCAGACCATTGTGTATGCAGGACTAGAAAAACACAGAATTTATAAATATTCTATAACACCAATCCTTTATTATGCTCTTAGTTATGAATGCAGTTATGATTAAAATGTTTTTGAAGCATCACTCCTTCAAAGATAGCTGGGCGGTATACAATCTAAAAAGCATAATTCATCATTTTACAAAATAATTAAACAAAAAAAAAGAATGCACTTATAAAGCAATTTAAAATGCAGTAAAACATAAGAGGACAAATTAAAGTGTCATACCAAGCACAAGAGTTTAACCTGATATTAATTTAATCAGGTCTTAGTTTTATAGAAAGGGAATTCTCCAATTATGGCATCAGAACCACAGTAAGAGTCTCCTTTGATCATAGCTTACTGTACCTTTAATGACTGGGTTTGTATGCATTTCCTGGTATTTACTACTTGAGGAGATGACTTCCTTCTCCCTAAAGCAGGGGTAGGCAACCATGGCTCTTTTATGACTCGTGGACTTCAACTCCCAGAATTCCTGAGTTAGCCATGCTGGCTCAGGAATTCTGGGAGTTGAAGTCCACGAGTCATAAAAGAGCCAAGGCTGCCTACCCCTGCCCTAAAGGTATGACAGGTTTCTTCTTTTAGACCAGGGTTTCTCACTGTTGGCAATTTTAAGAAGTGTGGACTTCAATTCCCCAAATTTTCCAGCTGGCATTTTGTTGGAAACAAGAGTTCTGGCAGGCTGGCTGTGGAATTCTGGGAGTTGAAGTCCAGACATCGTAAAGTTACCAAGGGTGAGAAGCCCCGCTTTGGATTTTGATTTTTGTCTGACTCAGTTGCTTCTGGCAAATGATCTCACATAACAATTTCTTGGTAAGGAGAAGTGACGTGAGGCTTGAGATCCCCCAAATAAATGACAAATGGATGACTTGGACAGATTCCTAGCACATTTTTTAGATTCCCGTGCTTTCATCTTGTACTGCTCCAGATTCCGCTGTGACAAATTTGGAGATGAACCAAAAACACCTCAAAGCTGATTGCTGAGGGTGCAGGGCTGGAGGTAAGTGGCAAGAGCCATTTAGTCTGATAATAGCTTCACCACACAAATTGCAGATTTCCCTATACAGGTACTCCTTGAGTTACAATCACAAATGAGCTCAAAATTTCTGCCGCTAAGTGAAACATTCATTAAGTGAGTTTGCCCCATTTCAAGACTTTTCTTGCCATAGTTGTTGAAGTGAATCATTCCATCTTTTAAATTAGTAACACGGTTGTTCGGTGAATCTGGCTTTCCCCATTGACTTTGTTTGTCAGAAGGTTGCAAAAGGTGATCATATGACCCCGGGACACTGCAACGGTCATAAATACGCCCCAGTTGACAAGCATCTGAATTTTGATCATGTGACCATGGGGGATGCTGCAACGGTTGTAAGTGTGAAAAATGGTCATAAGTCACTTTTTTTTCAGTGCTGTTGTAACTTTGAATGGTCACTAAACGAAGTGTTGTAAGTCAAGGACTAACTGTAAAGATAGGAATGGCATCTCTTTTGGTGGAGAAACTGATGTTGATTTTCCCTGAGAATTTTTTTTATGATTTTAGGAGACCCAGGCTGAAATAGCAGAAGTTTTTCTTTGATTAAGTTTGCTTCATGACACGATTGGCTGGATTTGGAATAATTTAAATGATTCTGAAAGGACTGATAGTAGAAGGGTGATTTGAGCTCTTTGACCATGACCACATAGCAAAATGAATTTTTTTATATTGTAAGTGGGCTGTTGGTTAGATCTCTGGGCTTGGCGATTTGGCTACAAAGATTCCATCTCCATTCAGGGGGTGGTGGGGGGGACACATCTTATCTTCAGTGTGCTTTGAATTGTCAAAGCGCACTGAAGATGTTCCCCTGAATGGAGACGAAATGTTTGCAGCCAAATCGCCAAGCTCGGAGATCTAACCAACAGCCCAAATACCAGCCTGAGCTATTAATATTCAAACACATCTCAATTATATTGTAATGGCTTAGCTGGGTGGCCTAGAAGGCAAGGTCCAGATCCGAAGACCCATGTTTTTAGTCACTGAATTGTACAGGTAATCTTTGACTTACAACAGTTCAAAGTTACAACGGCACTGAAAAAAGTGACTTACGACCGTTTTTCCACAGTTATGACCTTTGCAGCATCCCCATGACCGTGTGATCAACATTCAGAGGCTTGGCAATGGGGTTACTATTTATGAACGTTGCTGTGTCCCAAGGTCATGTGATCACCTTTTTTGCAGCCCTCTGACAAGCAAAGTCAATGGAGGAAGCCAGATTCACTTAACGACCATGTTATTAACTTATCACCTGCTGTGATTCACTTCACAACGGTTGGTAAGAAAGATTGCCAAATGGGGCAAAACTCACTGAACAAATGTCTCTGTCAGAATCCATTTATATCGCATTCATAAATGTATGTTTAAAATACTGTGCCTTCCATGGATTCTGCCATTTCTCCGAGGGGGAGAGGAGAAGGTGTTTATTCAACCTGGCCGGAGACTGCATTCAAAGACCAGGGAAAACCCTTTTGATCTTAGGACAACAAAGGAGGGGAAGGGAGGGGGGATCTGGTTTGTATGTCCATTTGAATCTGAAAAGGAAGGATGCAATAATCATAAAGACATGGGAAGTTCCCTCTTTCCCACGAAAGGGTTGACACCGAAGTTTAATTGATGTGGGTCTGACCAAATGGGTTTTGAGGGGAGGTGGTTGAACCGGGTACTCTTTATAATTATCAAGTTGTAACACAATGCCAGATCCTGTCTTGTATTTCCACAACCGATCACATCCTAGTAAAATCTCCTTTTGGACAAGCCCTGGCTCCAAGAGTTCTTTATTTTCCTAAGGTGTGGATTGGGGTGGGTCCTGACAGTCTCACTTAAACGAGAAGAAAGTTTGGGTACAATTGTGGTCCTACGTCGAGGGCTACCCGTATTTTTGGTGGATCCCAGTTCTACGTGGAAGCTCCTGGGACAATTGTTACCTCAGGCCACGTTCTCCAAAGAGACCCTCTGTGGGATCTGCCTGGCCTACCATTGGGCAGTGTGAGATGGTTTTTGGGTCTCACAATTGAACAATGTGGGATCAGGAAGCGCCCTTCTTTTTGCTCCTCTGGAACAGCATCCCTCCCAACAGGAATTTGTTTGGATTTCGCCCTACTTGCCTTCAAGCAAGCTTTAAAAATATTGGCTCTTCCCTCAGGCCATGAGGTAAAATTGTGATTTATTCCCCCCTCCCTTGGGGCAATCGTGTGTATATTATAGGCCAGGTCCCAGAGACACAAACTGCATTATGTGCAATGATATATATATTTACTATAATAATATAAGTTACATTATATGTAATGGCACATAAATCGCCTTAATTTATGTAATGGCTGCCATTTTCTTTTTTTCCTTACTCATTTGTCATGGGACCTTTCAGCATTCTTAAGTATAATAACATTTCCTTAAGGGAGGGAATTAATAACATGTATTGTAATTGGCCTGTGGAGGGCATGATTTTGGTATACTCTGTATAGGTTTGTGTGTGTGGAGGGGTGTGTGTTTGTGTGCACGTGCGTGTGTAGAGTCATTATGGAGTCAAGCAGTTTGAATGGAGAAATAAATACCACACATTTTTTTATTTACACATTATAATTACTATTTACATAATATAAAGTATAATACAAATATTGTAAATCAATATAATTCTATAAAAGACACAAATGTCTTTTTCTGTTTTCATTTTTCTTGTTTATTTGATGTATTTAGCATGTGGTGTAACATGCAAGGACTTGCAATATATATAAATGTTTCACCTAAATTCCAAACACAGTAAATTATGAATGTTAAAAAAAAAATCTATATTCAGATGTCAATATCTAGACCAGCTAACCATTGAAGCACAGCATCGTTTCTCTGGAAAAAAAATCATCTACTGGACCGGTATATGCCCTCAGCTTACAGCCATTCATAATGTGATCTACAATTTGACATGGGACCCGTCAGTCACACTGAAAGGGGGATGCTATATCCTATTTATATAGTGTATCCCAGCAGATGCCTTATGAGGTGTGATTCTTATTCAACACTGTCTATTGTTGGCAAAACCTGGCACCTTTTGTGTAGCATCATCTGTATGTCTTCCTGTGTTTGGGGCATTTAGCATTTCATTTTTTGAAAGTGCCCAAATTGTTTTTGGAGTTGGGCAGCCTAGGAATTGAATAAATAAATAATCAAACACAAGATGGGTTAGGCTGGGGCCATATGGCAGAGATTTCCTAAAGGATCCACTGCCATTCTGTCAATTGGAATTAGGTATGGTAGGAGCTTGGCTCCAAGTGATTGATCAGAGGTAAGAAGAGGTTGGATATTTGTGGGTTACAAAAGTTGTTTTCCCCCTTCATGGAAGGCTATATTCTGATGTTATCGTGTATTTGTATGTGGGAAGGTGAGCAGCCAGTATTTTTTTTAATGTCAAAGAATTGAAAAAAAGAATGTGAAAGGCTTAAACGCAGTCAGTGAAATTGACCACTAAACTGTCTTAAAATAGTAGCTTGACCCTGAAAATTGACACACCCACAGGCCTGGGAATTTTGACACTATGGTAGAGTGACTGAGACAAAGGGGGCTGACAGTATTAAGTGAAAAGAAGAAGCAAAGTAAAAAAAAAACATAACAGGCCCGGGGCTCTGTAGACTGAAGATCTCAAGAGAATTTCAAGGTGGGCCTTTTTTGCCCAATAAACAGTGCAACACAACTGCTACTAATCATTTTCAGCATGACACAAGAGGAAACTGAATAGTTGCTGGTCTTCTTGTGCACTGGGTAACAAATATTTCCCGGTCCACAGAAATAAATTATGGGGTATAAATTCTTCTTGCAGCAACAACCACCTGACAACTATTGTTACAGTTCTATAAGGATTCAGTAGAATGTATGCCCCTTAATTCAGACTTCTGTAGCTCTGCCAAATATTTGCACCCCTTCTGAAACTTTGAAAGCAGCATGATATTTGAGGAGCAAGAAACCATCTTAACAGAGCTACTGTATGTGGTGGGTGATCTCTCTTGAAGAGAGGCTCCTCTCTTTAAAAAAAAATGCTAAGGTTCATAATTTGCTGGTACATCAAGATTCATTAAGATTGTTTCATTGTTTTTATTTTGATTCATCTGGCTATCTGCCAGGAAGAGCATTATGGAATTTCTGGCTCAAACAACATCCTTATTTGTAGTCTGCATCTAATACAGTTTTATATAGCTGCGCTATTAAATATGGATGAAAGAATATTTCAAGTGAGAAGGGGCCTTCTCCAGAATAAAAGCTTAGTTCTCTTTGTGACTGCATAGGGAAATAAAAGGGATCAGATAACACCAGCATCAACCTGTAAACTAGCTGATTCAGACAGGATTGGGTTTTGGCTAATTGTAGACAAGGTAATTGGATCTGGAGTTAAACAACATCTACTGCACTAGAGCACATATTTTGCTCCCTCATCCCTTTAAGACCAGATAAATTATATTATGAAGCTGCTGCACTAGTAGGAATAAGTGATTGGATTAATTTGACACAATCGAGGTTATTAAATCTTGAGGGCCATGATCTGTTGTTTGGCTGGCATGCATATTTGCTGTATGATAAGAAGGTAGATACTGTGTTTAGGATGCATATTTTAAGACAGGCATTGCTGAGAGTTTGGAAGAAGTATAGACATAAGTTAAGCAGCAAGATACCATTGTGGGCAATCCCAAAACACGCAATAGAAAATATACATGCTGGTTTCAAACATGATGAGACTACTTACAAGGAAATTTTAAGTTTGGAAAGGAATATTTGGTGCTTGAAATCATATAGTTTCTTGCGAGAAGAGAAGGTTGTTCAGACTTGGTTTCAATATATTCAGTTACAGGCCAGGTGGAAAGAAGATCAAAAAAATGGATTTGCAACGACTGATGAAAATTTGATAAAGCAAATTAGAAATCAAGGACCAGCACATATTAAACGGATATATCTTGCATTGATAGAGATCGATTCAGAAACAGAGCTTGTTAAGGATTGTATGATAAAATGGGCCCAAAACATTCAGGAAGTTATTACAATGGACACGTGGGAAAAGATCTGGGTGAGGAATGTAAAATTCACTCAAGCTCAAAGTTTAAGAGAGAACTTTTACAAAATGTTTTATAGATGGCATCTAGATCCTAAAAAGCTTGCAAGTATGTATCCGAATTATCAGCCTAAATGTTGGAGGTGTGGTGATGAAGAGGCAACATATTTTCACATATGGTGGACATGTAAAAAGGTCAAGGCTTTTTGGATAAAAGTCTGGTGGAATATGCAGAAGATTTTTAAACGGAGGATAAAGTTTTGTCCGCAATTTTTTTTGTTGGGAATAATTGTTGACGCTACAGTTGTGGACTCTAAGTTGATGTTGAATTTAGTTACGGCAGCAAGACTTTTGATAGGTCAATATTGGAAGAAAGAGGAACTGCCGACTATACAAGAGTGGATTTTAAAGGTTTCCGACTTGGCAGAGATGGCGAAGATTTCGGCCTATTTGAAAGATTACTCGCAAGAACATTATATTATGGAATGGAGAAAATGGATTGAGTTTATCCAGAATAAGTATAGGGTCAAGAAGTTTTATCTAGCATTTGAATAAGTCTTCTTTCGTTTTCTTTTTTCTTTTTTTATTTTGTCTTCTATATATATTTAATAATGCTAAGTTTTGTTTGATCCTATATAAGTTAGAGAGTGATGGATTTTAGAATTTATAGTTGTTAGTATATGGTTGTTTATGATTGCCTTTTTATATATATATACCTTGTATTTAGCTCTGGGAAGTCCGGGGGGGGAGGGGGGTTAGGGGGAGGTGGGGGGGGAGGAGGGAGGGGGGGAGGGGGGGGAAGGGGGGTGGTAGGGAGGGGAGGAGGGAGGGGGAAGGGGGTTTTTTAAAGGAAAACTGTATTTTTAAAACTTTTCAATAAAAAATAAAAAAAAAAAGACCAGATAAAATAAAATCCCACAGGGGCTTTGTTTTTGTTTTTTAAAATTCTGCCTTTTTTCATATACAACCAAGGTGGCGAATATACCAATATTCCTTCTTCCCCAAATAGGATTTCTTTCTTTTCTGCTGGTAAATCAATAAAAGATGCCTCATACTGGGGTTGACCTCTGGAGATATATCCATACAGTTTCTTTGACATCATTATGGGGGTGTTTCAACATCCCCTTCTTCTGGATTTTTTTTAAAAATCCCAGTTTATTGTACAGCCATGGTATTTCCTAGTGGCATTCCATCCAATTAATAACCAGGATGCTCTTGCTAGCACCTGTGATCAGTACTTAAAGTGAAAAAGCAAGTGGGGGAAAGAGTAATTTCTCTTCTTTACAAAATTATGTGAGCAAGATAAATTTAGGATTATGATTTAAATCAGGGGTCTTCAAACTCGGCCCTTTTATGACTTGTGGACTTCAACTGCCAGAATTCCTCAGCCAGGCACACTGGCATACCTGTGTATGGGTGTGTATGTACGCATGTACTTGAGGAAGCCCTGCCCTTTTTATTTTTATTCCACTTCTTTTTAATATACAACTCAAGGCAGTAAATATACCAATATTCCTTCCTCCTATTTCCCCCAAAATAACCCTGTGAGGTGAGCTGGGCTGAGAAAGCGGGCCTGGCTCAAGGCCTTCCAACCATTTTTCATGCTAGTCACAGAGGGACAGGCTCCTGGTTTCTAAGCCAGCACTTTAACCACTATATCAAATTGGGTCTCAGCTTTTTTTCAATGGGTACATTTGATTGTTTCTTTTCTTTTATTTTTTGTCCTCATTTTTCAAAAAAACTATGGGTGAGATACTGTTTCTGGCATGAAGCCTAGATAGTGACGCTGATTATGAAACCAATCAGATTATATATATATATATATATATATATATATATATATATATATATATATATATATATATATATATATTGATATATATATTGATATATATATTGATATATATATTGATATATTGATATGTAGAAAGGAGGTGAAGAGATCAATATATATATATATATATATATATATATATATATATATATATATATATATATATATATATATATACATATATAATGTTTTCTGAAGTTTTCGCGGGTGTTTGTATGTGGATCTTTGGTTATTCGGGTTTTTCCCCGCGTAGAACTAAAGGTGTAGGCGCAACGTTTCGACGGAATCCCATCCGTCATCATCAGGCTGGTGGCTTCCTTCTTCTGGGAGAAGCATGTGGCTGTTTGTTCCTCTTTTTTAAACTGCCAGAGGGGGTGTGTTCTGTGGGTGGAGGGGTGCTCTGATTGGGTGGGGGACCAAGTGTGTTCTGATTGGGTGGGAGTGTGTTTTGAATGGTGGGTGTGTTCTGATTGGGTGGGGGTGTGTTCTGAGTGGATGGGCTGGTCTCAGCTGCCAGCTCCAGACCTGAGCTGGTGAGTTGTGCTGCTTTTGTTCGGCTTCGTGTTTGTGGTGGTGCCATGTTTTTATAGTGGGTGTCAGTTTGCTTATTGTGTGGTTTGGAGGGGTTTAAAGTGGCTGATGTTGCAGCTGTAGTTAGGTTTCTGTTTTGTGGTTGTGCCTCGTTATCATTGTGGGTTCGGATTTGCTTTTTGAATGGTTGTGTGGTGGTGATGTCATGTGATGTTATCATGAGTTTGGGTCTGGTATCATTCTTACAATGGACAAAGATACAAACAAATGGAAGGAGCACCCATGGGATCACCCCTCTCACCTGTCATCGCAAACCTCTACATGGAACACTTTGAAACCCTCGCTCTAGAAAAATCCAACCACAAACCCAAACTCTGGCTCAGATACGTAGATGACACCTTCGTAATCTGGCCACACAGCAAAGAAAAACTGGATGACTTCCTCATACACCTCAATAGCCTACACCCCAAAATACAATTCACCATGGAAACAGACGCTAACAATCAACTTCCCTTCCTTGATGTCTTAGTCTACAAGAAATCCAACGGCTCCCTAGGACACACTATCTACCATAAAAAAACACACACAAACCGCTATCTGAACGCACTCTCACACCACCACCCAGCACAGATCAACTCCGTAGCCAAGACACTCATCTCCAGAACAAAACACCTAGCTGACGAACAACACCTAAAAACCGAACTACACACTCTCACTAATGTACTAACAGCCAATGGATTCCAAAGAAACACGATTACCAACTTAATCCGAAGAGAGACACCCACAAAAACCCAAGACAGAGAACAAGAAAATGGCAAAGCCCTCCTCCCATACTTAAAAGGGACCACAGACAGAATCAGCAAGGTCCTCCAAAAACACAACATCAAAACAGCATTCTACACAGACAGAAAAATATCCACCATCCTAAGAAACCCCAAGGACATAATTGGGTTAGAAAACCAAGGAGTATACGAAATCCCATGCACCACCTGCCCCACCACATACATCGGACAGACCAACAGAAGAATAAGTGCACGCATTTAAGAGCACAAAAACTCACTCAGAAAGGGAGAACAAACTTCATCCCTGGTCCAACACTTTGAAGCCACGGGACATGAAATTGATTTTAAAAAAAACCAAAACTATCGCCAAAATTGAACATTTTAACAACAGAATAATCAGAGAAGCCATTGAGATAGAAAAACGCCCCCACAGCATGAATAAACGAGATGATACCTCTCGCCTACCAGCCATTTGGAAACCCACCTTGATTGACAGACGAGTCCCAACCACCAAGAATGATACCAGACCCAAACTCATGATAACATCACATGACATCACCACCACACAACCATTCAAAAAGCAAATCGGAACCCACAATGATAACGAGGCACAACCACAAAACAGAAACCTAACTACAGCTGCAACATCAGCCACTTTAAACCCCTCCAAACCACACAATAAGCAAACTGACACCCACTATAAAAACATGACACCACCACAAACACGAAGCCGAACAAAAGCAGCACAACTCACCAGCTCAGGTCTGGAGCTGGCAGCTGAGACCAGCCCATCCACTCAGAACACACCCCACCCAATCAGAACACACCCACCATTCAAAACACACTCCCACCCAATCAGAACACACTTGGTCCCCCACCCAATCAGAGCACCCCTCCACCCACAGAACACACCCCCTCTGGCAGTTTAAAAAAGAGGAACAAACAGCCATATGCTTCTCCCAGAAGAAGGAAGCTAAAGCCACCAGCCTGATGATGACGGATGGGATTCCGTCGAAACGTTGCGTCTACACCTTTAGTTCTACGCGGGGAAAAACCCGAATAACCAAAGATCCCCGCGTAACAGAGTGAGCACCTGTTACTCGTCCCAGCTTCTGCCAACCTAGCAGTTCGAAAGCACGTAAAAATGCAAGTAGAAAAATAGGGACCACTACGGTGGGAAGGTAACAGCGTTCCGTGTGCCTTTGGCGTCTAGTCATGCCGGCCACATGACCACGGAGACGTCCTCGGACAAGCGCTGGCTCTTCGGCTTTGAAACGGAGATGAGCACCGGCCCCTAGAGTCGGAAATGACTAGCACGCGTGTGCGGGGAAACCTTTACCTATATATATATATATATATATATATATATATATATATATATATATATATATATATATATATATATATATTGATATGTAGAAAGGAGGTGAGGAGATCAACCCTGACTGCTCTTTAGAAGGCCAGATCCTGAAGCTAAAACTCAAATACTTTGGCCACCTAATGAGAAGGAATGACTCACTGGAGAAGAGCCTAATGCTGGGAAAGATTGAGGGCAAGAGAAGAAGGGGACAACAGCAATGAGCCTTGGTGGAGCAGTGGGCTAATGCCTCCTTAAGTAACACCAGCTGCCTGCAATTAGTGCAGGTTCGCATCCCACCAGGCTCAAGGTTGACTCAGCCTTCCATCCTTCCGAGGTAGGTAAAATGAGGACCCAGATTGTTGGGGGCAATCAAGCTGACTTTGTAATAATGCCGCTTGGGGGGGGGGTGAAAGCCCTAATAAGCAGGCATATTCATAGAATGAAGGCTACTGCTAAGCTTGTAAGCCGCCCTGAGTCTTCGGAGAAGGGCGGGATATAAATGGAATTAAAATAAAAAAATAAAATAAATAACAGAGAAGGAGGTGGCTGGATGGAGTCACTGAAGCAGTAGGCGTGAGCCTAAATGGACTCCAGAAGATGGTAGAGGACAGGAAGGCCTGGAGGAACGTTGTCCATGGGGTCATGATCGGTTGGACATGACTTCGCAGCTAACAACAACAGAAAAAAAACATGTACGGGACTTCTAATCCAGCTTCAAGAAAAGTGAAATGTTAAGAAATGGGAGCACAGACAAACCGCATGAGAAAAAAGCCTTTTAAACCCTTACTTCTTTCCAGCTTGATGAAGTTAAAAGTAAGAAAACATGTGCAACAACTCACTCATGATCCTGTCCCATTTGAGAAAAGCTCCTCTTTTTCCTTCTGGAATTCAGAGGGAAAAGTGACAGAACATACCTTTTTTTAAATGGCAAAAACATTTGAGCCAAAGGAGGGAGAGCATTTGCAGTCAAATGATAGTTAGCCTAGCTATAATTCTCTTTCCTATATTTTATGAACAGTGTACTCATTTAAAAGAACAGACCACGTTTAATAGTGATTTCCCGCAAGTCCTTTAAAAGACATAAAATGATAAAAGTACCAATTTGTGCAGAGCTTTTTTGATTGGGGCGGGGAGAGAATGATGTAAACAAATGTTGACCTGACAGCTGGAGTCATGATATCTCTTTTTACTCAAACTGGCCTACCTCTAATCTTCATGATTCAAGGCCTCTAGGCTATGTCCAGTCTTTTGTGTAATACATCACTGCAGACCAATAAAAAGAGCCCCTTTCCTGCTCACTTCCAAGGAGAATGAAAGCCTCTGCATTGTATGTTTCACAACCTTGCTTCTTTCCTTGTAATTATTGCTAATACACACACACACACACACAAAACTTGTATCTATGTAAATGCATATAGATGTGTGCATGTTTGTACATTTGCATGTATACAGACACATATGCGCAAACACACACAAACACATCATAGGACTACCGTATTGATTTTGCCTAGTTGTATCCAGCACTTGCACCAAATGCACACCAACCCATTCTTTGTAACTTTTAGGACAAAGCTGCCCTTTGCCTGTCTATGCTGACCTTTGAACTGGCACATTTGCTTCAAGTAAACATGCCAGATGGTAGAGAAAAGTGGTGGGTCATAGAGCAGCCCTCCAGGGGTCAAGAGTCACGAAATCCTTCTCCACAAAAGCCGGCTTTTAAAAGCAACAGTTTCAACAAATGCCTCTGAGCGACTCTCTCTCTCGCAGTTGGAACCATAAAGAAAAGGAAAAGGATGACTACTTGGCTGCTTTGGATTAAATGGGCATTTCATTGGCCACTTTCATCAGGAAGCATTTCTAAATGTTCATAGCGTGCGATGGACAGATGGGCCAATTATTTGAAAAGAAAATCTGTAGTAGGCAGGAAGCTGGAATGGAATGAATGGAGTTGGGCATTATAATTGGAATCTGGGATTTTAAGCCACACCTAGCCCTCCTCTTGTACAGAAGGGGGGTTGGAATGAAAAGATGAACTATGACATTAAGATGTGTCTTCTATCCCAAAGCTGTTGTGCTGCACAGTGGATAGTTAATGTTAATGAGCTTGCATGAAGGAGTAAAGTTAACGAGGTGGGGGATCTATGACATTATTATTATGATTATTATTGCATTATTGATTTACCTTTTCTCTTCCCTTCCCCAGTCATGACCTTAGCATTAGAAACATCCAAATATATTGGATGAAAGGCCTATCTAGATGATAGGCTTTAGCTACATATGGAAACCCACCAAATAAAGTGTGTTCCTGTTCATATTTCCCAGTCATTAAGATGTACAGAGACATGCTGCTTCTTACATGGATAACACTGTATGGACTTTTTAAATTTATTTATAAAATTTGTCATAGCCACCTAACTCTAACAGAATCTGGGTGTGTACAAAACCAAAATTGCAATTCAGATGGTGTAATGGACTATAAGAGTAACCTTGAGGAACTGGGGGAAGAGCCTCAGCTGAGATAATGGTCAAACAGAAGAAATTTGAGTCTGAAACACAAAAGTAATTGGAGTAAACATCTCAGTTCTTGACCCTCCCTAGTTGTCTTGTAGACAGATGGAGAGAGAGGGGAAGGTGCATTCAGAGCTGCAAGATTCTGTTACAGTACTATAATCTTATAATAAAAGCAGTATTATTTTCTATAACTTTGATTTCCTAGGCTGGCGTACCTCAAAAGCTCCCACTCAGCCGTTATTTGGAAGGGCCTTGAGGACATGGTTATTTACTCAGGAAGAATGAAGCCTTTTTTTCTTTCTTTCCTGTCCAGTTGTCGTCCTTGTCATCTTTTACCTTTCTTTTTTTTAACCTGGTTATTACTGCATTTTCTTTGTTTTAGTTATTTGAAACATCCAGTCATTGAGAGCCGGGCAACATACAAATTTGATCACTAAATTAGTCTTATGTCTAAAAAATACAGACATGCAACGTTGTTTAGCTATCTTAACCACTGCCTGTTTATAATTGTCCTTTTTTAAAAAAAAATATTTTTAGTCATGTATTGCTTGGAAATCCAAACAAATGGCACTGACTCTTCAGTGCCTCATGACCTATTGACCACAAGGGGGCAATAGGGGGCAGGTAGAGAAGGAAGGAATTGCTCTGCGCCTTTCTGCCTAGAGTTTTGCCTGCTCTTTGTCTCAGAGGCTGCTGATCTGGCATCACTTCCCTCTTTTTTTCCACACCCAGGCACAGAACACATGGTCTAAGACTCTGCCCTGGTGTGATGCAGTTTGCTACACGCTAGGCTTTGCCAATCCCTCTAACCTATCACCAGCAAATAGATCTTTTTTTCTGTTATAGTTCTAAGATCTGTTCCACTAATCTTTGCTCAGGTCAGCTTCTTGCTCTCAGGAATGCTGAAACACAAGAAACACTTCCAACGTTTATATATATTCATTTTAGTAATAACATTTCTACACGCTTTTTTATTATTATTGCCGATTGGAATATAGAGAACAACATAGTAGAGTATTAAGATCAAACTCTGCGTTGCACGTAATTCCTTCTTTCTTCTTCCAACACAAATCGTGTGGTGAAATCCAGACGACAGATTGCATTAACCTGTCATTTTTTTTAAAAAAAAAAGATATTCAAAGCAGATCTCCAAAATTCTATGTTAGATGAAAACGCAACTGTTTTAAGTAGAGAGGTTTACAAGCTGAAAATGAACAATGGTCTTCTAGTCCTAAAATGCTACGCATTTCACCATTGCAATGACTCTGGGCCCCTTAGGAAATGATAAAAAGGCAAAAAAAGACAATGCAACAAGAAACTAAAAATCAAGGGTGCAGGTGAGATAGAGATGAGGAATCTTCTCATGAGCCCATCAGCCACTCCCAGGATAGAGTCCCCTATTGGAACAGAGCCAGGTTTTAAGGCTCTTCCAGAAGACCAGGAGTGTGGAGGCCAAGGTCATCTCCAGCAGAAGAATATTCCAAAGGATGGGGGGCACAGCAGAAAAGCCTCTTCTCCTTGACCCCACCAACTGAAATTCCTTAACAGATGGGGTCCACAATAAGCTTCTTCTGCTGGAGCAAGTTGTGAAATGGCTCCTCTGATACCCTGAACCCATGCCATAAGGGCCTTCAAAGGTAAGGAACAACACCTCGAATTGGACTGGAAAGCAAACTGGCAACCAGTGCTGCTCACACAATAATGGGGTTACATCTCCAGGACTATCTGCACTGCTGCGTTCTGTACCAGTTGTAGTTTCCAAATATTCTACAAGGGTAGCCCCATGGATAGCACATTGCAGTAATCCAGCCAAGATATGATGAGGGCATACAAGGCCTTGCGATAAAATTAAATACTGATATGGAATAGTGGTCTTCCTCGAGTACATTTCTTTCTCAAGATCTGTAATGATCTTTCTGTTGAATTTCTTTCCCTTCATTTGTTTCCCTACTTTGAGAAAACTAGCATATCAAAATGGAAAAGAGTTGAACCCTTTGTATGTAAAACTTGCAGTCTAAAGTGAAATAGTCATAGTGTATCCAGAGATTTTGCAAAGTAGATAAAATGATCCCCAAGTTGTGTTATGTATCTGAACATCCCATAGATTAGAAATTAAAATTAAATATGACATCAAAGGAAGATTTGCCTTCTGTGTTGACAAACTGTATATGCATGTGCATAAAACATTGCAATTGACAATTAAGTGATTATAAGGTTTTATAACAAAGCCCTCCGTATGAAACCCAATTTTTTCATTGCTTTCAAAGGAAATTTTAGTTCACATTTGAAGTCCTTCTGGAACTCGTCCCTGCACAATCTAAAATTTGACACTGGGAGACAATAAATGGAAGGAAACAAGATACAGGGAAGCAATGTGTTAAAGTTTTTGTGCTGGACGTGTCTTTAATTTTTTTTAAAGTTTTGTTTTTGCTAAATAGAATGACATAAAGTTTTAGAGATATCAAACTGAAGGGGAAAAAAAGCAACGACAACCAGAATTATCTGAAAAACAAAGAAATGGTATAGGGTCTCCTGCTTGAGCAAGGGGCTGAACTAGAAGACCTCCAAGGTCCCTTCCAACTCTGTTACTCTGTTATTATTATTATTATTATTATTATTATTCTATTTTGTTATTAACCTTGTGAATGCTCAAGTTTCCTCCTTCCATTATATATTCAAGATGGACATTATTTAATATTTATTTGTTATGTTTAAGTAGGGGTGTGGGTCTATACTTATGTTGTATATAGTATGCTTTGGTGTGTGTCATGTATGTGTTTCACTTTGAGAGCGGGCAACTAAATTTCATTTTTGATGTGTGCTGTTGTGCCCACAATAAAATGACAATAAAAGTTATCTTATCTTATCTTATCTTATCTTATCTTATCTTATCTTATCTTATCTTATCTTATCTTATCTTATCTTATCTTATCTTATCTTATCTTATCTTATCTTATCTTATCTTACCTTACCTTACCTTACCTTACCTTACCTTATCTTATCTTATCTTATCTTACCTTACCTTACCTTACCTTACCTTACCTTACCTTACCTTACCTTACTTTATCTGAGAATTTGCATATATACACATAGATAAATATAGTAAGATAAAACTAAAAAATAATGTTTAATAATTTTATACATAATAATATAGGGAAATACATGTAATCTGTCAGAAAAAAATCTTCTTAATAATAATAAACAGTGAACATATTTGAATAAAGTTATCCCTCGCTATAGTATTTTCAAAGCTCTTTGTAAGGATGTCAATTTTTTTACCCAAATAGGTTAAGTCCTTTGAAATGCTACTGATCCAATGAAATATGTTTTACTTTTCCAGTAATTTGCAATAACAAACATGGCAACTATAAATAGGAATTAAATTAAGATTTTATATTACAGAATTTATTTGTGTTAAAAAAGCAGAGTTGAATCTAATCTAATCTAATCTAATCTAATCTAATCTAATCTAATCTAATCTAATCTAATCTAATCTAATCTAATCTAATCTAATCTAGTACAGTACAGTACAATACAATACAATACAATACAATACAATACAATACAATACAATGCAATGCAATGCAATGCAATGCAATGCAATGCAATGCAATGCAATGCAATACAATACAATACAATACAATACAATACAATACAACTTGAGGCAGAGTTTTATAGTTTTTAAGAGGTTAAGATGCAGTAACCTTTTGAAATCCCCCTTGCAGGCATCTCTGACTTAAGGGCCTTTAAATGTTTCAGACTGCAGTTGTTCTCAGCTATAGCCATCCTGGCTAAGGATGGTAGATTGTGGAAACAGTAATCTAAACCATTGGACAATGTTAGGTTTTAGTCCCTGAGAAAAGCATTAAATCAATAAAAGATGACTCAAGTTGCTAAATCCATCAAAGATATCCAAAACATGGCTGATGTTTGGAGAATAAGATAAAGAGCACTTGATAAGTGAAATGTAGCCACAAACATGCTTCAAAGCAGAGTTATAATACAAGCTAATACTCAATCAGAACAACACTAAACCAATTTCATAACATTGCAAGATGGTCATTATTTATCGCATTATTGCAACATACTACAGGAGTACAGAACATACATCTTTCATTCAACAAAGACTGGAAATTTGTGATGTAAATTCCCCATAATATTTAATATTAAATAAGGTTATTCTTTTTATTAAACTTTTCTTTTCTAAAAGCATTAAATCAAATAGGGTTATTCTGAAATATTTAGGAACTTGCTTTACTTGTGACATCTATAAATGTTGTTTTGCTCTCGTTTTACAGATTTTACTTTTGTGTAAGCTGTCCCAGAGCTATTAGATTTTGAGGATTCATATGTGAAATCTGAAGTTGCCTCAACACATGAGACTATTCATCCACATAAATCAGTGTTATTTAGTTTAACTAGATAAGGTAATATTGAATGTACCACATATGGATTTCTGGGCCTCTTCTTCAGTTTGAATACTGAATCTGAAGAATTAACTGGGACTGGGATGCCATGTTGTTTTTACTGTTCAGAAATAAGATTGGGGAAGCTTGGCACACAGCTTTTGTGAGTATTTGCTTAGATGATGCGCAAAGTAGTTACCTCTTTTGGTGTCAGATAAAAAGGCCAGAAGCATCCAATTCCTGCCGCCCAAATAGTAGCTAAAAATAACACCCCTTGAGTATCAATATCCTTTAGACCAGGGGTCCTCAAACTTGGCCAGTTTAAGACTTGTGGACCTCATCTCCCAGAATTCTGGGAGTTGAAGTCCACAAGTCTTAAACTGGCCAAGTTTGAGGACCCCTGGTTTAGACTCATTTCAGAGGCTCTTTGTTCAGGCTTTAGAACAAAACCTCAGGTCAAGAAATTGAAACTAAAGTGCTAGAAGGCTGGATTATGTTTAGAACAGCCAAGTGTGAGGCTTGACTGAGAACTTCTAAGGCAGAGGGGAACAGCTCTGATGGTCCAGCAGGGACATTTGGAAATACAAAAGCATGACAAAGGTATTCTCACAAAATGGTGACTACTAGGTATGACCAATCTCAGGGACACCATTTTATCAGAAGGCAATCCAGCAATTTTGCTTCCTCTTTCCCCTTCTGCAATGTAACTTCCAAAGAAAGACTTGGGCCGAAGGTACTTAAATCTAGATTCTTTAAAAGCAGGAGTCTTCAAACTTGGCCCTTTTTATGACTTGTGGACTTCAACTCCCAGAATCCCTCAGCCAGGCATACTGGCTGAGGAATTCTGGGAGTTGAAGTCCACAAGTCATTAAAAGGGCCAAGTTTGAAGACCCCTGCTTTAAAGAGTGCCTATAGAGCTGATCTACTGGTAACAGTCATTTTTGCTTTGTTTTCCAACATACACATTCCAAGTTATTTGTTTATTTTTTTTAAAAAAAGAAAGGGAAAGTAGAAAGCTTTTTGCCACCAAAGAGGACAGCTGCCGGCATATTGGTGTCCATCCACCACATTGCTTACCTCTGTTCTAGGGCTTATAGGCAAGGAAAAGACGGTCTTCTTAAAGGAGAATGCTTGGAGAAACTCCAGAGCATTTGGCAAGGCTTCTTGGAACTACAGTACCATGGAATGAGAAGTGCTTTTTGCATGCCAAATGAATCTATCAAGACTGACAACAGTATTATCCAGTTTCACCTTTTCTTTTCTTTTTTCTTTTTTCTTTTACTTTTTCCCATCTTTTGCTGACTGCCTTTTTCATGTTTGCCGCCAAGAATGCCAAGATGTCGCATCATCGAAAGACACGGTAAATTGAGAGGGAGATAAACTGTATCGTCTATCCCCAATAGTTAGTTTGTAGTGTGACACAGAGCACATCCCAAAAAAAAAAATCCCGCTTAAACAATAGTATCTTTACAGACATTTTAAAAAATAGATGGAGCAGACGAATTAGAATTGGGGTGATTGTATAATTGTCTGTCACTTTAGAATTGAGGTGATTGTATAGTCGTGCATCACTCTTCAACTTAGTACAGGCAGTCTTCGACTTATGACTCCAACTGACCCCGGCGTTTCTATAGCAAGTGAGACATTTGTTCCATTTTAGGACCTTTCTTGCCGCAGTTGTTAAGGGAATCACTGCAATTGTTAAGTTGGTAACACAGTTAAGTGAACCTGGCTTCCTCATTGGCTTTCCTTGTCAGAAGGTTGCAAAAGGGGATCACGTGACCCCCCCTTCTGGGACATTGCAACTGTCGTAAATAAGTTTGGATCAGGTGACCAGAAGGAGACCGCAACGGTCATAAGTGTGAAAAATGACCATAAGTTGCTTTTTTTTGGTGCCGTTGTAACTTCAAATGGTCTCTAAATGAACTGTTGTAAGTGTGTGTGTGTGTGGTGGGGGGGAGACTACCTGTATTGCAATCTCTTTTACCAGCTCTCCCTCTGAGCTGTATATATACTGCTCAAAAAAATAATAAAGGGAACAGAAAATAAGACGTCCTACTATTAAATACAGTACATTGTGTTGTTTAAGTGTTCCCTTTATTTTATTTTTTGAGCAGTATATTTTTCCCCCTTACCAAAATAAGAACTGTACTGTATCTCTGTTTTATTCCAGGAATAAATGGCTGGACTGGGTGGGAATCGAATAGCAAGAGTGCCTCTGATTTTTCTCCTTTTTCTCAGTGCTGCAAAATATCTGTTTATATCTGTCCTCCAAACTGTCTGGAGGCAATAAGGAAGCTGATGAGCAAGCCAAGAGCCGTAGAGAAAATGAGTAGATGGGCTGGAAGAAATCATAAAGAAAAGAAATTAGAAACAGCAATAATTGGCAGCAGTTGCAATGAATGTATTGGCTTAACCAGTGAACGAGACTCATTGAATATTCCCCTTCTGCCACCCCACCCCACCACCCCACCCGCCACGTCTGGTGGTGGTTCTCTCGACCTTCTTCCCAATTCGACTTCCAATTTGTGTGTGCTGTGTGACAAAAGCTATGGAGAGCCTCTGTGGCAGAAAATGGGTGGCTTTTATATAAAGGGGTCCAGCCACAATTTCACAGTATTATTTTTATAGAAAAGAGGCTGTTTAATATACACTATATGCAGTGCTTTTTTTTTGTAAAAGAAAAAGGTGCCGGAACTCACACGTGTCATACAACCCGCCTTGCCTACCCTACAAGGTTCCATCCAAAAAAGGTGCCAGAACTCAATTCTGAGCGTTCTATGACAAAAAAAGCCCTGACTATATGTTTTTTTTAAAAAAAACAACCCTAACTATTGTCTTCTAGATGATGCATTTTAAATTTTATTGCTAACAAGCTATGATACGCACAGGTGACTTATTGTTCTGCCAGCTCCTAATTTGGCTTGAGTTGAATACCATTTCCAGTAACTTTGGTAATCACTCATTTGTTCTAATTAGATGTTTGCTGCCCTCCTCATTACGATGGGAGCAGAGAGTCACTGCATGCAACGCTTAAGCGTTACAGTCTCTTTTGTGCATGGATGTTGTCCTTTTCATCTTGGCTTTTCGCATTTATGCTCATTGTTTGGAAAAGAAGATAATTTGAGATCTCCCTGAAAGGGTAATTGGGTTGGGAGTGACAGGTGGCACTAAGCTTCTGTGGAGAGAGAGGATGGAAGGAAGCAAGCTTGCTTGCTTGCTTGAAGATAGAAGATAGTTTGGAGAGTGTTCCTAAGGAGCAGCAATCTGGCTACTTTTGTGTCCAACGGTTCCGTGGCTGAGCCACGCTTCAGGTTGAAATGGAAGAATGTTAGGCTTGGATTCGCATACAGCAACTGTCTTTAAATACCACTCCAAAGCTACAATTATAAGAAGGAGCACATTATATTTGTGCCCCAGGCCTTGCTCTAGCTTTCAGTAGGCTTCCAGATGCAATTAAGCATGCTGATTTTGATCTATTAAGCCTAAAATGTCTTGGCACCTGCTCACCTTCACAACTGCAGACTTCAGTTAAAATCATTTCTACCATTGTGGGAGAAAGGCCAACTACACCCCCCCCCCCCGCTTCTGTGACTGGGGAGGCAAAGCTAAAAGGCACTGCTTTTCGTTGCAACATCTGTTTTTGTTTTGTTTGTTTGGGTTAGGAGACTGCCCCCCCATCATTTCATTCAGGAAATGCAAAAAAATAAAATAAAATGGAGCTTGTTAATTTACAGCTCGAAACATCATTATTGTGATTGAGTATAATTAATTGAAGTTAATATTTATGATTGCTTTTTCTACCATTTATAATTTCATGGCAGACTTTTTAAAAAAATATATACAGTATAATGCATCATGGTTGTTTTAGATGCGCATCTTGCAAACCCCCAGGAGCCTTATTGGATTTAAGCAGAATATAAACTGAGCGACTGACTAGATATAGAAGAGTAATAAGTCTGTCTTTTTTCTTTTTTTTTTTTAAAAGAAAGCTCTAGCTATTAGAAGAGTTTTGAGATAACACAACTTAATGCGAAAGTACTTGTTTTTGTTTTTCAAGATTTTTTTTTAAAATAGTATGAGAAGTGAAGGGACTTTCAAGAGTGATTGTGATTTATTTTTTATAAGGGAAGGTGGGAACATCTATAAATGAACACAGAATGACAAATTAAATTGCCAGCGTGACAATTCTTCAGAGTAAGAATATTATGCAAACCAAAATACAGTCCAGTTATGCCTGAAGAATTTAAATCTCTTAAATCTAATCCTTTCTACCTAGATCGGGGGTGTCAAACTCGCAACGTCACGCGACGTGTCGCGACATATCGCAACTTTTTTTGCCATTGCCGGCAATGGGGTGGGTGCGGTTTCACTATGATGCATCCGGCCTGTGGGCCGGCAGTTTGATACCCCTGACCTAGATGTTATCAGAATAACTGCGCTGAGGTTAGGCTTAGTCAGGTAGGTCTTTCCGCAATGACCTTGTTAGTTCCTTGGAAAAGAGAAGCTGGTCCTTTTTTGTGGTAAAAAAAAATGTCAATCCGGTTGATTTATTAGGATCATTATATAATGTTCTAAGGTTATTTTTTTTATTCCACAGTTTAGCTATTCCGTAGCTTAAAAAGCAACTTCTCTTTCTATGTCAGACGTATCATTTCAATATTCACCTTTTCAAAATGGATAGACTATTCTGTGGAATAGTCGTATAAAGGTGCCCCTGATACTGTATCTCGGTATTTTTTTTTTAATATAAATTGACAATGAATATTGGCAAACACAATACTGTTGGCTCTTTCAAAAATGAAAGAAATTTTAACTTACATAGTTGGGTGAGAACAGTGTGATAATTATAAATTCTACCCACCCACCCCACTCCAGTCCTTGGCCTTCTGACATTTGCTCTCTTCATATTTGTATACCTGCGGTCTTTTAATAAACGTGAAACATCTATATCACAATGAAGTTTCATTTTTGTCCAATTGATAGCTGATTATTATATCATTTTTGTTTTATTTTGTTGTTTTTTTTACAAAGGATATATTAAAGCTCAACTAGCCTCCCCCAAAGGAAAAAAACCTAGTGTTAACTGAATATATTGGAGATGTAGATTTCAAAAAGATATTTATTCTGTTGTTTTAGAATTTGCAAAGCCTATAGCTTCTTAATTTTCCTGAACTATGGATTTTTAAAAATATATTCATGGAAAAAAGCATAATTCATCAACTATACAATATGCTTCTCAAGATAACTTTGTTTCCTCGGTAATAGCATTAAGTCATACCAAACCTGTTTGAATTTTTTTTTGCTTTTAAAAAAATCTATTTGAAAAATATTATTCTATCTATACATATTTGGGCAGAGGCCTAGTTTCATACAACAGGACTAAAACGCCTAGGATTAAATTTCCTAGACATACCAAATCATATTGCTCAGATTTTGGGACTACGGCTGTAGTAGCTGTTCTCCCCGTTTGTTAATCTTTTAAGATGAGAAGAACATTTGATCGCATTTTATCCTTGCTTATACCTTCACTTTATATTTTTGCTAAAGTCACCAGTAGCAGCCGCAGTGGCAGCGATAGGCATTAATGATAAACAAGGGCCCATCTTAAATAATGATTGGTTGCCCTTCAAAGGTGATTCTTCACGATGATTATTAAGCAGCTCTTCTCCATGCTAATCTTTCACAGGCACCACACAAACTTCCTGCATCCCTTGCCGAGCTCTGTTCCTTTCGGCCAGCTGTATTTATGTCCCATAACCTAAGAGGGCAGGCGACTAGCCGACATCAAAGCCTCGTGAAGGCCTGGTCAGTGGGGAGCCATGAGGAGCCATCTGCTCTGTTCTTCTGTGGCAATGGAGAATGTCACCTCTGCCATCCTCTTTAGATTATGGAAAGAGAATAGAATCATTCTTAACTAGGCATGTTATTAGCCAAAGGGAGAGTGATTGTGTTCGTTATCCTTTTTTTTTTAAAGAGAGTAAATAATGAGCAAACTAATAAAGATTCAACCGGGGCTAATAGGGAGTCTGAAATTACAGGCCGGCAACCTATTTCATTCATTGTATGAATGCGAACGATTAAAAATAATTGCCTGCATACCACCCACGCAGAGCTTTGGGGCGGGGTGGGGTGGGGGGGATGTTTCCATTGTCCCAATTGGCCTGGTCTGGCTAAAATCTATTAGGGAACAGCTTTGCTTTAAATTTTATGAAAGGATGAGGGAAAAATGCATTGTGGCTAAAGGGAGGCCTTCTGTTCTGCCTTCCCCCCAAAAAACTATTGAAAATATTGATGCTTTTGGAGAAAGTGGGAACTAAATTAGCTGAGATGGGTAGCTTTGTAAAACTGACATTACTGCAAGAAATTTAGACTGACATCACTCTCACATCACTCTCTTTACCTTTACACTCTCACATATTTCCTCAGTATTGTACCCTTCTTATTTCAGTTATGTTAGTCACCTTTGTGTGAGGTGGAGAGAAAAACACGTTCCACAAAATCTTGACAAGATTCTGAAAGGCTCTGGAGAAGAATGTTTGGGTTACCACAGTCCCTTCCCTGTTCTTTTTTTCTTCTTAGGTAAAGGTAAAGGTTCCCCTGCGCATGTGTGCTAGTCATTTCCAACTCTAGGGGCCAGTGCTCATCTTTGTTTCAAAGCCGAAGAGCCAGCACTTGTCCGAGGACGTCTCCGTGGTCATGTGGCCAGCATGACTAGATGCCAAAGGGGCACAGAACGCTGTTACCATCCCACCGTAGTGGTCCCTATTTTTCTACTTGTATTTTTACGTGCTTTCGAACTGCTAGGTTGGCAGAAGCTGGGACGAGTAAACAGGCGCTCACTCTGTTACGCGGCACTCGGGATTCAATCCGCCAAACTGCCGACCATCTGATTGACAAGCTCAGTGTCCTAAGCCACTGAGCCACCGCGTCCCTTTTTTCTTCTTAGCCCATCCTATTTCTATATATTTCTCATGATAATGGGGACACGTGAGGAAACTTAATATAGTACAATAACTCTGGGATTATACCTGAATGGATTAATGAAAAACACCAAGGGTCTCCAATGCTGATCCATGCTTTGGATGGGCTTTTTCTTCCTTATGTACAAAGCCCAAGGCATATTATTTATTTATTCATTCAGAAAATTAACATAGCCATTGAACTCATGTGATCTGCTGCCTCATCATCTCTTCAAATTGCCCTATGCAAGTTGGAGGGAAGACTATTAGAGAAATGGTGGCAGGAATACTTGATCTTCCACCCCCTTTCACTCCCTTAACCAGCATCCCTCACCAGATGGGATACCGGACACAGCAGGGATATAGCTAAGAGTTATTAATAATATATGGACCATAGAGAAAAGGAAACAGAAATTGAGTTCTTTGCACGACACGGAGATCATCAGCATATTTTGCAGAATTACATTAATGTTTACTGAATTATTACCATCATCCACCACTTAAAGGCCAACATTTGTTTATTATCCTCAGCGTGAAAACAACATGATGGAATACTGTAGCAGACAATACTTTTTTTTAGATCCCTACTAGTTCTTTGCAGTGTTAATCCTGCCACATCATATCTTGATAATGCAGTTTCAGTAATCTGTGTCTACAGGATAACGAATGAAGAGTTTGGGGCCTCGGGTATATAGTACCAACATGTGTAGCTCCTATTATAGTATTAAAAAGCAGTTATAAAACTGGATGCCCTTGGAAATGTGTAGGAGACAATACTTAGTTGAGTTATTCAAGCCAGCTCTAGCCCAGAAGCCCAACTCAGATCCCGCAGTATATGTACCACTACTGCTAGTACTTCAATCCTTTGTCCCTTTTAGCACATATACAATATGTAACTGAACCATCACAAATTTTAATACTGAAAATAACTGCTTGTGAGCCCATTTTCTTTCATCTCATTTTATACTCTAAAATTCAAATCATTCATCTCTCTCATTATTTGCACATGGGACAATTCTGAAGTTTACGTTAGGCCTACAGTACTCCTAGACTGAGTTACATTCAAAATCTCCCATGGATTATCTCATACATTCTCGCTGATCTTGGTTCCATCTGAACATATTCGATCAAACTGAAGTGTCCTGATTTGCTTCTATTTGGGGATTCTAAACCTATGTCAGCAAATGGAAACTGTTCATTAAAAAAAAAGTCTCAGAATCTTTGTTCACGAATGGTGGGCTTCTGAATGTCATCTGACAATATCCATTCTTTCCACTGTGTCTTAAAAAATTGTTAGAAATAACCCAGTGAGTGATGAAAGGCAGGAGTGGATGGCTGAGGGAGATTGAAAATTGTTTTTTTCCTTTAGTCACTTGAAGAGTTTCCCCCCACCCCAGTTCCTCGTGTGAGGGACTGTCTGTCTGTCTGTCTGTCTGTCTGTCTGTCTGTCTGTCTGTCTGTCTGTCTGTCTGTCTGTCTGTCTGTCTGTCTATCTATCTATCTATCTATCTATCTATCTATCTATCTATCTATCTATCTATCTATCTATCTATCTACAGGAAGATAAGGGTTGAGGAACCTTCTCTGTCAGGCTTAGTCCTTTGCCAAGAGGATTTTTTCCCCCTTAGGTTGGTGGAACATTAATGAAAACCCAATGAAAACCCGGTGAAATAAATAATTCCAGAAACCCATTGTTATCCCTTATGTTTGGAACTCCTTCTCAAAATATTTTGCTGATGTTTATGCTTCTTTTCCTTCAATTTTCTTTCCATAACTCACCTTTTCATGGGAACCTTTCATAAGGCTATCTGGTTCCAAGGATCTGTTGTAATTGCTAGTACCTTACTATAAGCATATGCAATTAAAGCATCTATACATTATTTCTCTGTTTGCTTCTACTTCCATGCTTTTCTTGTTATGAGCTCTTTCCTCTGCATTACATATGAGACTCATTCAATGAAAAGTATTTTGGCAGTATAGAAAGCACACTACAGTTCATAAGCCTGCCATGTGTGTGGACGAGTTAGATTTCAAAGCAACTGACAAAATGCAGTAGTATTTTTAATTCTAGTAAGGAGCCTCATTTCTCTCTAAAAAACAGTTCCCATCTTCTCTACTTGTTTATAACATCAATGTTAATAAAATGTTCAGCCAATAAATGTATTGGTACAGGTAGTTTTTGACTTGCAACCATTCATTTACAGTTATACCTTGATTTATGACCAGTTGCTTAGAGATTGTTCAAAGTTACGACAGACACCCCCATCCGACCTCAAAAGCTTTCCATCCATTGTTGAAGTTATGGCTACTGCAGCATCCCTGCAGTCATGAGAACAAAATTTGGGAAGATACACCCTCACAATTCCTCTGCCTAGCTGCTCCCCAACTAGGACCTATAGGCCTTAGGCCTGCTTTCCTGCCCTGCCAGCTTCCCACATCCTCCTCCCCACTCCCGATCACTGATCATTTGCTTACATTTTATTGCATTTTATCTCCTCCTGGAATATCTGGAGTGGGAAAGGACAGCAGGTAGCTCTGCCCCTCAGCATCTGTATGCTACATGGCTCTGTTCCAGGAGCTGGCACCAATTAATTGCAGCCACTCCAAAAATGCAGTGTGATATCAGTTTGGGCAAGTTTTGTCAAAATTTGGCAACTTGGAAGCAAGATTTGATTGTTTCAAAATGGTATCTTGAGAATACTCTATGATCCTTGTTTAGCCGAAGTTGTTTTGTGATTAAATTGAAAAACTAGAGGTTTATTTATGTCAGGGATATAATGATGCTGTTTGTTTTTCTATTTATCAGATTCAGTAGTAAATTCATTTAGTTGTATTTCTTTTAAACTGACCTGTAGATAGGAACAACTGCATTCAAACATCGTAAGTTTTGTACATTGGAGGTAGACGCACCCACACACTTAAACTGGGATGGGGTGAGGAGAAGAACTGTAATTAGAGAAACAGCATCAGTTTGGGGATGGCATTTAGAAAATTAGTATGTGAGATGTACCTGCTAAGGCAAAATAAGCCATTGCAAATGGCTTTTATTTTTTAAAAATTGATCTTTATGCATTTGTATAATAAATGTATTCTATTCCGTAATATTAGATTTTAGATTGAC
This sequence comes from Vipera berus, assembly GCF_964194415.1. Taxonomy (NCBI): domain Eukaryota; kingdom Metazoa; phylum Chordata; class Lepidosauria; order Squamata; family Viperidae; genus Vipera; species Vipera berus. The sequence goes on from NC_138203.1 coordinate 83,144,213, forward strand.
AACAATACGAAATTATGCCAAATACCATTATGTAACTGTTATACTTATGAAAGAAATGTTACTATTTTATCCAGCTGTGTTGCACTTTCTTGCTTCTTTTCTGAATTGAGTCAAAATTCCTCTGTCCACTTTTCTGGTTCTCATAACAGCCATCTAACTATTCTCCTGTATGTGATTTCTGAGTCAGAAATTATCCACAGATTTACTTCTATAAATTGGAACAATTATTTCTTATCTAGCTCTTGATGAAATGAACCTTTACATGAGCAAAAATGGCTTCTCAAATTCAATTATGCAGTTCATGAAACTGGGGGAAAATTAGGGAGACCGGGGAGGCGGGGGGGGGCAATATTTTGCCAAGTATTCATAGGGTAGAGGAGAAGTCTCCAAAAGAGTAGTGGACAAATCATTGTGAAAGTAGTATGCAAGTATGAATTTTACCTCATTTGATACCAAATTAAGAAGTGGATGAAAGAAATGAAGGGGGGAAAGAAAGAAAACATTCAACACTTCCCTTCCCCCCCCAATATCTCTAGCTCTCTATCTAAAGACATTCCATAGCAAATATGTCTATTTCACCCTTCAAAAGGTTTGTTTTTTGGTAAGGAAAAAGACAGCAGTAGCCTTGGGACCCCATGCAGGTCTTACATTTGGGAGAAAATATCATTTGACCTCCTACCCTATAAAAGTCTATGAACAGTGCAGAGTGATTTCACATTAATAAACCTCATCTGGATGTGCTTTTCCAGCATCACAGTGAAGGCTGAATCATTGGGTAGACGTGATGGTCATTGCCGCAATGTTTTATCTGGATGCTAATTTAATGCAAAGAATCTCAGCTCTCTGGGTCTGAAATAATCTCGCGTTTTGTTGTCACAGGAATTCGAGCACAGTTTTAATCATGGTCACCAGCTGTTCCTTCTGGCTTTGAAATAATGGCTGAATGTAAAGAAAAGGCCTGTGTAGGGTTTCTTGTTTTGTTTTGCTTAAAGACATGCTTATAGCTGCTTAGTTTGGTGTGACTCTACTGAGAGTTCACTTCTGCTTGAGTCAATTGCCACTGAAGTGAAAGACTCAAGCACACCTCTCAAGCATCATAAATATACATCAGTCCTTTTTGTGTTGTGCTCAGGGAGTACCTACTTGAACCATCCTTGCTGCTGTTATGGAGCCATCCTCTTTGTATATAATGAGGACCATTTGAGATCTTTTCCCAATCATTAGAAATGCACTGTTGCAGAGATCATGTTTACTTAGCATTCACACCATTAAATACTGCTGTACCAACACAGATCTTGCATCTCTTCTTCAATTTAGATCAACTGTAACTGGAAGCATTAGGTTTCAGCAATTGTCAAGCATAACTGTAACAGTTTGTAACATCACTGAAGGAAAAAAAATGGTTCAAATATGTCCAATTTGCAAAATATGGCTTTTAAAAACTCATGTATGTTTTTCATATCCCCATTGTTGGTTACTGGTGAGGATGGGAAAATGCTACCGTAAGTCATGGTTAATTAGCCTTGTGTCACATGAAGAGAGCAAGAGGGCAAAATAAATAGAAACTAGCTTAATATGCAGTCTGGAGTAAAATACCTCCTATTATCTCTCAAGGACTGTAAAATCCTTTGTTGAAAAGGAACACGAATTGCGGGAAAATCATTCCGCTTCCTCTAGGTTTATTTTAACCCAGATCGTGGAACCACATAACTTCCTTTGCATGTTTGCATGATGCATTCCATGGAGTTATTTTTCAAGCCTGGATTCACTCAGTGTATTTTATGTTAATAAATGTATTTAATGTTTTTTTAAAGCGATGAAGTGCAGCTTATGCACGCATACCTCTAGCTCCTGAATCAAAATGGCTGCATCTACACTTTGTGCTAAACTGAAGTCAAGCAGACTACCTTATTGCTTAGCCACGTGTTATGTGAACTTGGTCGTGACTGCTCTAAGATTTGGAGGATGGGATAGATGCATGTTGTTTGAATAAACAATAAGAGTGGAACCTTACTGGTCCTTTTGCATTTAGTTCTTTTGCTGAAGATTTTGCTCTTGAGACAGTACACAAATATAGATTTTTCTTCCTAGAACACTGCATTAATTGAGGAATAAATGCAGCCCTGGATACCAGATCACCTTACAATGGGATAAGCGTAGCATTAAGGCAAACATTTTTTTCCGTCATTGTTTGTAATAAAAATAGCAATAGGTTAAGTATTCATGGGGCAAAACATAAAGGAAACACATCTATTTAGCTCTCCATTGTTGCACTCTTCTCTTTAAAAGCAAGGAATCAATAAAAGCTAAAGTGCTCAATACGTCCAAATGAAGATGAGCTGACATCAAAAGTGTAAATGAAAGCTGGAGGAGTAACCAGTTAAGGGGATCTTAAAAAAAAATAACACCATCTTTGACCGTTTTCCTTTTGCTCAGATTATCCAAATATGAGGGTGGAGGGGGGGAATGAGAAAATGACCTGCTTTACATCATTCAGTGCATTTGGGAAAAGTAGTTTTCCCTTATTCTAATGCCCTGTTTTTTCCATAAATAGGCACTGGCTTGTGTTCCACTTCATTTGACTCTGATGATGAATTTCTAATTAATTTTGGAATGCATGTGCATTTGGCTACTTATATACTTTCATGCACCACCATCACCATAATGTGAAGTGGTGGGCATGGAGTATGGAAATAGAAACAAAAGCTCTGAATGGAGGAATGGTATCTTTCTGAATTTTCACCCTCCTTTACACATATATGTACATACACAGAGATATTAAACAAAGTAGAATTATTTGCATATTTACTTATTTTTAAAAAAATATATCCATTTGCGCTCTCAGAAGCAATAGCGAGTAACTCTGAGCCAATCTGCACTTGAACTCTTGCCTCCTTGTGTCTCATAATTGATGTGTATGATGTAGCTGCCGGCTAGTAACACTGAAATTTTTATTTTTTCTTTACTGATAATTTGCAGATTCCTTTTAATGAGCCCTCTGCAAATCAGACTTGATTTGATTCAAACTGGAGAATTACGAGTCAAGAAGGATATGATTGGATTTGAAATTGCAGCCTGAGATTCAAGGACGAAGTAATTCCATTAAAATATTTCAAGATTCCTGTTTTGGTTTTGAAAAAAAAGGCCAAATAATAGAGAGGCATTAAAATGTCTACAACATTGTCCCTCCTCCTCCTCCTGTTCCTGCAATTGGAGGGCAATACTTTAGATACTTTAGACCAGTGATGACAAACCTTTTAGGCTCCACATGTCAGAAAACTGGAAAATGCCTAACTTCAATCTGCTGACATGTCTCATATACTATATGTATGTGTGCATGTGTATGTGTATATAAATGCACACTTCAGACGAAATAGAAACAATTCTTTTCCTATTCACTTATTTTTTAAAATCTAGCCAATCATGTGATCCCCAGGATCTGCCACACACCATTTGCAAAAATGGGGTGCGCTTTTGAGAAGGGCGCAGAGAAAGAAGCTGGCCACCTTCTATTCTTAAAAGCAATGAACATTTACATCAGGATCTGCCTCTGCCATTCGTTATCAAAATAACGAAGTCTGTCCAGTCATGCAGATTCTGAAAGGAAATTTTAACTCAAGGAAGCACACTGGATTGGTCAGCTTTGCAGTGCATGTCAATTTTTTAATAGCTGAGTTGAATTTCAAGTTGTGTGGGTAGTAGGTAACACTTGGTGTTATAGTACCAAGTGTATCTTTTCCTATTTAATGCAAGAGAAAGCAAAGTTTTGTGCCTTGAGAAAGTGAAGGGTACCCAAAGCAATGTCAAGCTTGCCCGCTGGAAAAAAAAATCAGGCATCAAGTTTAATGAGTTGATAAAACTCATTCTCTGGCCCTTAGTTCAATGTCAGAGGCCCCGTTACACTACTCAACTCCTTTTCAGTCCTTTCTCTACACGGAAAAGTTCCAACATTGCACATTGCCTGGACCAATCCCAGAAGTAGCAGAAAAAGGCATCAAGTTGTCAAACTTGATTCAAATTTGATTTGCTGCATTGAAGTGGCCCTCTGTGTCAGTTTGCAAATTTGCTTTAATGAGTAATTCAGCTGAAGCTTCCTTGAACCTAAGCATGCCTTCAAAGCTTTCCATAACCCTATTTTTGTGGCAATGGTTTTCTTTCCTTATATGATTTTTGACTACAGAAGCTGTTTAGTATTCTGCGTGGCATCATTGGGAATGGCTTCAGCCACCTTGTCCCTGAGTTCATCTTTAATGTTGGGCGTTAGGATTCTGGAAGACTCTGTGGCGAAGAAGTTATTTATTATCTGTTTGTTGAGTGTTGTGCACAGTTGGCCTTTTGCATGTTCAGCCATTATTTTCTTTTCTTTTTTAAAAAGTTTATTGATTTTCTAATGTTACAATTACATATTTGAAAAGCAGCGTGGTGACTGGATTACAATAATTCAATTACATACAAATATCATTAGTACAAATCTCAAAATAATACAGTAAATATTTCCTCTCTTTTCCCCTTAAATGTACTGTCTCTTATTTAAATTGACACCATTTTTTTATTCTAACAATCAAATAAAAGCAACTTTCTTAAATTTATCAATATTTTTTTAATTTATATGTATCTTAATTATTTTAACACTCAGTCTTTTAGACAATCAATAACCTAATGGCTTTTTCCCAATTTTAATTTTCATTTAGTATTTAAAGTTAACATTTAATATTTATCATATCCAAATTTTAAATGACCACAATTCCCTTTATCACAATTCCTCATAAAATCTGGTGTTCAGGGTACACATATTATCTATTTACATTCTCACCATCTACATCAACAAATTAATAATACAATTAAAATATTCTTATTTTCTAATAATTCCAAATATCTTAAATTTAAAAACCAAAGTTTCTTTTCCCCCATCATTTAATACTTTCTCTCTCTTCCTCTTTGTATCTACTATATCTTGTTTAAGCTAATAATTTTTATTCTTACTGCTACATAAAGACATATTTATTACATTCATCAATAATCTTTAGCTTATATATATCTTAATCACCTTTACATGACCTTTATGGGCAAATCAGTATTCAAATTTGACTGTTAATATTTATACTTCTAGGTTTTCAATAAGAATTTTTTTCCTCTCAATTCATAACACTATCTTATATTCAAAGTACAGATCTTATCTATTTAAGTATATTCTATTTTAATTCTCATAGATAGGATGAAACCGCATTCTTCTTCAGTCTTATTCTAGCTTTTTTTCTTTGCCAAATCGTCTTCCATGTCCATGCCTTTGAGTCATCAAATAAATCTCCTTGTATTGTTGTATCTATTATTTGACATTGAAAAAACCATCCGGTCGCCATTTTTTTGAGGGGACTAGCAGATCTAACAGGTCATCTCTTTATTTTTCCATCTCGACGTAGTTGTCCTGAAGTGTTTATCTTCTCTTCCAGCTGTTCTTCTTGAGCCTTGGGTTCCTTCTGATTTATATAAAAAATCTTTTCCTTATTCGATATTGTCAGTTTCTTTTTTGGATTTTCCATTATCTGTGTTTGTTGAGCAGTTAAATCTTCTGTCATGATATTTTCCCACTTTTTCTATTGTATTCTGTATAGGTGATTCTTTAGCAGATTATGCAGGTACAAAAAATAATTAGTATTTAAGAGAAGTAAGTCTCACCCAGTCTCTTCCGCGCTGCTTTAAAGTTTCCTGGTGGTAAATGTGACTTTGGCTGTCTGCAGCCTAGTGACGAGCCATATTTCTATGGCTGGTCTTTCATCCACCAGTTTGGAAAGTTTCACCAGCTGTAGCAGCGATCCAGCAAGGGTCCCTCCTTGCTGGTCACCCTTACATGGCAACTTTCAACCCTTTTCAAGGTCCCCCAGCGATGCGAAACTGGACGAGGAAGATGGAGCTCGTCTTCCAGGCATCCATGGCAGCCGCATTGGCAAACCAGAAGTTGCTCAGCCATTATTTTCTATGGACAAAGCTCTGCAAATGACTGCACATTTTTTTCTGTTAAATTATCTGTAAGAATGGTCGCATAAAGCTATAGTGCCAGACACAATAGTATCCTTTTGTGGTCCTGCAAGCAAGGGAAAAAAATCAACAGTTTTCAGGATAAGGAGAAAGAGAGTCACAGTAGTAGCTGTTGGTCTTTTTAAAGATGAGAAAACAGAGTTCATGTTTCCTTGACAATTTTCTGTCCTCTGTTTGAAGTGTCTTCTCTTTCAACCTTGCTTTTCTGCCTTATTGGGGGATACTTAAAGTAGGCGTTACTCTTCTTTATCCCCACTATCCTTTGAAGGAAATGTTTTCCCAAGCTTTCCCAAGTTTCTTTTTTCACCACCCTCCAGAATTATTAGAAAGCTAACTGTTAAAAATCATTGTGTGCAAGTTCCAGTTGAGTTTTCATCCAGCACACTCCCAATCAATTCCTCTACCCAGATCAGAGCAAGCAGACACACCACTCAGTTCAACCAACAAAAAAATATATAGCTTGATGTTTCTTAAAACATCAGAAAACATAAAAAAACAGTGAACTGGCAAAAACAGGATCAAAGGCAGGCAAAGCTAGGATGAAAGACATAAAGAAGTAACAAAGTACAATTCACATTGTCTATATCTCTATATCAAAAGGCACAAACATTCCAGAACTGCTGGAAACAATCCAGCATAGAGGGTCCAAAATGGAGGGGGCTCGGATTATTCCTGCATTAATCCTTTTACATACATAATAACATCAGAACAGAGATGGAAAGAAAGATACCGGTTTAATCTTCAATTCTGCACCATTGAACAAAGTTTGGTAGGCAAAAATAATACATCCAACATTCCCCTTCTCAGCAGCTAGACACAACAAATTGTGCAATGTTATACCACCATGCACATTACAAATGAGTCCCAATGCTTCTTCAACCTAAGAAAAGATTCTGGGCAGTAGTTTGATACTGTATGGGCATCTGCTACCATATAATCAGTTGTGTAGTACAGTTAGACCCTTGTCTTGCACATCAATCACTTACTACAGTTTTAACATATCTGTGTTTCATACTGGGAATGGACTGCTTTATGTCTATAGTTTTTATACACCCTACATTCTTCTCAAATAATATAATTGATTTTTTAAAAAAAATATTGAAGTCTAATAGTGGTTTGGTTAGCTCTCCCCTGCATGTTTGTTCTGCAATGCAACATTTGGCATTTGTAGACAAGGTTACCATAGCTTGTTTTTCACTGTACTAGACAATGGGTGCATTTCCATAAAAAATACATCTCCTGCAGTCGATACACTGTCAAACGTATCTGCAGTCCAATTTGAATCTGTATGTCCAATAAATATTGGCTGATTAATTACAAGCAGTTTCAAATTAAAGTCCATCATTAACTTTAAGTATCTGTCTAATGTTTTTACTCCTGTCTACTCCTCCTGTGTGGCTCACTGACCTTTCTAGTTAGCAGTCCAACTGCATTGGATATGTCAGGACCACATATAGTTGTGATGTATAGTAATTACCCCTCAGCTGTCCTATAGTGATCATTACATGCCAACTTGATATGCCTTCCTCTTTTCTGTAGGCATCCAACTTCCATGGATGCATTTTACTCCTTTCTCTCACTGTTATCTGGAAACTATGATCTTTTGTTTTGGTAGCGCAAGTGCCTTTGGTTTTTTGGGCAGTTCCAAGATAGCGGCTAGGATCACCAAGAGGTTTTACTCCCATTTCTTTATTCAACCTGTTCACAAAATAGTCTCTTTTGTTCTTTGCATACATAATGAAAGTATCAATGTAAGAGATTGTACAGAGGTCTTCCATGTTTAACTTTGGAATATAAAAATGGTAATGCTTTTCCTTGCTCAAAATCCCTGTTATGCAATATTTGATTTGATTTATTAAATAACCATGCCTTGGTTATTCCTTTTAGCTCTTACAGGTATTTTTCCAACAATTATTCTTTCTTTGGCTATTCAAAACTTGTTTAGCATATGTAAATGTCTTCTTTCAGACAACCATGCATGATGATGATGATGATGATGATGACGACGACAATAATAATAATAATAATAATAATAATAATAATAATAATAATAATAATAATAATAATAATAATAATAACAATAATAATAATAAAAGTTGTAAGGGACCTTGGAGGTCATCTAGTGCAACTCCCTACTCAGGCAGGAAACCCTACACCATTTCAGACAAATGGCTATCCAGTCTCTTCTTAAAAACTTCCAGTGTTGGAGCATTCACCACCTCTGGAGGCAGGTTGTTCCACTGGTTAATTGTTCTAACTGTCAGGAAATTTCTCCTTAGTTCTAGGTTGCTTCTCTCCTTGACTATTTTCCATCTGTTGCTTCTTGTCCTGCCTTCGGGTGCTTTGGAGAATAGGTGGACCCCCACTTCTTTGTGGCAGCCCCCTGAGATATTGGAACACTGCTATCATGTCACACCTAGTCTTTCTCTTCATTAAACTAGACATACCCAATTCCAGCAACCGTTCCTTATATATTTTAGCCTCCAGTCCCCTAATCATCTTTGCTGCTTTTCTCTGTACTCTTTCTAGAATCTCAACATCTTTTTTATATGGTGGTGACCAAAACTGGATACAGTATTCCAAGTGCGGCCTTACCACACTTGCAAAACATTATTTTGTGTGGCCCTTTGCTATAATCAAGCTTTATGGCATTGCAAATTAGCATATGCGTGATGCTTTATTTTGAAAAGCCTATTCCTTTTCTTCCCATGCAGTTTTCCCTCCATTTCTTTTCCTGCCCACATTTTCATCAGTGGGATTCCTTTATTAGATGGTTGAAATTTTCTGAACTATAATTCTGGGTGTGACCATGTATCAGAGGCCTTTCTCCTGCTTGAGCAGGGGGCTGGACTAGAAGACCTCCAAGGTCCCTTCCAATTCTATTCTATTCTATTCTATTCTATTCTATTCTATTCTATTCTATTCTATTCTATTCTATTCTATTCTATTCTATTCTATTCTATTCTATTCTATTCTATTCTATTCTATTCTATTCTAGTTCTCTCAGACTCATTCCCACTATCCTAATATCTTCTGATTGTACAATGTCATGTTATTAATACTGTATTAATATTAGCATTATTTGATTCTCTTTGCGATCATCTTGGGAAAATCCTGGTGCTGCTGGTTTGCACAAGTATCTAAATATTGCAGCTCACCGGAGATTATTCTTCCATCTACATTAAAATGAGCAATGTGCTATGTGTTTATTTTTCCAGTTTTTAAGTAAAAAAATTGCAGACTTTTGTTCTTAATTGAGTAATAATTGTTGCACAGCCAGCCAGATATTTAGACTATGCTTGACATTTTTGTCCAGCTATTGTTATTGTTATTATTAGGTTCTGCAATTTAATTTATTCTTTTTTTCCCTTTTGAGATATATAGGATGATTAAGATTTGTATTCAAATATTTTTAGAAGTGATTGATTGTGTAAGCTCCCATTCCTTCATTCAAATGAGATTTTACCCGTATCGGGTGTTGGCAAATATTTTTGCAGACCTGTAGCTCTGTTAAGTCCTTTTCCTCAAAATTGCCTGGTAATCTGGGAATCAATCAGAAAGTACCTTACCGTGCTGCATACCAACCCTATTTTATTCAGGTTCTAACTTAATGGTTTTTTTTCATGTTTTATGCCTCTATTCTTCAAGTACTTTTCAAGTTTGTAGTTGCAATAGTATCTCCATTATCAGATCTTAATATGTTAATTTTTATGTTGAACTTGTTTTCTGTGTAAACAAAGTGTGGGTTGAATTTCTTAAATATTCTCTCTTATAGGTTAAGACAGGGGTGTCAAACTCAATTTCATTGAGGGCCGCATCAGCATTGCGGTTGCCCTCAGGGGGCCAGGTGGGTGTGGCCTACTGGGTGGGCGTGGCTAAAGTGCGTATGGCCTACTGGGTGGGCGTGGCCAGCTCTACATCGTTCGCATCAACGGTGCCTATGGGGGCCTGGGCAGGAGTGGGACAGATCTGAGGGTCTCTGGGCCAGGGCCAAGGCAGTGGGGGCCGTTCCCTCACTGTTTCCAGGATGGCTTCGTGGGCCGCATGAAACCACTTCGTGGGCTGGATCTGGCCCCCGGGCCTTGTGTTTGACATGTCTGGGTTAAGAAAAGAGCTGTGCTGCACTTCGAAAGACAGTCTGTGAACATTAGGAAGTAGTTTTCCAGCCTTTCATTTTGATTGACATGGTACCCCAAATGTCTTAAAAAATAAATTTCAATGGCTGGGCTGATTTATTTGCATTTAAGTCAAGGAAAACTGTTTCTTTTTCCTTCTGCTTTTAAGGAATGCATTTTGATTCCCCTTATTTCTTGCAAGGACAAATATTCAAACCGATAAATCCTCATCCTTTATTTTTTTAATAGCAGATTCATCTCTGTGACTAAATCATCTATGCCATTCTACAAGTTTATTATGCGTGATGCCATTCTGCTTTAGACTGCATACATTCCAGCAAATTAACTTCTTTGTGCTTTCTTTTCAACATTACTCGATGATCTTTTACAATATTGCAAAGTCCATTTTTAAGCACAGTGTTACAGCCATGTTGCATAAAATAACCCAGGCACGTAATCTGCATCCAATTTGCTATATCATATAATTCTTGAAATATTTCTTCCTTCATTATTATCAGGCATTTCAGTTCGATACAGCCTATTTATTGACATACTATTTGTTAAACCAAAACCAACTATTCCTTGGTAGGATTCTTAAAGATGTGTGTGTGTGTATCACACAAATGTTTTTCTTTTCCAATTCAGGATCATGTCCAACTTCAAGTTAAATTTACTAATATATGAATTATAATATATAAATTTATAAATATATTAATATACTCTTTCCTTGTACCTTGTTTTTGCAATTTCAGTAAAGGTTTGACTTCTTTTTTTGAATGCTTGATTTTAATCTTTCTCTCTCTCTCAATATTTCCATTTCTAATACAGAACTAGCAGATTACATTTCTTCCTTTTATCTGGTTTAGAGAATCGTCTTATAATCAATCCACTTTTTCCACTCCATAATATAACGTTCTTGCGAATGATCTTTCAAGTAAGCCGAAATCTTTGCCATTTCCGCCAGGTCAGAAACCTTTAGTGTCCATTCTTCTATAGTCGGCAGTTCCTCCTTTTTCCAATATTGACCTATTAATAGACTTGCTGCTGTAATTAAATTCAACATCAACTTAATGTCCACAACAGTAGCGTCTGTAATTATGCCCAGCAAAAACAATTGCGGACAAAACTTTATCCTTTGCTTAAAGATCTTCTGCATATTCCACCAAATTTTTATCCAAATCTGGTTTAGAGAATCGTCTTCAGTTGCATCTTTCAGATCCCTCTAGGTGCCTCCAGTTTGGCAATTGTATTCTCAAGGAAAATTTCATCATGCGGTTCTTAATAGTTTTACAATAATGATCTTGACTACAGTTCCTTGATTAAATCCTCAGAAAGATTCATATTGCTTTGTTTTAGTATCTTCTGAATAGATGTTCTGCAGAAATTTCATCCCTTAATCATTTCAAATGTATATGCTTTCTGAGCATCAAAATATTGTTTCTCATTCCCGAACATGCATAGGTGTGTTATCGCTTGTCCCAGATCTTCTTTCCTGAAGAACAACTTTGGATTAAACTTACTGATTTTCCAATTGAACTTCAGACTTTTTTCAATAAACTATTACTTTTCATCCAGATTAGCCTGACTAGAGCTTCTTCCAAAACCTCTAAATAGCCTAGCTTTTTAAATCCATCCAAGCTCCATCTTTTCCAAGGATGTGAATATTCTGATTCCAATGTCGCTGTCCTTTTCAAAAATATTTTGTAAGCTTATGGGCATGTAAAATGCTCTTCGGTTAGGTTGTTTTAATCCCTAATGCGTACCCATGATTTGTGGGCTCTGAGTGCTGCTTCAGTTATGTCCTTGACCAAGCAGCTGGAAATAAATTTGGATGTTTGTTTGATTAGGATACATTGGGCTGATCAGTTCTGCCTCCTTGCTGGGCCCGCAACGTTTCAGTTGCAAAAGTACTGTAATTTCCAGTTTAGTTTCACCCAGAAAACTGCCAGACATGCCCTGGATTCAAAGAGCAAGTAAACATGCCACACAATTCAGCAAGCAAAGATATAACTTAATGTTTATTACAGATATAAAGGTAAAGGTAAAGGTTCCCCCGCACATGCGTGCTAATCGTTTCCAACTCTAGGGGCCGGTGCTCATCTCCGTTTCAAAGCCGAAGAGCCAGCGTTTGTCCGAGGACGTCTCCGTGGTCATGTGGCCGGCATGACTAGACACCAAAGGCGCACGGAACGCTGTTACCTTCCCACTGTAGTGGTCCCTATTTTTCTACTTGCATTTTTTACGTGCTTTCAAACTGCTAGGTTGGCAGAAGCTGGGACAAGTAACAGGCGCTCTGTTATGCGACACTTGGGATTCGACCCGCCAAACTGCCGACCATCTGATCAACAAGCTCAGATATACATACATTTAAAAATGATGGCAAAAATGGGACAACAAAGAGGAAAAATCTGAGTTACACAGAGAGATGAACAACAGTATGAATTTTTATTATCTACGTTAAAAGCACAGAGCTTTCCAGAATCAATGGAAACATTACTTTGGGTAATTAGTACAGACAGGGCAAAAGGAGGGATGCCTTTTTTTGTACTTAGCAGTGCCAGAACAGAGGTGGAAAGTAGGACACTAGGTGATCCATTTGTGTTCTACTCCAGTCAAGAAACAGTTTCATGGATAGGGATGATGTATCCAACCCTAACAACAAAATTGCTTACATATTAACACATCGCCCTAACTTCACAATTCATTGAAAATATTTGTTTAATAAAGGTAGTCCTTGACTTGCAATAGTTTGTTCGATGACCATTCGCAGTTACGACGACACTGGGAAAAAATGATTTAGGACCATTTTTCACACTTATGACCATTGCAGCATCCTTATACTAAACGTGATCAAAATTTGGATGCTTGACAACTGACTCATGTTTATGACGGTTGCCGTGTTCCCAGGGTCATGGGATCAACTTTTGTAAACTTTTGACAAGCAAAGTCAGTGGGGAAGCCAGATTCACTTAACAACCATGTTACTAAGTTAACAACTGCAGTGATTCACTTAACAACTGTGGCAAAAAGAAAGCTCGTAAAATGGGGCAAAACTCACTTAACACATGTTTCACTTAGGAACCAAAATTTGGGGCTCCATTGTGATCGTAAGTTGAGGACTACCTGTATGAAACAAATGGCCGGACTCATCCAGAATGTTTAGTTATGAACCATGGATGCATTTACGCCACATTTTTATTATTATTATTATTATTATTATTATTATTATTATTATTATTATTATTATTATTATTATTATTATTATTATTCCATTTATATCCCGCCCTTCTCCGAAGACTCAGGGCGGCTTACAAGCTTAGCAGTAGCCTTCATTCTATGTATATGCCTGCTTATTAGGGCTTTCACACACACCCCAAGCGGCATTATTACAAAGTCAGCTTAATTGCCCCCAACAATCTGGGTCTTCATTTTACCTACCTCGGAAGGATGGAAGGCTGAGTCAACATGCTTAGCAAAATCTCAACCTGGTTTAGCATGATAAACTGAATAGTGCTTTCCTTCAGTGGTAGGTTGCTGAGGATGTGAAGACAAAAGAGATGTAGCTGTCTACCTAATATGAGAAGTAAACCGAGAAGCATTAGTGTTGACCTGTAAGGAAGGACAGAGAACCTTTCTGGAGGACAGAGGGGTAACTGGGATGACCAGAGGGCTTATAGGACAAAAGAGAAAAGGAAAAACGCCTTGTACCAGAATCTTTGATTGCTCCAAAGCAGCAACAAAGGAGAACAAAGCAAAAATAACAGAAATAACTCCCCAAGTCAAATGGTGCAATTCCTGAGAAGCTGGAGATTAAAAAATAACGTGGCAGAACTAGCATAACCCATCAGCGCTCCACGCTAAGTCATAGATATAGATCCTAGATAGATCCTGGAACTCATGGCCATCAAAAAAACTGCAATGGCTGAACTGTGATTCTCTTCTTGTATTAAGTTCTGTGGGTTTGCACGAAGTTTAAGCCAAAGCCCAGAGTCAGCACGCTCTTCTACTTCCAATCCAATCAAGCCATACAGAGTACCATCTGACGGAAAATCACAACTCAAAGCCACACAACAACTCTGCTCGTGTGATCTTCAAGCACACACTGATTTTGCAGCACTGATCCATGGAGTGGCAAAGAGAGATATTCGCAAGTCAGTTTCCATTAATAAGCAATGGTCTTTTCGTAACAGGGCTGCACAGACTATGAAATCTTGGCACCGGTGCTATCTTTTTAAACAAGGTAAACTCTGGACATTTTAATCAGGGGAAACTTGGTAAGCACCTTTTTCCATCATATAAATGGTTTTCAGTTCTTAACCTTGTCAGCAAAGCTGGGAGCTAAGCCATATGTCTAGAGGGTAACTAGTTTGGGAAAGCTGATCCATAGTATGTCAGATTCCAAGAGAAAATGCTTCTCTTTTTTACTACTCCAGAGGGACCTATTACATATTTCCCAGTATGTCTACTGGAACATATTATGAATCCACTGAAATAAGGTCCTATGATTAAATACTCCCTGGGGTTTCTTGTGAAAAATTGGAAAACAATATGAGGCAGGTGATACCATTGTGGCCATTAGGCCATTGTGAGTTTCTGTTTCTTTTCTTTTCTTTTCTTTTCTTTTTTTCTTTTCTTTTCTTTTCTTTTCTTTTCTTTTCTTTTCTTTTCTTTTCTTTTCTTTTCCTTTCCTTTCCTTTTTCTTTTTTTTTCTTGCTCCCTGACTCAATCCTTTCTTCTCCCAATGCTTTACTCTAGGCTCAAAGTCAACCAACTTTGAAATAGTTAATGCATTTATGCTTGAAAGCATTGCAAAGGATCTGTCGATCAAGAGCCTATAATCCTTCATGGCAGTTTTGCTGATAATTCAGGTCTTCTGAACCTTGTACAGTACTGTTACATTTGGAATTGCAAACTACAGTTTAAATAATTCCAGGAACAGGTGGTATCTCTTTTAATTGCCTGTAGGAAAAAAAGCAAGCACAGAATCTTGTGGCACCTTAAAGGACAACTTGTAACATAAACCTTTGTGGACTAGAGCCCCTTCTGTCAAGAGTAGGAAGTATTATTGAAATATTATCCCCCTTTCTTTCTCTGGCATTCATAGAAAGAGGGAGAGAAAGAGAGAGAGATGGAGATATAGAGAGCTGTAGTTCTATAGAAGTGGATGTACAGTATATCTCTGATACATACACATGTAGGTTTGATCTAAAATCCATATAAGTTCATTGCTTGAAACAAGAGAAAGTGGAACCTTTTCCCCAAACCCTCATGCACTAAAAATCAGAAGGAATGTTCGTGTCACCTTACTTACATTGCTGGGAATGGATGAAGTAAATGGAACTTACAATTATAGGCTTTAATGAACAGATTTTGCTCCCAGATATAAAAGAGGACTCTGGAAGTATATTCTGAAAGGCCCATGCTGTGATCAAGATGCCTGCTACCACTAAAAAGGAAATGATGTTAATTTGGGTGAATTTTCATACTTCGGGTGAATTTTCTTACATTAGCTTTAGTTTCATTCTCATGAAGAAAAAAAAATGGGAAAGTTGTGGGTGATGATGGTCAGAAATGAAACCAAAAAGTAAATTGATCCATATAACTGTTGAAGTTATTATATTATTATCACTCTCTAAATATTTAAATATAGGTATATATAGGTACATAGGGACGCGGTGGCTCAGTGGGTTAGGATGCTGAGCTTGTCGATCAGAAGGTCGGCAGTTTGGCGGGTCGAATCCCGAGTGCCGCGTAGCAGAGTGAGCGCCTGTTACTCGTCCCAGCTTCTGCCAACCTAGCAGTTCGAAAGCATGTAAAAATGCAAGTAGAAAAATAGGGACCACTACGGTGGGAAGGTAACAGCGTTCCGTGCGCCTTTGGCGTCTAGTCATGCCGGCCACATGACCACGGAGACGTCCTCGGACAAGCGCTGGCTCTTTGGCTTTGAAACGGAGATGAGCACCGGCCCCTAGAGTTGGAAACGACTAGCACGCATGTGCGGGGGAACCTTTACCTTTACCTTTATATATAGGTACACAAAAATTGCTTTTCAATGTGAGAAATGAAGCATAAGTAATGGCATGAGGAGAAAACTATATATATATATAGTCCTGGGTGATTTAAGATCAGACACTATGTGTCAGCCCAGCTTACCTCATAGGGTTGTTGTGGGAATAAATTGGAGTAGTAAAGATGCTGCTTTAAGATTTTGGAGGGGCAAAAAGGCAAGAATAAATAATTATAAAATACAATCTTATATGTATCCAGAATAAAATAAAACTAAATAATTCACAATAATATGGAACATCTATAGCTGTATCATATGGGCAGGGCAACTCTTGTTAATACATTATGTTACGTTTTGTCATGTTATGTTATATTGTTATATTTTATTACATCACAACACATGACATAACATCACATTGTATCACATTACATTATCTATCATATTTATTAGATTATCTTACCTTATTTTATCTTATCTTTACTGTATGGAATCCCAGCCTATTTTTGCTTAATTTCTTAGTCATACTTAGTCAGAATTGTTTAGTAATAATATCAGTATAAATTGGATAGTGTTGTCCTACAAATTTATTTCAAGGTACACACAATTCTTGACTTATAATTATTTGCTTAGTTATTTGCTTTAATTATTTGCTTAGTCTTGAAATTAAATCTCATTTGTAACTTATCTAGGACAAAAAAAGTTGACTGCAATATAATATAATTTAATTAACCTGAAGCCCAAATAATTAGATCTCATTAACATTATTACTCCTCATGATTTCCAATAACAGAAACCACCAATTTACTAATTTTAAGGGAAATTTTTGCCAACTTAGTTGATTTTCCTACCTTCATTTGAATTTAGATGGCATCAAAGGCAATGCCAAATATTTTCATGTTGAGAGATAGACAACCTGATCTTAGAATATCATGTCCAGTAATAGCAACACCGGCTTTCTTCTTGAAAGGATTTTATAAATATCCATGGCTTTCTTGATCAAAATATTACCTTGTTTATTATTACTATTTGCAGTATTAGTATGCTGCATTCACACTGTCTTATGCTTGATAAGCAACATTTCTAATTTGCTATTCTAATTTCATAATTATTTTAATGGAAAATCAGACAAGTGATAGAGATCAAATACGAACAGGTACTTATAGTGCATGATAGGAGACGTAATAAACATTTTATAGTTCATTGGCATTAAGAAGGAGATAGTAAACGAAGATATATTTTACGTGAGTATTAGTTCTTTTTGAAGAAAAATAACATGGAATTGAATGTCACAGCTCTATCCTGTTTATCATTTACTGCAATTTTCCCCCTTCAATAAATACTTGCTTAGAGCCAATTTCACATGCCAAAAATATTGCTGTTGCTAATCTGTCTTTCATCAGTTTAAACCTAGCACGAATTGTTCTTAAATGAAGCCAAATAAATTGAAAAACATAAACAGGAAAACAGTGCTGTTTTCGGAATATGCAAATTTAATGCAAATATAGACCAGATAGAACAAAGTACATCTGAGCAGTTTTCTTTCAGAGAAAATATATGGAATGCCAGATGAACCATGTAAGGAGCAAGTAGAATTTATTCAAACATGTTTGTTTCTTAAGTCATGATGAATTCCTCATCTAGTTTGGGTTCATTCTAGGGATCAAAGGCCAATTTGACTTTTTGCTGATGACTGAGCTGTAAATAAATCTTCTACAGCAATGGTCTTTCTTGTACTGTCTGCTATTATTCTGGTTGCGTTTTCACAGTGGCTCCTTTTCTTAAGTTCATTTTTTAGTTTATAAGGCTAAAACTCAGTTAAATAAGAATAAAAATCGATTTAGAACCAAATCTGTGTTCGCCGTGCAATGGCGTCCCATAGCTGATTTTTCAAGAGACAACTAGACTTTCTTGTTTTTCTTTGAAGATGTTTTTCTTCTCATCCAAGAAGCTTCTTCAGCTCTAACTGGATGGTGGGGAATGGATTTATATCTCTTGCAGAGAGCTGGTCATTTGCAAGGAGTATAAATCCTTCCACTCCCCACCATCCAGTCAGAGCTGAAGAAGCTTCTTGGATGAGAAGCAAAATGTCTTCAGAGAAAAATAAGAAAGTCCAGTTGCCTCTTGAAAAAGCACCTTTGGGACAACCATGACCTGGATAGGCATGCAGTGGCATCCACAGGGGTGATCAAAACAGGCAATACGGCAGATCATGTTGCAATACTGTATGATCCAAGGCCCACCTTTTTTGCATGTGTCTTGACCTCCTGTATAAAGGCGTAAAGCTTCGCTAGTGATACCATCCCTGTCATCTTGCCTGTTTTGATCGCCTCCAGAGACACAGCGGCCATCACAGCCAACCTACTTCCTCTTATCCAGAAGCAGAACACACCATTTAATATCTGGGCTATTTAATGAATCAATTGGTCTAATCTCTCTTTTTAAAACTATCTCAGCATACAGCAACGAATAACAGGAAACTTTTATCATCTATCCGACAGCAACCTTATCACTAAGATAAATACAAAAAAAAAACAACAACACCCCACCCCAAAACAAACAAGCAAAACCTAATACCACCACAAAAAAGGGAAAAGAGCAAGATCTTGGCGATTAGGCCTTTCTGCTGTCTGTGTTAGGCAGTATCCCGTTTTGCTTACGAGAAACCTTTGTACTAGAAATCAGAACCAGATTCTTAATATCCCAAAGACAGTTTTCTAAGAACTTGTGAGCCACCCAAAATTGTGCTCTAAGATAGGCAGCCATGCAAATATTTTAAATAAATAAATAACATAAATAAATGTACTTTATCTGCCTTCATCAACCTCTCACGCTCTTCCTTATTCCTTCCACAGTACCAATTGAAGGCTGAACCCGGAGGATTCCTCTGCCTCTGGGTGGCAGTTGCTCAAGCTGTCTTCAAAACACTGTATTAAAGTTGTGAATTTGTGGGCGCGCCGGATTTATGGAACCATCTTCCGGTCGAGCTCCGGATGGCGCCTGACCTCTGCTCCTTCCGGCGCGATCTCAAAACCTACCTTTTCGAACAAGCTGGCCTGGCCTGATGGGATGGGATTGGGTTTTATTAATGTGTTTTAACCTACTTTTTAATGTGTTTTAATTTATTCGTGGGCATTTTGTTTAATCGTTTTTAATTTTTGTATCTTGTTTTTTAATATGTATTGCCCTGTTCACCGCCCTGAGTCCTTCGGGAGAAGGGCAGTATACAAATAATAATAATAATAATAATAATAATAATAATAATAATAATAATAATAATAATAATAATAATAATAATAATAATAATAATAATAATAATTTACAGGCCTATCATGGCTTTGATTCCAGACTGATTAACCTCCTATTTGTGATATGTGGGCAATAGATAAAAATAGGCTGCAATGGTGGCTATGTCTAGAATCAAATTACAAGAGAGAGAGAGAGAGAGAGAGAGAGAGAGAGAGAGAGAGAGAGAGAGAGAGAGACTACAATACTGTACATTGTTCCTTCAAAAGCGATCACAAAAGAGAAGGAAACACAAGACTGGTCTTGCAAAGCTCTTCTGAGAAATGTGGAAATGAAGTTCCTACTTTATTTGCTACTTCTCGTTCTTGGGTTTCTGGTGGTTATAAACCTCGAGAGTTCTAGAGGATTCTAAATTGGGAAAGGCTGTTTATAAAAGATGGCTGTTCTGTGGAATCGATCGAATTGTTTGTGTTTATTTCCTCTTTTCTTTAAATTTGGGTCACCTCGCCGCTATGTTTGGTCGCAATTTTAAGGAAAAAGACAGCTTTGCATGAAGATTTGCACTTTCATGTTTCTTTCAATTTACAGGTTTTGTTTGCTTTTGCATTGTCAGCAATATCTTCTAGATGCATATGGACAATTTTCTCTAAGACAGGGGTGTCAAACTGCCGGCCCACAGGATGGTTTCATCATACTGAAGCCGCGCCCACCCTATTGCCGGCAATGCAAAAAGAGTTGCAATATGTCGCAACACGTCACATGACGTGGCAACTTTGACACCCGTGCTCTAAGAGATCCATTTTGTGTACATGATTTTTTTTTTAAATCCCATTTATATCCCACCCTTCTCCAAAGACTCAGGGCGGCTTACAATTTAAAGCACAAATCAATGTGCTTAGCAATAGCCTTCATTCTATGTATATGCCTGCTTATTAGGGCTTTCGCCCCCCCCCCCAGCCGCATTATTACAAAGTCAGCTTATTGCCCCCAACAATCTGGGTCCTTAGGCATGTTTTAAAAAAATAATGAACAGTATTGTGATTTTCTGGAAAAGATGGTTCATCTGGCATTCCATGCAAAAATGTGTATTAATAATACGCATGTATGTTTGGAAAGTATTAATTATTAATTGATACTTAAGTATTAATTGAAAAGTATTAATTAATTAAAACATAGAAGGAACGGTTGCTGGAATTGGGTATGTCTAGTTTAATGAAGAGAAGGGTGAGGGGTGACATGATAGCAGTGTTCCAATATCTCAGGGGTTGCTACAAAGAGAAGGGAGTCAAGCTATTCTCCAAAGCGCCTGAAGGCAGGACAAGGAGCAACGGATGGAAACTAGTCAAGGAGAGAAGCAACCTAGAAGTAAGGAGAAACTTCCTGACAGTTAGAACAACTTCCTGACAGTGGAACAACCTGCCTCCAGAAGTGGTGAATGATCCAACACTGGAAGTTTTTAAGAAGAGACTGGACAGCCATTTGTCTCAAATGACATAGGGTTTCCTGCTTGAGCAGGGGGTTGGACTAGATGACCTCCAAGGTTCCTTACAACTTTACTATTATGATTAGGTATGTTTGCAGAGATATATGAAACAAATGATTTCTCAGTTCCTAGTGTTAGATTACAACGTCTTAAAAATGACAACTTCTTAACCTTTTGCTAAGCATCCAGAACAGATAAGAAAGATCTTGATATCTTGTTGGTAAAATGGCTTCCTGAATCTGTTCAACTATAAGACATTTTAGTATACCCACCGTAAAAAGGTTGCTTAGGGTTTCTGTCTGTTTTTCCCCTTTAAAAGATTTCATTTTGCAATGTAGTTTTAACTGTATGGCCTCTTAAGTGAATGAAAGCCAAGTTAGAGTCAACCAACAGATGCAAATATCCTTACTTCTGAACAATGAAATAGTCTCCAACATCTTTTCACCATCTGAAATCTGACTTTACATTAGAAAAATTAAACAGAAAAAATATATATCAAGGAACAATAGTTCGGTAGCTGCAGAAAGTTAGGCTATCCTTTCTCTCTTCCTCTCGAAGCCCTTTTCTGTGTTTGTCCATTCAGAAATGAAGCCATAAAATGCAAACGACAACTTGAAATTCAACCTGACAGCCACATAAATGCCAAAAAAAGAGGGAGAAGCGGAGAGCATTAAGCCCACATGTCTACAGCAAAAACAAAAAACAAAACAAAACACAGTCTGGACAATAGTACAAAGGTTGCAATTGTGTGCCATGTGGATTACTTGGAGTTTCTTTTTTCTTTTCATTTTTTTATTAAAATTGACTTAATTCATAAATATTAGCCCCCAAATTAGGATCAGTGGAACTATTTTATGGGTCAATCAGCTTGAACCAAACAGTGAAACAGTATTGATAGGATGCCCAAGCAGCCTGGCCAAAGCTGCATGAAATTAAAGTTGATTTATGAATGATAATATCCCAGATAAAGGTCAGAAAGTTAGAGTTGCAGCCAACTGAAATTATGCAGAAGAAATTCCATGCCCACACAGAAGCAGCAGTCACAGCCAGTCGCTGAGTGCCAAGTATCATCTCTCGATAGACTATAATTTTAAATATAGGCTCTGTGCACGTAGCTTTTAGATTTATAATCGATGCAGCCTTGATTCTGATTTACAGGTAGTCCTTGACTTATGACCACAATTGAGCCCTGAATTATTGTTGTAAGTCATTGCGGCTGTTATGTGATGCACCAAAGTGTTTGAGTTGCTTAATGGCCACAGTATTGCCACAAAATTCTCATTAAGTGGAACATGGGGAGGCCTTGGGAGACCTAATACTGCAGCACTTCTCCAACACACAAATGAACTGCACTGGGGTGCCCAGGGCCTCTGCCATCCGCCCGAGGAGCTTTTTTTGCAGACTTTCCTGTCTGCTGGGTGGTCTTCTTTCCACCCCATTGTGCCTTGCTCTACTGACTTCTTCTGGGGATTGCCTTTCAAAAAGAGTGGCCAGGCAACATGATGCATAGCTTTCCTGCAGAGGCTACCTTGTGCCATTCTGGGAATGGACACCATTCACACAATCTCTCAGATGGGCAGGATTTGAAAAATTGCACCGTTCCGAGAAATTGTGAGAATGGAGGTTGCTTTCAGAATGAGGTGACGCAACCTCTTTCAAGGCCAAATATTACACCAGTTAGGTGCTCCATCAAAAAGAAGACTTTCCTGGAAGCAAGTGCCATTTTGGAAGTAGCTCCCATTGTCATGATATCTCAAGACTTTTGGAAAGAAGATCTTCAGAAGGGATAAATTGAACAAGACATAACGGGCCAGGGAGAGAGCCCAAGGCCCATGGGGACCCAACCAGGAAGGAGCTGGCCCAAGGGATCCAGTGGGAAAGATGGGGGAGCAGTTGCAGCACCCCTAAAGATGTTTGTAAGGGCAAGTGGATTGCAAAGTGCCTGAATTGTAATCACATGACCACAGGAGCACTGCCAGCAGCCATAATCTTGGGTATAGGTCCGTGGTGGTAAACCTCTCTGTGGGCACGCACGCTGTCACCCCAGTCCTAGGCCTTCAGCTGGGTTTTATAAAACCTTTTCGCTTTAGGCCTCCGCCGCCGTGTGCAAAAAAAAAAGGTTCAATCAATCAATCAATTTCAACTTCTTGTGGGGAAAAACAGGATCTCGCAAAGTTGTAATTGACTGATGGAACTTTTTAGTCCCACTCAGTCTGCTGTTACCACTGCAGCCACGCCCACCCAATGGGCCACAACCAGCCAATGGGCCACACCCACCCGGCACCTGATGATACATAAGTGGATTTTGGGTTGCACTTTGGACACTCGGTCTCTAAAAGGTTCGCCATCACTGGTATAGGTTGTAGTATGCAGTAGCTGTAATCATATTCCTTGCTTGGGCCATGGACATAGAATATACTGTTTTGTAGATTAGGTCACCAGTCATCTAGCTCTGGCATTAGCACAGGCATAGCTGGCAGAGCTTTAGACCAAGGAACACAGAAAACATTGGCTCACCAGCAAGGAGCTTGCTAAAAGGGGCTTTCCCCAGCACTCAACCTTATTCTTCATCCTAGAAACATGGCTGAGCATTGGGCCTGACCCCTCCCTATCCATGGAAACGGCATTGGTTGCACTGGTGGATGATCTCTGGCGGGCCCGGGACAGGGGCTGTTCCTCTGTCCTGGACCTACTTGACCTCTCAGCGGCTTTTGACCATGGTATCCTGCTGCGACGGCTCAAGGGGTTGGGAGTGGGAGGCACTGTTTTACGGTGGTTCTCCTCCTACCTCTTATTCTATGTTTTTTAATTTTTATTGTTGTGAGCCGCCCTGAGTCCTCAGGGAGAAGGGCGGCATATAAATTTAAATAAATAAATAAATAAATAAATAAATAAATAAATAAATAAATAAATAAATAAATAAATAAATCCATTCTTAACTCATGGGCCATACAAAAACAGGCATCAGGATGGGTTTGGCTCACATGCAATTGTTTGCTGATCTAGTTCAAATATGAGTAGGAGCCCCAGTAGGCCTTCTGCCTGCAATATACCTGTTAGGCTCTATAGCAGGGGTCTTCAAACGTGGCCCTTTTATGACTCGTGGACTTCAATTCTCAGGGTTCCTCTGGGAGTTGAGGTCCACGAGTCATAAAAGGGCCATGTTTGAAGACCCCCCTGATCTATATAGTATAGCTATAATGCTTGATCAGGACTAAGTAATTCTGATGTTGATGAAGAAAGAATAAAAGGTTGGTCTTGGTATATTCAGAATTAGGAACTTACCTCCTTCCCTGAATGTACAATGTTATCCTGAGGGATGTGGTGGTTCAATGGGTTAGGACGCTGAGCTTGTCGATCAGAAGGTCGGCAGTTTGGCAGGTCGAATCCCGAGTGCTGCGTAGCAGAGTGAGCACCTTTTACTCGTCCCAGCTTCTGCCAACCTAGCAGTTGAAAAGCACGTAAAAATGCAAGTAGAAAAATAGGGACCACTCCGGTGGGAAGGTAACAGTGTTCCGTGCGCCTTTGGCATCTAGTCATGCCGGCCACATGACCACGGAGACGTCCTCAGACAAACACTGGCTCTTTGGCTTTGAAACGGAGATGAGCACTGGCCCCTAGAGTTGGAAACGACTAGCACGCATGTGCGGGGGAACCTTTACCTTTACTATCCTGTGTACAAATTGGAATGAAACAGTATGTTTGTTGGTTCTTTTTAATTACCGTAGTAGATTCCTGATGGCTGGCTTCTCTGCTGATTAATTTTCCACTTTACATGTGTTGAGAATTCTTGCAGTACACTGCAGCTTCTATTATTCTTTCTTAGTGTAGATCTCCGAAAGTGTAGATAATCTACAAGTCCTTTTATGTTACATTTCTCCTTCTCCTTTCTTTTGCCTTTCTTCTTCCCCTTTCCCAGAAATCTGTTCTCCGCTTCTCATTTTAGTCAAACCCAGCAGGGCTTCTGACTTCTTTCTTCCTGTCCCAACAGACTAAATTTTAATTGCTTTCAATCAATCTCTTTGTTCTTCATAATCCATATGGATATATCTAGTGTTACTCACTTACAGTAAGAGTTAAATGTTTCTTTTCATTGCCAGCAAAGTTTGATCAACTTAGTAACTCATGGGTTTAAAGAAGTAAAAGCAGTGGATGCTGTCATATTTAGTAAGCATGCAAGGCTTCATCAGGGCTAAATCAGAAGTCACACACAATAATGAACACAACCACTTTTGTTTTATGCTGAAAACCCATAGGTTGTGAGGAAGGAATCACTGCAGGATTGTGCCTCAGGATAGCATAACACTTTTGTCATGCGGTCATCTTTTCTTCTTTGCCAACCTTCACCAAACAAAAGCTGTAAACTGAATCTGAAGTGTCACTTTGCCCTGTTGGCATTATATAAATTCAACTCCAGCCTTCTTGAGTGATGTGTTAACAATAGCTGTCAGATTCAGATCCCATGATACATGGATTGTGGTGCAGCTTTATTGATTGGGAGCCAATAGGGGGAAAAAGAAGATTTTGCTTCTGATAAAGAAACAAAAAGCTCAAAACATTATGATAGGAGATACGATATTTTAAGACAGAGACGGGGAACCCTCTTGCTAAGAAGATTGTTAATCCACAAGGAACTTCATATAGACACAGAGACGTGGCTTGTGTTTAAGACGGGTGGAATAGAACTACCACTGTTGTGTTTTTAACAATGCTTCCACATCCAATTTCTTTGGTGTATTGTTTAGGGACTGCTTTCACTTGTTCACAGCAGCTATTTTTCCCCCTTTGGAAATGACTCAAAAATCACAAACCTCCAAAATATTATAAATCACCACATGTCTCTAGCATGGATGGAGATCACTAGCATGCATAGAAGAAGGGACTCCCAGCAAGGCAATTGGCATGTGGATTCTGCAGCTGACTCTTGAGTCATATAATAACTTCATTCCTTAAGCCATGATTTGTTTCACTCATAGTTTCAATCAAATCAGAATAGAGCTGGAAGGGACCTTGAAGGTCTTCCAGTCCAACCCCCTGCTCAAGCAGGACACCCTATATCAGGGGTCTTCAAAATTGGCCCTTTTATAACTTGTGGACTTCAACTCCCAGAATTCCTCAGCCAGCCATGCTGGCTGAGGAATTCTGGGAGTTGAAGTCCACAAGTCATAAAAGGGCCAGGTTTGAAGACCCCTGCCTTGTATCATTTCAGACAAGTGGCTGTCCAGTCTCTTCTTTTTTAAAAAACAAAACAAAACCAAGTTTTATTAATTTTCCAATTTTCCATCAAAATATCGAAGTGTTTAGAAAGCAACATGGTGATTGGGTAAACAATAGTCCAGTAACAAAATCATTTGTGCCTATCTCAGGTTAAATCATCTAAAAATTCCTTCTCCTTTCCCATAGTTACTATATCACAATCAAATTAATACATAACTAGTTATAGCACAATCAGTTAATGTATTTATCAATATATTTTTAGTTATAGTTACCATGTCCTGTTTTTAAGATTTTACCCATTTTCAATTACAGTGCTACAATTTAGCCTTTAAGATTCATAGTATTTAAGTTTTGGGTAGCCCAAATTTCCCGTTTCATTACATAATAATTATCATATCTAAGATACACATATTGCACAATTAAATACATTCTTATTTTATTTCACAAATATATTTCACAAATGTATTCTATTTATCATCCTAGTACCTCATCAATTACTAATAAAATATCCTTTATTATCTCAATCCAACTTCCATGTTATAATTCAAAACTATATTCTAACAGATAATTTTAATTTCCCTTATAAGTCTAAATCCTAAATATTAAATCAAGTAATATCTTTTAAAGTCCCCCCTTGACCCATTAAGTAAAATTTTAGGCTCTTCCATTACAGATAAAAGAAAGAAAAAACAAAGCCATTTTTTAAAGTCTAACTGGCTTTCTTTTTGTGCCAAACAGGCTTCCATAGCAGTACCTTTAAATCCTCAACTGTATCTCCCTTCATTCATACACATATTATTTGAATCAAGGGAGACGATTCAGTTGTCAATTTTTCAAAGGAACTGGCCCCTTTGTAGTCATTAAATTGTTGCTCTAATAGTTCAGGTCTCTGTATTTGAATCAGTATGTTTGTCATCAGTTCAGTCTGATCTTCTTCAGTCTGGTCTTCTTCTTCCGGTTTCCTCTGGCTTGGGTGAGAGGTCATGTCCAGTGTTGTAGTTGTTATCCTCTCACAGTTACTGTTTCTTGAACAAGCCATAGAATCCTAGCTCAAATATCACATCAAGCCATGAAACGTATTTGTTTGTTTTTCTAAATCACTGTCTAGCTTCACACATTGCAAATATTGACAGTAAATGACCCAGATAAATTACTGTAACCTGAAAACTTTATCCACCCCATTCTATGTCAGTTCTTGATAACCCTGGTTTTGTTGCCCCTTGGATCTTGCTAAATGCAAAGAGATTACAAACTCATTGAGCTGCAGGATTTGGCATCAATCTCCTGAACCTTAAGAGAAGAAATATTTTGTTCCCTAGTTATGAAATAAAAGATTGAAATGGTGTCTCTTAACATCCGAGCTCACCCACTGAGCAAACATTTATATGGAAATCTTTTAGGAACAATTAAGATAGCCTCCTTAGATGTTTTCTTTGTGTGCCTGTTGTTGAACAGAGGCACGGCAGAAGCTGGCTCATCCGTTTCCAGTCATGGTTCATAATTTGTCGATAATGGCTCTTTTCCCGGTACATTAAGTGATTGTTATTATACACTGCAAACATTAATCTTATTCCACCTAAAATGAGTCAATATTTTAGATTTCTTTTGACATCTTTTTTTTTTTAAAATCATACTTGCAAAGTATTTTTAAGTGATCAGGGTGGATTCTTTTTTAAATTTTTACTTGCAATTACTGGTTGTCTTTTAGAATACTATGGTGCTTTTGTCCTCATAGACAGTGTCTTGTCTTAGACAGTGAAAGTAAAAGAGATTTTATTTAATAAACAGGAATACAGCAAAAAATACAAAAGAAAACCAAAACCCCAATCCATTACCCAGTCAGTGCTTGTGTTACAGCCTTTTCATGAAGGTGCTGAGTGAACATTAGAATAGGAGGATTATGCACCAACAGCTAAATGGAGGAGAGAGGAACATTTTTGGCATTGCACAACATGGAAACTGATGGGTGAACTCTACATTGGGACGGTGGGGGGGAGGGGGGAAATGATGCTTTTTTTCAGGAACAATTTTTAGAAATAGTTTTAGAAATATTTTAGAAATAATTCATATTATAGTACGGATTCCTCCTAAAATTAATATTGGAGATCACCAATTTATGTAAGTGTATTATTATTTTGTGTGATGTTGCCTGACGTTGTACAGGATCTCCTGCAACAATGCTAAAAACTGGTGACCGTTAGATATTCTATAGACATGGTTAGAGGCATATGGGAGAAGTTTGACTGCCCCTAATGTAGACCAGACTTGAACAACAAAGTAACAAATACTAAAACCATTTTTTCTTATTATAGATTTACTATAGTAACTCTGAACATCCCTTTCTTTTCCATGCCATTTTGCTAAAGAGAACCAGGAAGTGTCCAGTCTCAGATGCCTTTTTCAATTCCATTCCTGCCTCGGACTGAGATGTGTCTTATCTTACCATTCATTCCCTTGGCTGTAGTTCTTCCTTCTCTTCCTCAAGATTATTCTCACAGCCTAGAACAGATATACTGTAGACATAAGTAAAACATAAAAAGGTAAAGGTAAAGGTTCCCCCTGCACATGCGTGCTAGTCGTTTCCGACTCTAGGGGCCGGTGCTCATCTCTGTTTCAAAGCTGAAGAGCCGGCTCTTGTCCGAGGACGTCTCCATGGTCATGTGGCTGGCATGACTAGACGCCAAAGGCGCAAAGCTGGGATGAGTAACAGGTGCTCACTCTGTTACGTGCACTCAGGATTTGACCCGCCAAACTGCCAGCTTTCTGATCGACAAGCTCAGCGTCCTAACCCACTGAGCCACTGTGTCCCTAAGTAGAACATACATAAAAACATACAATAAAAGGTGGGAAGGGGCCTTGGAGTTCTAGAGTTTGGATAATCTGCAGAAACTATCCACCACCTCCTTCTCTAAAGATAGCCCCTGAATTATTTTATATGATTGAGATAATTTTTAAACGTTATATTATAGACTGCACGGATTAAAAAAAATCTAGAAGGAACATTTCCCACTGTCTCTGCCTCAGTTCCTCCTCTGTAAAATAAGAATCAACTGCTTTGTATTGCTGATGGCAGATAAGGAAATTTCTTATGTTCAGGTCACAAATCTAAGTAAACAGATAAAGTGGAAACACAACGCACTTACTCATATACAAACATGTTTATTTGTTTTCTCTGCTAAGCAATTGGCATTCCAGAAGCAGCGTGTTTATGCACTGTTTATCGCCTTTGGCTTAAAATCTGTACATGAACATATCCACAAGCAAGAAAAGATTATCTTCAAGTTGGAATTCCTCATTCTGCTTTCACAAAATTTCCCGAACTAGCCAAGCTCAGTGCATCACCGTAAAATCAAAAACAATTGTTTTTGTAAGATTTAATTCCATTTTTTGGCAGCTGGGTATAGTTGTTTATTGTTTTTTTCTGTTACGTTTTTACTGTTTTTATTCATTATGAGCCACACAGAATCATACTGTATGTTTGAGATGGTTGACCATATAAACTGAATAAATAAATAAATAAATGTGTTCCATTGCACAAATATCTTCTCTAAAACCAGGGTGGGCAGGATACACATTAGGCCCTAACAGTTTCCCCCCTCCCCTGTAACTATATTAAAAAAAATGCTGTAATAGTGGAATCATACCTGGGAGTGTGCTAGATTATATTATGTCTGCTTACAGAGTATATTTATTTATTTATTTATTTATTTATTTGTTAGCGCAATCCAGAGTACTTAGTCCTATCTTCTATTTTTCTCCTCAACACAAGACAGATTGGACTGAGAGGATAACTAATCCAGAGTCATCTATTAGAAGTTCTGTGGCTGTGGGTAGATTTGAACCTAGGACTCTACACACTCAGACCAAAATCCTGATCATTATATTACATTGGTTCACTACCAAACCTTCCAAACCTATATTCCAAAATCCTATGAAAATGTTATTTCACATACAGGAAATAGAATTTAAACAATATTAAAGTTCGACTATAGGAAATTAGATTAATACATCTTTCGCTTATGCTGTGTTTTAAACAGAAAGTAAACTTTTGTCTGTAATCTAAGAGTGTAAATTTTGGGTGACTAGAGTAAATTTGGGATAAATAGTGTACATTTACAAAGCTGAATAGTCATCTTCCTTACTACCAACCCACCTCTACACCCAGAAAATCCATCTTACTTTATATAGTTAGAAATTCCAGATGTTTAATATATCATTCAAAAGCACATTCACATCACTGAAGTATAACAGTAATTGTACCATATATTAACAAGCTTGTAGATATCAGACCGTAATAGAGTACTAATAGAGTGAGCCCATATGTTTTAAAGCATTCTGTGGGCAGTTTAATGAACATAGAAAAGAATATTGATTTATTAATCTTATTTTAAGTTCATACTTTGGTTTCTCTTCAGTTCGTGTAAGTTCCTAAGAATCATGCATATATATATATTTTTTAAAAAAACTCTTTGGCATTGATTCATTAGGGTATTCAATTTCTTTATAGCTTATGCCCACCTCAGTAATAAGTTTAAGCAGTGCTTTTTTTGTAAAACAAAAAGGTGCTGGAACTCACACATGTCATACAACCCGCCTTGCCTACCCTACAAGGTTCCATCCAAAAAAGGTGCCGGAACTCCGTTCTGAGCGTTCTATGAGAAAAAAAGCCCTGAGTTTAAGTATAATGGAGGTATAGATTTAACAAAGGCACTGTCCAAAAATCCTTTTTCCATCCCAAAATCAGAAGAAAAAGAGAAAAAACACTGGTTCAACTACCCATGTAAAAAGAAATCGCTCACTTTGCACTATTATTTACCTCTGCAATCCTTGGAAAAGTGTGGATCGCTGTGTCAGGAAGAGTGCCAATAATTAGTGTCATGAAGAATTTCACTTCTGACATCTGAGACTGATGTCCTGGATCTTGTCTTTCCTCAACAAGAAGAGGTCAGTAGACCCAGCTGGCATCACCAGCATATGAAGTAGAAAAAGAGGGAAAGAGGAATCAGTGGGAGAGTAGAAATGTTCTTGAGGCAGTCATAGCCTCACTCCCTCATGTTCCTAGCAGTTGTATGTGATTCAAATGCTTTCTGTCTGAAGAGATAATACAAGCAGACAAGGTAATGAGTTGACTAGACTAAGGCTTTGAGGTACACAGCTCTTGTACTGTAATGCTTTGGACCAGAGATAGGAAATTACCTGGTTATCTGTTTCTCACAGAAAAGGTTTGGGAAGAATCCCTATTATGCTGTTTTCCTGGGTGCAGTGTTTCTGTTTAAGAGAAGCTTTCAAACATACAGTTCTATGCATTTGAGATTACTATTTGAGATAGTACCAAGCAGGAGTAATTTTGCTGCATGAACTCCTTGTTCATGCACCATCAAGCATAACTTCATACTTTCCAAAGGCAAGGGAAGCAATATTATGCCAATAAATGAGTTCCATTTTGACTAGCAGTAGGTAAAAATATACAGCCTCCTCCATGGAGATTTGAGAAACTCATACTGCATATTTATTCAAAGGTCTCGTGACTATTTTGACCTTGCTGAATTTAGTAAGATTCTGGAAGAGCCAGTTTCTCTTTTAAATGTTCTGGAAATGGGTGATTCTGAGAATCGAAGTATGAAAACAGCTTTGTAAGGTGGCACAAAAGACTGAAAGTACTTCAAAGAGATATATAGTGCATTGTGTACATGATTTATGCCTGCATTAAGCTGTGATTTTGCAAAATTAAGTCCACATTCTTTTTGGGTTGGATTTTAGTCAGTGCTCCCAATGAAAAAAATATATAACTCTATAATTTGAAATACTAACAATCTGTGCCAGGAATCTACTATGTGAAAATAGCAATATACAAAACAAGGAAGGCAGAGTAGCAAGCAAGAAGGCAGACATTTTAAGCTTCCCGTATTATTGTTGTTCCCCTGGTTATACTTCAGTTACGATCAAAGGGAACCATTCATAAAGACTGAAGACTAGTAGACGGGAGTCCAAGTAGTCCTCACTTAACAACCCTAATTGGGATTAGGATTTCCATTGCCAGGTAAAGGGTTGAAATGAAGTTATAGGTTCACAACTCTTAGAGACAGCAGTTTTAATAGTTCTGGTTGCTAGGCAAGGACTTCACACTTCTGCTGCCCTGCTGGGTTTGCTTCTGCTTCAACTTCCCTCCACTTGCCTATCTACCCCTCATCTCTATCCATTTGGCCACTCGGAACTTTAACATTCAGTAATAATACATACGCGGGACGCGGTGGCTCAGTGGGTTAGGACGCTGAGCTTGTCGATCGGAAGGTCGGCAGTTTGGCGGGTCGAATCCCGAGTGCCGCGTAACAGAGTGAGCACCTGTTACTCGTCCCAGCTTCTGCCAACCTAGCAGTTCGAAAGCACGTAAAAATGCAAGTAGAAAAATAGGGACCACTACAGTGGGAAGGTAACAGCGTTCCGTGCGCCTTTGGCGTCTAGTCATGCTGGCCACATGACCACGGAGACGTCCTCGGACAAGCGCTGGCTCTTCGGCTTTGAAACGGAGATGAGCACCGGCCCCTAGAGTCGGAAACGACTAGCACGCATGTGCGGGGGAACCTTTACCTTTACCTTTACCTTAATAATACATAGTTTAAGTAAAAGTCTACAACTCTGTAAAGTGGTATACAGCCTTCGCCTCCTTCCAAAAGTTCTTATACTAGTTGGGTTGAGATGCTGTCTCAGTGTGGTGGTTGTTTGTCAAATTGCTTCTGAGATCCCAGCAAATTCCAAGCAGAACTCCCAATAGGACAGTGGTGGCGAACCTATGGCATGCGTGCCAGAGGTGGCACGCAGAGCCCTCTCTGTGGGCATGCATGCCATTGCCCCAGCCCAGCCTCCCCCCATGGCCCCCTCCTCACCAGCAGCCCCCTGGAGGAAGGTCGCCCCTAGGAAGGTCACCCCTAGGCACAGCCCACATGGAGCAGCGCAACCAAGGACATGGCAGCCCGGCAGCGGGGACAAGACTCAGCCCTCATGTCCTGTCACACACAGATGATGCTGCGGGGCACGGGTGGAGCGTGTGGCCACCATGGCACTGCAGGGCCACCTGGGCGATCTGCTGTGGTGGGCCATGGAGGCAGTAGGTGGGCTTGAGGGCAGGCGGGGTGCAGGGTGGTTTTTGGGCACTCGGTGTCTAAAAGGTTCACCATCACTGCAATAGGACGTGTTGCTCGCTATAACCTGTGGTCCTGGCAGTTGACTTGCCTGCTTGGAATAGTTACCAATCTACAAATGCCACCTCTGCTATCCTGTCATTTGCTATCTCCTTTCCTCCTACATCACGGGTGTCAAACTCGCCACATCATGTGACCTGTCGTGAAGTAACGTGACTCTTTTTGCATTGCCGGCAATGGGGTGAGCATGGCTTCGGTATGATGAAACCGGCCCACGGGCCAGCAGTTTGACACCCCTGTCCTACACCCTCTCTACTCTTAACATTTTCTTTGGTAAGCTGTCTGGGTGGGGTGAGGCTGCCTTGAAAATGCTAGGGTGTGGCTCACTGATTACTAGCAGCTGGAAAACCAGCTTGATTACCTGTGGGTAAAGTTGTGAGTGAATAAATCAGGGGTCTTCAAACTTGGCCCTTTTATGACTTGTGGACTTCAACTCCCAGAATTCCTTAGCCAGTGTGGGGGAAATGGGGTGGGAAGTGTTTTGCCTGGTGCAAATAGCAATCACTTCTCTCACAATACTTTACACACCACACAGTTTATGATAAAGACTGCAACTTTTTCTGCCTTTTTTGTGCATTTTAAAAGTAAAAAAAAATTGCCTCACAAAATTTAGAGAGCATCAGAATAATTGTATAACTGCATATACTTTCAGAAAGTCAAGACTGTTCACTTTCAAATAAATTACTAGAGCGTCCCTAGTGAGAGTGTTAATTTAAAATGGCTTTGCCACTTGAATTTTTGCCTTAAATTAATTTTCTTTGTGTGCTTCTCAACCTCTTTGAACTTACAAGACCATTTTACATCATCGTGAATGACAGGTATTAGTTTGGACTTAAAATTCTGCAGGCTATCTGTCCAATATCTGACTTTGATATAATTCAAGAGAGCCTTGTCTCAGCTGAAACAGCAGATTATTATTTTTTTTGAAATAATAGAAAGAGTTAAACACTTTTTCTGCCCACTTTGTTTGGAATAAACTTTTTCAGCAACTCCTTGCTATGCTAAGACTTTATACCAAACTCACTCATGGCTCTTACTTTAGCTTAGATTTGGTATTTTGCTGACATCACAACTAGAAGGGAGATTTAATAGTATTATTTTGTAAGAGCACCTTTGTCCTAGCCCAGGGGTAGGCAACCTCAGCTCTTTTATGACTCATGGACTTCAACTCCCAGAATTCCTGAAGTCCATGAGTCATAAAAGAGCCGAGGTTGCCTACCCCTGGCCTAGCCTAATGGAAGTTAAATCTGTCACAAAAGTAATTTTGCTTTGTACAGTGAGGTGGAAAGATCTAAACAATGGTTCTTTTCCATTTTCAAGGAAGTTCAAAGTAGGAAACTATTATTTCTCTCTTAGCTAAAGGTTGATGGCAATTTGGTGAAGTTCCGTGTGATCAACATTACCATCCTGTTGTGTAATATCATTATTCACTACACTGCACTAGTTTATGGCCCAGATTTTTTTTAAAAAAAATAATGTTTGCATTGTGACCTTTGACTTTAAAAAATATGACTCTAATGTACTGGAAGTGACTAACGAGCAATATATATTTCTGAGTCTTCTTACTTTAGCACTATGTCTCTTCAGACTGTTAATGATGTGACCCTGCATTTATATCCAATAGTTAAGGAAAGAAATGTGTATGCAAACATAGCAGACAGGTGCATGGAGAGGTATGCTCTTAATTTTGAACCATAGTTAGGACATCAAGAGCCTACCTCTGCATAGGATAGAACTGCCCCTTCCATTCCATAGAGGCATTTTATTGAGTTGATTGCTGTTTTATTTAGGAAGAGGCCTATTGGGATTTTCTGTGTAAGATGTCAAAATAAAGAGGAGTGCTTGATGGGATTGGAAGGAGGGAGACTTCTCCTACTTTTCCGCCCTGATGTACCCCATTTGAGGTTCATTCCATTTCCAGTAACATAGAGATTAGAACTTGTAAAGATTTAAAGGCGATGATGGGAGGATTTTGAGGGACACTGTGTAGTCTGATTCATACACTGGCATTTATCATTTGATGATAACTTATTACTTGGTGACTCACAGCTGAATATGAAAAGGACAGCTACTGAGCAACATTGTGCTTGACATTATCTGAGATAATGCTCAAGTATTTGACATGCAATGGTCCTTTCACTCATGCAAATCAAGCACTACTCAATGCTGCAGTAAATAAACGATGAAGGTTCACGGTGTGAATCAGCTTGTATTGTCTCTGTGGCACAATGTAGAAACAGAGATAGTCCCTGTTCAATATCATGAACAGGAAAAATCACAGAAATTATTGATAAGGTTAAGGTTGTCAATTCATAAAAACACACAAACTCATAATGGGAGTCAACAGATGCAGCTCCAGAGTTCTTGTCACGACTCCATCCAGTGGGCAGAGCGACAGCCACAGAGGTAGACTCACAAGAAATTCAAGAATTTCTGACCATATTTATTGATGAAAGTTGGGAAGCCATAACCCAAACAAAAATTCAACAAGAGCTGTGCTGTGATTCAAACGTTGTGATCTGAGATTTATAGAAACAGTGTTCAAACTCTTGTATATTTCTTTTCCCTCCCCATCCTACATAATAGATTGCTTGATTCCCTCCTTTTGCAAAAGCTGGCCTCTTTCCATCTACCATTTGTTTTTGCAACAGTCAAACTTTCTATTATCTTGTTTTTCACTGACTGTGTAAGAACAAATTCTTGCACTACTTACAAAGAATACCTGCAGCTCCCCGGCTGCTTTCAGTATACTCCATGGTACAATTTCAAGCAATGTGTTCAGAGGGTAGGAAGAGTGAAGAGTCTTTTATCTGTCAGCTTTCTATTTAAGAAAAGAACAACTGAGAGAAAGAAATCTAGAAGCAGAAAAAAGCCACTCTCTTCCCTTCAATGGGGGTGGGTAGCCTCCAAGTGATTCCCTCAGTGGGAATGTAAATCTCCCTAGATTTGTGTTTATATTTAAAGCCTTGACAACTAGGAAGCAGCAGTGTCACATTTTAATCTGAGGCATCATTATTCTCATGACAATGGACTTCATAGCTTTACTGCTAGAACAGATGAAAATTATTGCATGGTACCATCAGCTGGTGAATCATCTGCTATCATCATTGCTTATAACTTCAGCCTATCAAGATTGCCATTAGTAGAAAGTGATGAGTTATGGAACTTTTGGAAATGACCTCACTTTATAATCGCGATTATCCCATAGTCCTGGACTAAAAAATGACAAGAGATTCTTTTTAATTTCTCTTTGTTTAAAAGTAAAATCAATGGTATTAAGAGTCCAGTGAAATAATTAAGATGAATTCTAGGAAAATGCTCGAGCTGTTGGGTGATGGTAGGCAATTTTAGTAACATTTCAACAAAGGTGAAAAAAGGAGCCTTGGTGGAGCAGTGGGCTAATGCCTCCTTAAGCAACACCAGCTGCCTGCAATTAGTGCAGGTTCGCGTCCCACCAGGCTCAAGGTTGACTCAGCCTTCCATCCTTCTGAGGTAGGTAAAATGAGGACCCAGATTGTTGGGGGCAATAAGCTGACTTTGTAATAATGCCGCTTGGGTGGGGGGCTAATAAGCAGGCATATACATAGAATGAAGGCTACTGCTAAGCTTGTAAGCCGCCCTGAGTCTTCGGAGAAGGGCGGGATATAAATGAGATTAAAAAAAAGGCTTCTTATCAAAAGTCTATCTAATGATACAAACTTATGCCTTATAAGCTTAAGGATGCTTTGTAAATTGAACATGTAAGAACTGTTCCTTCTGAGCTGAATTTGCGGTCAGCTGGTTCTGGTGATTATTTGCCTTTTATCTTGCTCATCATGGATGAGACAAAAAGCTAAAGTGTATTAAACGTAATTTTAGAGTAGGGAATTGATGATCAAATTGTTTTGAAAATATTGTGTACCTCCCTGGAAAGTAATGTGCATAACTTTGCTTTTGTCAAAATTCAGCTGTATTTGGACACCTTTTCTTAAGTGTGGTATCAGATTTCTGGGCATAGTCCTTCCCTAATGACACCATTGCCTGGAAACAAGCCTTAAAAATTGTCACAGACAATATGATTCATGCTTTTTGCATTGCTATGAGGGATTGAGCTCCAATGCTACTAATTTGTTGTAGCCTGCAATCTACTAACAATCTGATCATTTTGGTATTTTCTGTAGCTTAGCTGGGATTTCATTCACATCCTTCTTAATCAGTTCAGTGTATAGGTGGAATTTTAGAGTGTGTCTCACAAAATGACTGTCTGGGAGGTGGGAACTGCTCATTCAGATACTGTGATGGGGTGAATTTGGCCAGAAAACAAAATTGATGAAGGTAAAAGAAGAGTAACTTTTTCATATCCTAAGTATGAATCATTGGTGCAGTATAAACCTCAGGCACCAAATCATATATTTGTGCATGCAACCATATTAAAGTATGCATCATGGAGGGCAATTGGTGTTACATGGAGACACACATACAGTATAAACAAACAAAACATGTGCAGCATAGTTCCACACATGTATATCTGTAAATGTACTGGGCAAGACACAGACCATACTAAAACAAGCAAGTAAATACATGGGCTATGACTATTTTCATATCCCATTTTTCATCCAGGATCTCAAGGCAGCATAAATACACTCCTTCCTCCTGTTTTACCCTACTACAACAATTCTATGAACTTGGGCTGACACAGAGGGACTGGCCCAACATCAGCTAGTGTGACTGTAAGTAGACTAGATTTTAGGTCTTCCTGCACCTAGTTCAGTACTTTAACCAATAGACTCTCCCACCATACAAACATGCATACATATCGTATAGACTACAAACTAAGACCCTCCCCTGATGTCTACTGCATTGGTTCCTAATATTCCTAGCTGACAGCTTTGTTGGCTAAAAGATGGAGGAGGGAACTAGAGGGACAGCTATACTACACTTTGTTGTTGAGAGTTTACTGAGACTTTGGAAAAAGTGCAAATAAGAGCATCTAAGAGCAACTAAGAGCAATTCATTGCAGGATTTGGGAATGGCCAGTCTAGAGAAAACAAGGACTGGGGGGGGGACATGATAGCGGTATTCCATTATTTGAGAGGCTGCCACAAAGAGGAAGGGGTCAATTTATTTTCCAAAGCACCAGAAGCCAAGACAAGAGACAACAGATGGAAACTAATCAAGGAGAGAAGCAACCTGAAATTAAGGAAAAACTTCCTAACGGTGAGGAGAATCAACCAGTTGAACAGCTTGCCTTCAGACATTGTGGGTGCTTCATCACTTAAGGTTTTTAAAAAGAGACTGGACAGTCACTTGTCTGAAATGATTAGGGGGCTGTACTAGAAGATGCGGTGGCTCAGTGGGTTGGGATGCTGAGCTTGTCGATCGGAAGGTTGGCAGTTTGGCGGGTCGAATCCCGAGTGCCGCGTAACAGAGTGAGCTCTTGTTACTCGTCCCAGATTCTGCCAACCTAGCAGTTCGAAAGCACGTAAAAATGCAAGTGGAAAAATAGGGACCACTACGGTGGGAAGGTAACAGCGTTCCATGCGCCTTTGGCGTCTAGTCATGCTGGCCACGTGACCACGGAGACGTCCTCGGACAAGCGCTGGCTCTTTGGCTTTGAAACAGAGATGAGCACCAGCCCCTAGAGTCGGAAACGACTAGCATGCATGTGCGGGGGAAACTTTACCTTTACTAGAAGACCTCCAAGGTCCCTTCCAGTTCTATTCTGATTGATTGACTTAATTGTTACTAATAAGGATGAAATTGTTAGAGAGTAGAAGTTGTAGGAAGGGACGCGGTGGCTCAGTGGGTTAGGACACTGAGCTTGTCAATCAGAAGGTTGGCAGTTTGGCGGGTCGAATCCCAAGTGCCGCGTAACAGAGTGAGCACCTGTTACTCGTCCCAGCTTCTGCCAACCTAGCAGTTCGAAAGCACGTAAAAATGCAAGTAGAAAAATAGGGACCACTACGGTGGGAAGGTAACAGCGTTCCGTGCGCCTTTGGCATCTAGTCATGCCGGCCACATGACCACGGAGACGTCCTTGGACAAGCGCTGGCTCTTCGGCTTTGAAACGGAGATGAGCACCAGCCCCTAGAGTTGGAAACGACTAGCATGCATGTGCAGGGGAACCTTTACCTTTAAAAGTTGTAGGAACTTTGGAGAAGAGTGACCATGTCATATTAGAATTCATCATAATGGAGGCACAGATAACTGAACAAAGTCTGACTAGTGCTTTAGCTGATTTCAATAAATGAAGAGACATTAGGAAGGATTTCATGGATGGAAATTTTAGAGAGAAAAACAGTTCAGTTGAGAAACTCTGAAAAACAAGATAATAAATGCCCAAACACAAACAATATCACAGAGAAAGAAAAACAAGAGACTCCAGATGAAACCAGTATGGTTGCACAAAGAGCTCTCTGGCAAACAGAGTGGCAAACAAGACAAATAATAACAAATGAAAAGAGGGGCACATAACTAGAGCCAAATACTAACAAATAGCCTGAATCGGCAAGGATGGAGTCAGGAAGGCTAAGGCTCAGAATAAATTAAAACGTATAACAAATGCCAAAAATAACAACAACAAAAAAGTTTCAATATGTAAGGAACAAGAAAAAAGTCAAGGAAATGATCAATCCACTAATGGGAGATGATGGCAAGAAGGGGACAGGTAGCAAAGAGAAAGCAGAACTGCTTCATTCCTTCTTTGTATCTGTCTTTATGCAAAAGGAAAAAGAAGCCTCTCCTATCAATAGCAGTGCCATGAGAGACAGAACAGGAATGCAGGTCAAAATAGGCAAGGAACTGGTAAGTCAACACATATCTGCTTTGCATGAGTTCAAATCGCTTGGATCAGACGGTTTACATTCTGGAGTTCTGAAGGAGTGGCAGATGTGACCTTGGAACCACTGAAGGAAGTCTTTCAGCATTCCTGGAGTATGGGGAAAATGCCAAAGGATTGAAAAAGAACTGATGTGGTTCCAGTCTTCAAAAAGAGCAAAAAAATGGATCCAGAAAACTACAGACCAATCAGCTTGACATCAATATCAGGGAAAATCCTGGAAAAGATAATCAAGCAGTGGATTTGTGAGCAAAGGGATGATTACTAGAAACCAGTGTGGGTTTATTAAAAGCAGGTCATGCCAAACAAACCTTACTGCCTTCTTTGATAAAGCGACTAAATTAGTGGAACTAAGAAATGCTATAAATATACTATACAGTACTTGGACCTCAGTAACGCATTTGATAAAGTAGACCACAGCCTACTTCTTGGTAAGGCAGAACAACGCAGGATATACAGTACCACACCAGTGTGTGGTCGTCAATGGAACCACATCTACAGTATCTGGAAGGAAGCATGTACTGTAGTAGGGTACCTCAAGGTTCTGTCTTAGACCTATGCTCTTTAACATCTTCATAGATGACCTAGATGAGGTGATTGAAGGGGCTCTCATCAAATTTATAAATAATACTAAGCACAATGCTAACACATCGGAAGATAGACTCAAGATACAAAAATATTTTGACAGACCTATTGGGGCCTATGCAACAAGATGCAGTTCAGTGATAAGAAAAGCACAGTCCTGCACTTAGGCAGAAAAAAAAAGTTAAATGCACAGGTACAGAATAGGAAGTACCTGACTCAACAGTAGTATCTTGTGAGAGGGATATAGGTGTCCCAGTGGACCACCACTTAAGTATGAACCAGCAGTGTGCCAGAAGCTGCCAGAAAAGCCAAGGCAATCCTAGGCTGCATCAAGATCACGAGAAGTGATAGTATTTCTCTATGCTGCACTAGTAAGGCACTCTTGGAATACTGCATCCAGTTCTGGTCACCATGATATAATAAAAGCATCGAGGCCCTAGAAAGAGAAGAACAACAAAGACAATAAGGGGGACTTCCGGATGGCAAGGCGTCGCCGGAGGCAGCCATTCTTAGGCTGTCAGCCCCGTGGCTCCGTAGAGCCGCCGAAAACAGCGCCGATCAGCTGTTTTGGCGGCTTGGAAGCCCCCTCCTCGGGAGAAGAGGAGGGGGTGAGCGCCCGGGTAGGGGTAGAGCTCTCCGGGGCCGCCAGAACTTAAAGTTTTGGCGGCTGAAGGATTGAGCCCCCCCGAAGCCTGGGCATGCTCCGGACTGCGAGGCGCTTCTGCTCCGGGCTTTTTGGAGCAGAACAGGGCGTTTGCAACCATCCCTGCTAGCAAGAAAGAACTTTGGAGAACGAGGATGCAGGCAGAGCGATACAGGAGATTCAGGTGAAAGTGGTCTTTTGATCTTTAACTCAATGGACTTTGCTGAGCTTGAAAGTGGAAGTGTGTAGCAGACAATAGTGGGTGAAAATGGCGGCTACATCTCCTAAAGTTTCTGCTCCGGTGCAGCAGTCTTCGTTGCAAGCTTTATTGCCCCCTGCACCTGTATTTGTATCAGCCCTTACAGTTAAAGATTTGCAGAATGTGATGCAATAGATCATGGAAAAGCAATTGCAACAATTAGCTGAGATAATGGATGAAAAGCTGGAGGAGAGGTTAACAGAAAAACTAGCTGAGGTTATGGATGAAAAGATTACAGAGAAACTAACAGAAATAAGAGCAGACATCTTATCTGCATTTCAAGGCATGGCTATATGTATTGAGCATTTGGATGAAAGAGTGGAAGATCTCAGTCAAAATAATACTAGATTAGAAGTAAAAATGACAGAAACTGAAAATGTGGTGGAGAAAATTGATTGTGATTTGACCTTGGTACAGTATCATCAGATGGAGTTTGCCGTGAGAATCAGAGGCTTAAAAGAAGATCCTAAAGAAAATTTGAAGAAAATAGTTTCTGAGGCTTTGGAAGGGGTGCTGGGGTGATCAGCAGATGAAATAATGGAAGATATAGATAAAATTTTCCGTGTTAATTCGTGGATTGCAAGACAAAGAAAATTACCCAGAGATGTGTTGGTTTATTTTACAAAGAGAGCGATTAGAAATGAGGTTATTCAAGCCTCCTACAATACTGAATTTGCAATTGCTGAGCAAGAAGTATTGATTTTAAAAGAGATCCCTCCAAGAATTTTAAGTAGAAGGAAGGAATTTGCTTTTTTGACACAAGAATTAAGACGACGTGATATCAAGTTCAGATGGGAGATACCAGTGGGTATGTTGGTGACCTATGAAGGTATGAGGCATCGTCTTACTATGGTGATTCAGGCACGTGATTTTTATAGTAATGTTTTAAAAGCAGCCCCCATACCACCTTTGGAATCTACAAAGAAGAAAGGTGAGGGAGAGTCTCAACGACACAGAGAGAATCTACAAGGTGCTGAAGGCATAATGCAGACAGATGAGAAAGTTACAGGAGTGCATCAAATTTCAGTGTCACAGGAGGAGGCCAGAAATTGGAGGAGGCGTGCTGCTTCTAGACGAATGAGACGAGCCTGAAGATTTAGTTGTAGAACTGAAGGAGATAATAATGTAATAAGGATCATAAAAGGTGGTTTTAGAAGAGTAAACGGGAATTGAAATTGTTAAAAGGGTTAAATATTTGGGGATATATTTTTCACCCTCAAATGTAGAGTTATATAAAATAATTATGTTTTGTAATATTTTATGTTGTTTTAATTTTAAGATAATTATGAAAACTTAATTGGGAAGAATTGTAGTAGTGCTTACTGAAATTTTGAAGGTCATGATTTGCTATTTGGTTGGTATGTATATCTATTGTGTGATAAGAAGGTGGATAATGTGTTTAAGGTATATATTTTAAGACATGCTCTGTTGCGAGTTTGGGAAAAAGTATAGATGGAAGTTAACTTGTAAGCTACTTTTATGGGCAATAATGAAACACATAATAGAAAATATAAAAATGATGTGATTACATATAAGAAAAAATTAAGTTTGGAAAGTAATGTATGGTACTTGAAGCTGTATAATATCTTAAGAGAAGGAAAGATTGTATAAACTTGGTTTTAGTATGGAAAATTAAAGACCAGGTGGAAAGAAGATTAGAAAATTGTTTTTTTTAATGATTGATGTAAAATTGTTTTGTCTGTAATTGTTCTTATTGGGTATTTTTATTGACACTACTGTTATGGATATCAAGCGGATGTTGAATTTAACTACGGCAGTAAGACTTTTAGTAGGGCAATATTGGAAGAAGGAAGAACTGCCAATTATAGAAGAATGGACTGTAAAAGTTCCCAACTTGGAGGATATGGCAAAGATTTTAGTGTACCTGAAAAACTATTTGCAACAGAGAGATACTGTGGAGTAAATATGGGACTAAAAAGTATTATCCAGCATTTGAATAATTATTGATGTGATATTTATACTGTTTGGAGTTAATTTATATGAGTTAAAGTGCGATAGTTTTAATAGTTTATGATTGTTTGCATAAGGTAGATTATGATTGTTTGTATTCTTATACCCTGTACTTAGCTCTGGGAAGTCGGGGAGGGGGGAGGGGGAAGGGAGGGAGGGGTTGGGGAGGGTTGGGGAGTGGAAAGGGGGTGGGGTGGGGTTGTGTTTTGTTTGTTAAAAATAAAATGTATTGTAAAACTTTTTAAATAAAAAAAACAAAGACGATAAGGGATCTGGAGGCTAAACCATATGACGGAACAGCTAAGGGAACGAGGTATGTTTAGTCCAACAAAGAAAAGGCTTAGGAGTGACATGATAGCTGTCTTCCAATACTTGAGAGGCTTTCATAGGGAAGGTGGGGCCAGTTTATTTTCCATAGCATCTGTGGGCAAGACAAGAAGCAATGAATGGAA
The DNA here is from genome assembly GCF_964194415.1 of Vipera berus. Lineage (NCBI taxonomy): Eukaryota > Metazoa > Chordata > Lepidosauria > Squamata > Viperidae > Vipera > Vipera berus. The sequence goes on from NC_138203.1 coordinate 83,188,240, forward strand.
GCTTGTCAGAGGGAGAGCCAACCTGGAACTAAGGAGGAATTTCCTGACTATTAATCAGTGTAATACTTGCCTCCTGGAGTTGTGGGTGTGCCATCCTAGTGTTTTTCAAGAAGAGATTGGAGAATCATTTATCTTGTATTGGAATAAGGACTTCTGCTTTGGGCAGGGTGTTGGACTAGAAGACCTCCAAGTGCCTTCCAGCCTTATGATTCTATCCACCCTCCCCCCAGGTATTTATTACCACTTCCTTCTCTCCCCAGGATACTTCCTGTCCTGTTCTAGTTTGTTTTCGTTTTGTTCTAATCACATTGAGATGCTTTTAAATAAAACACTGGGCTTCAGGATTCCAGTTTCATCAGCAAATAAGTATATTAAACTTTATGTTTATTTGCTAAAATACTGTTCACTTTTGCCTTCCCCACTCTGTCATCCCCCATAAACTCACAATTATATTTGTTATTTCCTGAGAGAACTCGTGCTTCTCTCTCACACTGGAATTCTAGTCTTCAGAGCATACCTCTGACATGATAATCTTTCACTGTTACATTTTGATGCCTAATAAAAAATATGGATGCTTATATGACATCCTCTATATCCAACTTTATCACAGGATTATGAGATTCTAAATCATATGCTTTTCTTTGTGGAGTAGAACAAGCCCTTTGTAGTACTTTTCCTTTATTTATTCTAAACCTTCCTTTCCTACTGGAGTAGAAAGAAATCACCACAGAACAATATAAACAAGGAATTTTGACTTTTTTTTTCTTTTTTTTAAAAAAGTGATACAAACACATCCAATAAATAATCTAATTAATTGTTAAGCTATTTTTCAAAGCGAAGCAAAGAAAAAGGAAATGAGAAGGGCAAACAAAGCCTCAGAATTATTGTGTTAAATTGATATAACACATAAACATACCACATATATATTTAATGGAAATATATCAGATTAAACAAAAAGATTTATCTGTTGTAAAATATTATGAAATCAATGCCAAAGGGAAATATATTGGCAGTGAAAATGGCCTTTTCAAAAATTAATGTTACCCATTTCTTGAATTGAGTCCTTGACATCTACAATAATAGCGCTCTTCTGATTTCTCAATATAATTCTCTTGCTTCTCCCCCATGCCCAGTATAACCAACTTCATTCAAAAAGAATCAAATACCGTGATTGTGGAATATAATTCAAAATAGTATTTCCGCCTTTAACATTAAAAAAATATATCCATGCATCCATTTATGTATGTCACAGTATTATTCCAAAAAGAAAACAATAGTGGAAATGACCAAATCATATAAATAAATAAATCCTCAAATTTCTTACGTGTTTAGCAAAAACAAAAACAAAAATACCCTGAATGCATGGTCCATTCTTTTTATTACATTCTTTGAAATATTCAGTGAACTCCGAATAAAAGCTTTCAACTCGAAGTTCAAAGAAACCAACTTTTGTACAGATTTACATCATTTGATGTTCCACTATGAGGTGGTTCTACTCTTCATCTCATTAAATCCTAAATACAAATAATTTTAAAGATAAATATAAATTTTTAAATTTATGGTGCAGATTTGAAATCAGCTTGATTTTAAAAGCAGACTCTGTAAAACTAGTATCATCTCAGGCTTTTTGAATGAGATGTCTGGTCCACACTGAGCAATTTTACTATGCTTAATTTGATTATATTCTTACTGCTGTGTATTGGGCAAAATCCTTCCTGAAATGTCTGAAATTCCTTAAAATAATCATTACAAAATAATTTATTCAAGGCAACTATTCTGAACTCTGCCCAAACTTTCCAATCAAACATCGGCTATTTTTAAAATAGAACTCTTTCATAAAGTTTTTATGTCAGTCACCTTCAAAATCCAATCTGCATTTCAATAGGCTCCAAATATATCTAGCACCTCCCAACCAGGAAATGAAAGACTCTTCTTCTTGTTATATATTTATCCAAGTGATTGCCAACATTTTAATGGAAATACATAATCATTTTCCAGCAAACACAAAATCTTGTCACATTCTTGTACTTTTTGGCTCGGATCCTGGTGTGATCATATGCTCAAATTACCAACAGTTTGTGCATTTTTTGTTTGCTTGTGCATGTCAGTTATGGGTGGCGGCAAATGAAAGAAAACAGGAGGAAATGAAAGTTGTGACAAGCTGCCTACATGACAGTTCGGGAATGAATTGGGAAACTTACCCATGCTGTTTTGAAAGGGAGATAGAAGAAGGACAACAAATAGAAATAGAGAAATGTCCTCCCTAATAAAACTTTTCTTTGCCCACGTAGCACCTATTCTAGCACAACTAGACTATTTTTTACAGTTCAAATAACCTTCCTAGATATGGGAGAAAATAACACTGTGGCGTTCTAGTCTAAATGGAAATGCCTATCATTTTATTAAGGGATTCTCTCTCAAACTGACAAAAATTCAGTCTCCTTCCTTCTTCCAAGGTGTTCAGTCACTAATTCATACTAAGATTAGTACTTAAAACCGGATCCATCTTAGGATGCTGATAATTTAAAAACAGTTTTCTTCACGTCGTGTTCCCACGAGCGCTTAGATCTTCATGGAAGTATGACTCTAGATATCCCAGCTTTATGAATATTAGCTATTGGTTGGAGGGAGTTTCTCAATTGGGTTACATAAGAACATTTGACCCAAGCTACATATTATTATTCTGTTTAATATGTGTTTGGTTATTTTTTTACGTACAAGTTACTTGCAAGCATGTGGGCATGGGGGCAGTTCTTCTTTTCAGCATAAAGGTAAAGAGCCTTTGGTGGAGCAGTGGGCTAATGCCTCCTTAAGTAACACCAGCTGCCTGCAATTAGTGCAGGTTCGCATCCCACCTAGGCTCAAGGTTGACTCAGCCTTCCATCCTTCCGAGGTAGGTAAAATGAGGACCCAGATTGTTGGGGGCAATTAAGCTGACTTTGTAATAATGCCGCTTGGGGTGTGTGTGAAAGCCCTAATAAGCAGGCATATACATAGAATGAAGGCTACTGCTAAGCTTGTAAGCCGCCCTGAGTCTTCGGAGAAGGGCGGGATATAAATGGAATTAAAATAAAATAAAAAAATAAAAAGGTAAAGTTTCCTCCGCACATGCGTGCTAGTCATTTCCGACTCTAGGGGCCGGTGCTCATCTCCATTTCAAAGCCGAAGAGCCAGCGTTTGTCCGAGGACGTCTCCGTGGTCATGTGGCCGGCATGACTAGATGCCAAAGGCGCACGGAACGCTGTTACATTCCCACCATAGTGGTCCCTATTTTTCTACTTGTATTTTTACGTGCTTTCGAACTGCTAGGTTGGCAGAAGCTGGGATGAGTAACAGGCACTCAACTCTGTTACGTGGCACTCGGGATTCGACCCGCCAAACTGCCGACCTTCTGATCGACAAGCTCAGCATCCTAACCCACTGAGCCACCACGTCCATCTTTTCAGCATAGCATGTAGAAAACAGAGGCTTATCTGTTTACTCAAACCTGTGTTCCATTCCTTCTGCCAGACCTGCCCCAGTCTGATCCCTTAGGAAAGAAAAACCCTTGACTCCATTCAGTTGAAGTGAAAGGTACTTTTACTAAAAGATGCTGGTGGCAGTAAAGTCAGGTGGAATCTGAGTTTCTTGCACATCAACGCAAAACTATTTCCTTCATTCCCCATCCCTCCTCTCCTGCGCTAACCATTCCAAAGGCAGTCAATGTGATGCCAATGAGATGTTTGGGGAATGCTGAGGTGTTTGGGCTGGTAAATTTCCACACTCAGAGTAAAGAACCTTGAAGTTGCCTGGCACGAACTGGTTCCATGTAGAATCTGCTCTTCCTCAGCTGTCATCCCACCTCCCTCATTCCCACGATAAATACATGCATGTTTATTGCCCGTTTGTCCCCCTTCCCTTCTAGTCCTTTGATGGGAGGATGCCAGTGAGGCACCAAGCCAAATACAGTGGACCTGACACTATCTCTTCTTCAGTAAGCCTAATAGTCTATATTGAAGCAGGATTCCAATGAGGCCTCAAAACTACGGCCATGTTCGTAGACCTAACTGCGGCACATAACACAGTTTGGAAGGACAGATTGTTGTACAAACCTTGCCATATTATCCCCTGGGGGAAAAAAACCCTCTATTGACTAATTAATAACATGCTGAGCGATAGGTCCTTTCAGATATTAATGGGGGACAACACAATTAGTTCAAGAAAAATACATAGAGGTGTTTCCTGTCCAAAGATCTTAAAAATCTTGGGAAAATTCTTCACTGACTAGAGGCTCACTCCTACCACCAGCAAAACAGTAACTACATGCTTCCCCCTTAGCAACAGAGTAGCATATGAAACCCCAAAGGTCTACTTAAACAATGACATACACCCTGTGATCCCTATCCAAAGTTCCTCAGAGTAACTTTGGACCAGACTCTCTCCTACAAGAGAATATGACCACAAAAAAATCAATATTAGGGACAACAAACTCCAGAAATAATGTAGAACTAAATGGAGAGCTTCAGCTCCATCCTCAAGTCATCAGTCCTAGGGTTGGTCTACTCCGCAGCAGAATACTGTGCCCCATATGACTTAACAGCTGCCATACTAGTAAATTAGATGCCAGACTCAACGACATCATGAGGATTCTAAGCAGATGTATCGAAACCACTCCAACTTGCTAGCTTCCTGTTCTGAGCCATTAAGCACCGTCAACTTTACAAAGGAAAGATGAACTAGTGAGAGAATAAAGAAAAATTATGAACAACACACTCTTACTGGCTCATGCTGACTTTCCTCATTTATCCAGGAAGACTTAAATCCAGGGAAGACCCCCCCCAGTGGCACTTGCACAACAACTGCCCAACAACTTTAACATCGATTTCCAATGGAAAGCTGAATGGGTCGCTGACCACCCAGTTATAGGAAGATATATAAGTGACCTCAGCAAAAAAGCTGTCAGGCTTTGAACTATCATGTCAGCAATTGAAAATCCTGAATAAGATTCGCACCTCACACGGCACCTGCCGGAACTCTTTGTATAAAGGGGACATAGTATCCTTCCTTCAGTGTGATTGCAGGGTCCCATGTTAAACTGTAGATCACATCGTCACCGGCTGTAAGCTAAGGGCATATACAGGTCCAGTATCTTTTTTTAAAAAAATATAAACAATACTGCACGTCAACAATTAAATGGCCTAGACATCGATATTTAAACATAGATCTTTTTTACATTTATATTTTATTGGGTTCTAATAATCTAGTTGAAATGTTAATTTATATTGCTAGTCCATGTATGATATGCCATGTACTTACTAAATAAATAAATAAACAAACAAACAAATAAATAAATAAGAAATATGGTTCATAGTACAAACAGAATTCTCCCCCTCCTCCTCCTCTTCTTTTTTTTTTTTTGAATAGTAGTGTTTCTTATTTCAACATTATTGGTGAAAGACCTGGTGGAATTGTTTTATCGCTGCTGCTTCCATATAAGTTTTGGATAGCATTATATAGTGTACTGCAGCTTTTTAAAGAGTTGGTTTTATTTCACTTGGTAATGTAAATAATATTCTGTGAGAGTTTAGAGTTGCTGTTGAGACTATAAGAACGGATATATATTTCAGTTAAAATGGATATAGTGAAGATATTTCATATGACCCCTTTATGTCCATCTTATTCATTCAGTAGAGTTTCCATCAGCTGAACTACTGATTTTATGACATTTTCTGATATTCTTCACCAATGAAGCTAATTGCACTTGTTTTGAGCTATGACATTTGGATTTTGTTATTATTAGCATTGTCATCTCTAAAGCAGCCTGTATGCATTAGAGGAAAAACATTTCTTCTTATTCACATCTAAATACTTTCCATTTTGTATATAGCACCTTTCATTCCTAAGCATGAAATGAAAGCAACCTTGTTAAATGTAATAGCATATTATAAAACGAGAAAGGTGTCATTTTGGAAAGCCATTGCATTATAGTAAAATATTAGCTTTTCTCCCTCTATGAAATGTTGCACTGCTGGTTTTCATTGTGGAAATAACCCAGATATAACAAGGATAGATCAGATAAGTGCTTAGCAGAGTTGGGCATAAATGCTTATGATTTACTGAGGGGAAAGCATTCCATTCAATAAATGAGTATTTGGCTACTTTGTGGTGTTGAAGAGAAGTGATGTGATTCCAGAAGCAAAAACAATGAGGTTCTCATTTTGTAAACTATTAATAAAATGAGGAAAAGTGTTCACTGTGTATCTCTTTAAAATGTATTATAGATAGGCAAGGATAATAATAGGTTCATGTTAAGTTTCTCTTTATGGATATTAGTAACTAAAATTAAAAATTTTAATTTAAAAATGAAAAACAAGCAGCACCATTAATTGTATTACATCAGATAGAAAAGTAAGAATCTTGTGTGTGTGTCAGTTATTTTCCTCCCATCCCCAAATGATCAGATTAGATTTTATTATTTTCCCCTTGTTAAAGTTTACTGTATTGTCTCACCTTCATTCTGTATTTTGAATTGATACCTTTCCAACGCTGATTATGTCATAGTCATAGTTCCGCCTCAGGAGAATGAAGCAGAAGAACAGACTTACCTCATTTCTCCTCCATGAAGGTTTTGCTTGGGCTGTGTGCAGAATAGCAGAAATAATTATTTCCCTTTTTCATAGCTAGTTTGTGATTTGAGCCTGGCCTTGTGTATCTAGCAGTTTTGTTCTTTAGTTCACCCATTCTTCGATTAGGCCTTTGCAGGGTCTTCTGAGGAGCTGAAAATGGCCAGTTTCTGAACTGTTTTGCCTTACAGAAATCACTGGACATTGGATAAGGACAATTTTTTTCTCAATCTAGGGCAGGGCAGGGGTGTCCAAGTCGCAATGTCACGTGACATGTCGCAAAGTATCGCAAGCTTTTTGCCATTGCAGGCAATGGGGTGGGCGTGGTTTTGGTATGATCATCCAGCCCACGGGCTGTCAGTTTAACACCCCTGATTGAGGGCCTTCTTAGAATTCCCAAAAGAGTAATCGATTGGAAAAAGATGGACTAGGAGATAAATGAATGTCTATGAAACCGTCTTGTGCCAAGTTAGGTAACTGCCACAAGCCCTTCATTGTAGGAGAAGAGTAGGCAGAGCTGGAGGGTGGAGTTAAATGCTTCATCGGTTTAGTGTCCTTCCATTGCCACAACTTCCAACTTCAGCCCCACTTGAACTCCATTGGCCCTTATCTAGCAGTTTAGTGCTGACAGTTAGTTGACTAGATTCTTGTGTGTAGGCTTTAATAAATCTGTGCTGCAACTTGACAAATGGTCCTGATTCTCTACACCTGACATTCAGAATGCTAGCCAGAGAAATTGACTCTCCTGCATCTTTTTCCCTAGCAGTTTTCATTCAATATGATGAAAGAGAATTTCTTTAGAATTCTTGCAATGGAGAAGCGGATTTTGGAGAAGTTATTATGGGCAATATAAGTGACAGAGCTGAACATCCTTCACTTATGTCACTGTGTGAGAGAAATGAGGCCTTCACAACCCATTGTCTTACTGAAAAATGAAAGAAAGTAAAAAGGCAGCTAAACATTAAATAAATTCTACCTACCACCTTTTGGCCCAGCTAGCTTTCAGGCCAATAGTTCATCTTCTACTTTGGGATATATATTGCTTGATTAAAAATAAGAAAATAGACATTACAAAAGTTACCTTTTAAATGTAAATAAATCCATGCAAAAAATAAAAAATAAAATAAAATCAAACGATCAGTAAGGGAGACAAAAATGCAGTGTTGTTCCAAATCACAGATCACAATTTTAAAAAGGTCATGCCGTGGAATAATAGGCAGAACAATATAAGAATCTGAACAAATCCTAAAAGAATTTTAATTTTCTCCTATTTGAAAGCAATCTGATGTAAAGAGAAGCCAATTTGCATAAAACATACCAGGGTTGAGCTTATATAGATATAGATAATAATCTGCAAATACCGTATAATAAAGCAGATTTAAAATACCGTATATACTTGAGTATAAGCCGAATTTTTCAGCCCACTTTTTGGGCTGAAAAATCCACTTCGGCTTATACTCCAGTGAACAAAAAAAAGAACTTCCACCCCCCAGTTTGGAGAGCTGCTGCTTTCATCAAACATGGACAAAGGCAGCAGCTCTCCAAATGGGCTGCGGCGGTTTGGAGAGCTGCGCGCGCAGCTCCGCCGCCACCTCAGCAAGCCTCCGCTGAGAGAATGGGGTGGTGGAAGCTTGCCACCCATTTTCTCGGCGAAGACTTCTTTTGGGGGATGCAGCCTCTGTCACCCCCTTCTCTCAGCTGGGCAGCTGAGAGAAAGGGGCGGCAGAAGCTGCATCCCCCGAAAGAAGTCTTCGCCGAGAAAATGGGCACTGAGACACCTCATTCTCTCGCTCAGCGGAGACTTCTTTCGCGAGATCCAGCCTCTGCCGTGCTGCACCGAGAGAACAGCAAGCCGCCCCATTCCTTCGGCGGAGCACTCCACCGCCCCATTCTCTCGGCGGCTTGCCACCCCGTTCTCTCATCTCAGCAGAGACGTCTTTCGGGGGATCCAGCCTCCAGCTGCTGCATTTCCCAGCCTCGGCTTATACTCGAGTCAATAACTTTTTCCAGTTTTGGGGGTAAAATTAGGGGTCTCGGCTTATACTCGAGTCGGCTTATACTCAAGTATATACGGTACATGGAAAATAAGAAATACCTTAGTGCAAAGCTAAGCAGTAATTTACCTGTGCCTACCCAGGTAATTTTTTTAAAAAAATAAAAAAAAAGTTGCTTTCTACTTGAACATTTTTATGCTTGTTTCTTCATTTTGTTTGTGGAAATCCTAATGTTTAAATTTGAAACTGGATGAGTATCTCTATTCTATCCTTACCTCTTTGGATACAGATCCTTTTCTCTGGAAGATCTGGTTATAATTCCCACAGCCTTTTTTCCTACAGAAAATGGCTACTTCTTTGGCTATACTCTCAAGGAAGCATCTTTCCTCAGAGGGTTGGATTCTGAAACAAAGAGATGGTTATTGGTCATTTGGGTTGAGAGACTAGGAGAGAGCTCATGTCAGAACAGAAAGGACATGATATCTGAAGTGAAAGCTACAAGGTATATGTAAATGGCTTGCTTTGCATTCACTAGCACTTTAGTGCAGGTATGTCCAACTGCCGGTCCACGGGCCGGATATGTCACGCCAAAACTGCATCCACCCCATTGCTGGCAATGGGGCAAAAGTCCTGATGCGTCTCGCGACGTCACGTGATGTTGCAAGTTTGACAGGCCTGCTTTAGTGGTTTACAGCAATCTTGGCGTGTCATGATTCAATTACTTGTGAAGGAGTTCCTCTCATTGGCTTTCTCAGTAATGTTACTTAGGTTATTGGCAGGGGGGAGTCCCTCTTCCTCCTTCTGAGAAATCAAATCGTCTACCAAGTTTTACCGCCCAAACATTTGGCGGAGAATTTTGAAATATTATTTATACCTGTGGCCCTATTCCCAAATATTTTTGCATTTGGCTAAATTTTAATAGTCCCAGGAAGTCAACGGCAACGGACGTTGGGCATTGTAAATATCCTACTGGGAAAAGTTTGCAGGATAGTTGAAAGATAAAATTACACAGATTCTCTTGGGCCGGATGCTGGCTTGGGTAAGTCCTACTCAAACGATGGAGCTTATATCATGGAAATTTATCTGAGATAGATTAGTTAATGGTATCATGCCTGTACCTTTTGCCTGCACCCTCTGCCCTTTCTAATTGGTGAAAGTCATTCAAAAGAGGAAGCTGGATTTGTGTGTCAGTGAATGTTTCCTTGAAGAACCAGGTAAGGATTTGGTGGCATGTCCTTTTCCTTAAGAACTTTTACCTCAACCTGGCAATTTTATTGGCCAGAATCCAACCTTTCCTTTTAAAGGAAAGTTGTTGAGTGATTTGCTGAACTGTAGTTGCAGAAGGCTCTGGAGGAAACAGATTATTCGAACCCTTTCAGAACCAGGTATGGGACGAAATCCACGCTCTCCTTTTTATAGATGACCTGTGGTAGAATCAGAAAAGGCAAAAGCAATTCTCCAATCCTTTTTCAGAGACTTTTTCTACCATCCATCTTAATATTTTTCTGGCCAATCTGCAAAGGTTGGAAGTGGGGAATCACTCTGTTGCAATGATTCTCTTCTTGAGAAGTGGGGGAGAGGTAAAGACCAGAGTCCTCTATTTACGGTCTCACAGAAGTTGACCAGCACCTTTTCTATTTAACAAAGGGCACCGAGAGAGGTCATTGACTGCCACAGAGTTGGTACATAACAACTCCAGGTCAAAATGGAGATCTGATTGAGGTTCTCTAGATATCAGGAGGCTCTTAGGTCTAGACAAAGAGGAACAATTCAGTCCCAAGAACACAGAGTGGCTTAGGGTACAAGACTCTTGGATGCCAGAGGTTTTCCATCTCTGATTTTGTACAGAGACACATTCAAAGAACAGGTGGCAGCTGGTCTATATTGCCAAGAAAGCTTTGAGTTGGCAGTGTGGTTTGTGCAGTGGTGGGATTCAAATATGTGAACAATCAATTCTTTGTGTGGATGCCACTTCCGGAAGTCCATTCTGGGCCCAGGCAACAAAAAATTAGCTACCAGTTCTGCCGAAGTGGTGGGAACTGGCTGAATCCCATCACTGGGTTTCTGTTACTTCTGTGGAAGTTTTACAACTACAATAAATTCTTTTGAGTTCATTATCAGAAGCTGGCTGTGAGTAACTGACAATATCTCTATGAAGGGAAAAGAACATGGGCTTTCTATTGGAAGGTCTCTGGAGCACTCTGACGTGTTCTTTGACATCTGTCATGAAGGAAGGGAGCCCTCATCTGCTGGTCCTCGATTTGTCTTGGAAAATGCCAAAGGCCATCAGCTGCTCCAGCCATGTTCAGGCATATTTTAACAAGACAACTTCTCAATGAAAAGGCAGATGAGAAAAGCCATCGGTGATGGAATCTGCTTATAGAGAAGCAATTTCTTTTAGGGTGGCATTGAAACCACTGCTCCTGCTGGTGCAAAATGGAAGAAAGAAAATCAGTAGATACAAGAAAACAGGTACAAGGCTTCCAAGGCCTTGGGAGAGTGAGGAAAATTCTCAGGGATGACTCACACCCTGGTCGGTATCTCTTTACTCTCCTACCATCAGGTAGGAGATATAGGAGTATAGCCAGCCATACCAACAGGCTGAAGAACAGCTTTTATCCATAGGCTGTTAGGCTCTGAAACGGGAAATAATTTTATAAACTTTATGTATGATTCACTTGCGAGGCTGGTGTGTTGTGCAATTACACCAGAAGGGGGAGATCCTTCTCTGTGGGCGCTCCGGAGCTATGGAACCAGTTACCGGTTGAGCTCCGGACGGCGCCCGATCTGCGCTCCTTTCGCCGCGATCTGAAAACATACTTGTTCGAGCAAGCCGGCCTGGCCTGAGGGGGGATTGGTGGGGTTTTTTATCATTCTTATTGGGGTTTTTACTATGTATCTATTGTATTTTAATCGGGCATGTATTTAATTATCTTTTATTTTTTGTAAATTTCTGTGTTTTATTCTTGCCCTGTACACCGCCCTGAGTCCTTCGGGAGAAGGGCGGTATAGAAATGATAATAAATTAAATTAAATTAAATTAAAATTAAATTAGCTCACACGGTATAATAAGATGGAGGGTTTGTTGTCACTGTGAGTTGGTGGGGGCACGAAGGGAGGCTCAGCCAATCTCAATGTATACATGGTTGTACTTTGATAATAAAGGTTCATTCATTCATTCACAATAGTTTCTTTTGCAGAGTCTGGAGAGGCAAATCTCCAGTCCAGGAAGATCCAACAATACTCCATTTCTATTCTATGGGTTCCAGGTAACCCAACTGCAGCATACAGAGAATATACAAGTAGAAAATTAGAATGTTATTTTCCACCAAGAGCCAATCACAAAAGCCATGTCTTTTATATAGCTTTACTGACAGTTTTATTAATTGACTGAACCACGCATCTTTATTTCAAGTAGAGGGATTGACTTTCTTTGCCCTCCTCTGCATAATTTGCAGTGTGCTGGACTCAGGACATTGCCTAGGTCAGACTTGAGGTTGACTGACTGAGCCTGCACTTATGCCATCCCAGATGTTCTCCCTTCAGCTAATTCCTATCATGCAGGCTGAGGCTCAGTTTAATCAAGTCCTTCAGCTTCTGAATCTGAACACTCAGATTGATCCCTGACAGCCACTGTGGTGGAGGAGACCTTTCATGTCTTGATCATCTCCTGTCTGGACTACTGTCATGTACTATGCATGGAATTGCCTTTAAAGATCATCCTGAAACTTCCACAAGTACAAACTTCAGTAGCTCAAGCAGTTATGAGTACCATTCAATTTGCCCATGTGACACTTCTTTTTGAGACCTATACGAAGTAGCACTGTTTTCCCAGATATAATTTGAAGTATTGGTGAACACTTTTAAAGCCCTGTATGGTCAGGACCTGTTTATCTATGGGATTTGTCTATGCCTAGTCTTATCCGTTTCTGGCCATCCATCAAGATCTGGATCCCAACTCTTAGAAAATGTCATCTACAGCAATCTCAGAGCTGGTCCTTCTCTATCACTCACCTCTTTCTCTGGAACAGATATTAAACAGACTCAGACTAAATCGATAGAACCTCTGAGAAAAAAACATTAACATCACTCAAGACTAATTGAAACAAAATGCTTCTTTGATTCAATGGACAACTTAGGACTTGAGCACATGTGGAGACAGAAAAATGGCAATTCAAGAGAATACACCTGCTTTTCTGAAAGACATAGATCATTTCCAATATTAGACATAATATGCAATTAGAAAAAAAAGACTACTAACTGATACTAAGGTTTCTAAAGTAGAGATATTACCAGACTTTTTTTTAAAGATGATAATCCTATCTAAAGCAAAGATGAAATAAAAACATCTTTGAGTTTGTAAATAAACCAGGAAAATGGTTGGCATAATAATTATGAGAAGAAAAATTAAAAAATGATGCTGAAATTAAAAGAGGGAGATATTAATAGACAGCATGGCTATGCACAAAGCATTTAATCAACATTATTCTAATTTGTGTAAAGCAAGTGACATCTCTCTGGAGAAAATAGATGAATACTTAAAGAAACAAAATTTACCAAGGATTACAGTGGAACAGAAACTGATTATGAAAAGACATATAACAATAAGGGAAAGTTGCAAAGCTATAAAAAAAGATTAAACTAGGAAAGATACCTGGATCAGAAGGATTATCAGTTCTTATAAATGTTTTGAGGATGAACTTTTACAACCTTTACAAAATATGATGAACTTACATGGAAGAAAGATGCAAGGGAGTTGGAAAAAAGCCAATACAACATAGCACTAAAGAAGGACAAGATTGTGATCCACACAATCAAAGGCTTTAGCATAGTCAGTGAAGTAGAAGTAGTTATTTTTCTCGAACTCCCTAGATTTCTCCATAATCCAGCGTATGTTGGCAATTTGACCTCTAGTTCTTCTGCCTCTTCGAAATCCTGCCTGTACTTCTGGTAGTTCTCGATCCACATACTGTTGGAGTCTAGCTTGTAGTATTTTAAGCATAACTTTGCTAGCATGTGAAATGAGTGCAATGGTGCGATAGTTTGAACATTCTTTGGCATTGCCTTTCTTTGGAATTGGAATGTAAACTGACCATTTCCAATCCTGTGGCCACTGTTGAGTTTTCCAAATTTGCTGGCAAATTGGGTGTAGCACTTTTATTGCATCGTCTTTTAAGATTTTGAATAGCTCAGCTGGAATACTGTCACCTCCACTAGCTTTGTTGTTGCTCAGATTTCCTAAGGCCCATTTCACTTCACATTCTAGGATGTCTGGTTCGGGGTCAGTGACCACCAAATCATGGTTACCTGGGATGTTAAGCTCATTCTTGTATAGTTCTGTGTATTTTTGCCACCTCTTCTTAATCTCTTCTGCCTCTGTTAGGTCCCTGCCATTTTGGTCCTTTATCATGCCCTTCTTTGCATGAAACGTTCCCTTCATCTCTCCAATTTTCTTGAAGAGATCTCTGGTCCTCCCTATTCTATTGTTTTCTTCTATTTCTTTGCACTGTTCATTTAAGAAGTCTTTCTTATCTCTTCTAGCTATTGTCTAGAGTTCTGCATTCAGTTGGGTTCTCCCTTGCCTTTCGCTTCCCTTCTTTCCTCGGCTATTTGCAAAGCTTCCTCATACAGCCATTTTGCTTTCTTGCATTTCTTTTTCTTTGGGGTGGTTTTAGTTGCTACCTCTTGTACAATGATACAAACCTCCATCCATAATTCTTCAGGCACTCCGTCTATCAGATCTAATTCCTTAAATCTATTTGTTAACTCTACTGTGTATTCATCAGGGATATGATTTAGTTCATATCTGTGTGGCCTAGTGCTTTTCCCTACTTTCTTCAATTTAAGCCTAAACTTTGCAATGAGAAGCTCATGTAGATGAAGATTTTTTTTTAGGAAAAAACCTTGAAAATGGAAAATCAAACAGAATTGTGACTGATTACTATAGTATATTTCAGTGATGAGTCCAATGGATGAAAATCTGTTTTGTACATATGCTAGCCATTGTATAATCCATAGGCCAGAGGCTAAAATTTCTCTTTGCTTTAGTGCCTGAGATTGTCTTCAGGGCTAAAGATAGACATTTGGGACCTTTCTAACGAAGCACGTATTTTTATCATTGAGCATTTGCCTCTTCCATTGTAGTGATTTGCCAAGAGATATCCTGATATGTGATTCTTGATTAAAAATAGACCTGGATCTACATTTCTCAATATTAACCTCACCCTGATAATTTCTGTAATATTTAATTCACTACTATATATTCAAGGAAATCCTGTAAAATAAATTCAGGGAAGAGGGATGGCCTGTGATCATCTCTTCATTTTAAATGTACGCCTAAAATATGTTAAAGGAATATGCTGTGAAGGCATGCAACATATGTTTTCAAAACATAATTCATACAGCTGCAGACATGTCAGGGGTATGTGAAGGACCCATGGTAAATAGACAGTTTTCTTGACTAATGTGTAGAATAGGCATAGAAGCTCCGTAAACTTAATCTCTTTTCTACATTTTCTGCAAATTTTAGTTTCTCTCTATTCTGGTGCAGCTGACAACCTGTCCTAAAGTAAAACTTTTGCTAATTTGCACATAAATAACTAGATTATTCTTGCTGTGTGAGAAGGACTCAGATTGGACTCATGTAACTTATTGACTACATTTTAAGATTGTTCACATCAGCAAATCTTCAGATGCAATGGACGGTTGCAGAAGATCTGCACAGAAGCAGCACCCAATTTCATTAGTTTGATTACTTTTAGCTCACATTTTTTTTCGGTGAATAAGCAGCTCAGTCAACTAAACAAATGAGAGGCTTGATTTTGCCATTGCATATTCAATTAAATGTTATACACCTGTCTCCTTTCTTACATCAAGACAAAAAAGCTATTTTGGATATCCAGGTAAATGTCATGCTCAGTGAATAATGAAAGGATTTTTTTGGAATATTTATGTGATACCTTATAGTTCTGATCCTGTGTGCTGTGTAACGTGCAAAATTCCAATCCCCATCTCCATCTGCTCTGTTAATCATTTTCTGGTTACACGTAACATTCTCACCAAGCTCTCCATTGAAAAGCTGGTTCTTTTGTGACTTCTCAACCAGCATCCTCTAAGCATAGGGATAATTCCAGAATAAACATGCAGATCAAGGATGGGCAACATACAGCAACAGAACTACATGCAACTCCTGAACGCTTTTTTGTGGCTCCTGTACTCCTCTCTGATTCTACCACTAAATTTTGGTAGTTCTTTGCTGAAAATTGACCCCAAGAGAGCTGGAAAAGATAAAACATAGAAACTCTTCACCCATCTCTTTGGGTGACACTATTATTATATATTTTGGATCATCAACCTGCACGCTGCAGATCTCACTCGTCCCCCTCCCATATATTAAATCAAGTCATTCCTTGGCTATCACAACTAGCTCATAGCTAGCTTCACTAGATAGACCAGACTGTGAAATTAGCTTTGCAAAAAGGTTAAAATTATTATTTTTACTTAGATTGGAGAGTCTTGCGATAATTCAGTGAATTAGGGAAGTGTCTGTCAGAGCCAGTTCCTAATATTACCTGGATATTCAGGACTAGCTCCCTAGCCTAGCAAACACTCCGGTCAGGGTTAGCTTCCTTATTTTTTATAGGAGGACATATTTAAAATATGCTAAATGTCTCTGTGCATGCTTACTGCTTCCAACATGGTTACCTTAACTGGATGACAAGTTGATGGCAACAAGTACTTATGGTTTCATGGTTTTCTTCCCTGCCCTCTACTGTTCGTTGAGATTTTTCTAGCCTAGATACGGGCTCCCTACTGTCCAATTTAGATGAAGCAAATCAAGCTATTCACCAGAAGCACTAATAATAGAGCTAACATTTAAACACATTAAACAAATGATATGAGGCAAGAATCATTGGAGAAGACCCCAATAATATTTAGAAAACCAAAGACAAGGTGGCCCAATGTATCGCTGAAGAAACAGGATCGAGCTTAAAAGAACTCAAAGAAGCAATTTCTGACTGATAGTCTTGGGCAAAACCGATATCCGATACAAACGTTAGAAGCAACTAAACCACAAAGCTTTCATGTCTCAAGCCATCAGACTTTTGAGGTCAGAGACGCAGAAAGATAGATAAAGGGGAAGTCTGCGAGAGGGAGAAAGCAAACAGAGACAAACTTTATAAAATATAGATACCTGGAAAAAGAGGCTGCAGAGTTATCCAGTCCCAGAAAGAGAAGGCCATTCATGGGTTCAGCCCAGAGATATTGTGTAAGAAAAAGTTTTGCTCATAAGGTAAAGGTATGCGTGCTAGTCGTTTCCGACTCTAGGGGCCGGTGCTCATCTCTGTTTCGATGCCGAAGAGCAAGCGCTTGTCCAAGGACGTCTCCGTGGTCATGTGGCCAGCATGACTAGACGCCAAAGGCGCATGGAACGCTGTTACCTTCCCACCGTAGTGGTCCCTATTTTTCTACTTGCATTTCTACGTGCTTTCGAACTGCTAGGTTGGCAGAAGCTGGGATGAGTAACAGGCGCTCACTCTGTCACGCGGCACTCGGGATTCGACCCGCCAAACTGCCGACCTTCTGATCGACAAGCTCAGCGTCCTAACCCACTGAGCTACTGCGTCCCTTTTTTTTTGCTCATAAGTAAGGGTTTATTTTTTTTAAAAAAAAGTAGGGCTGTACAGTATTCATGAGTTTCCAAAAGTTATTGTGGCTAGCATCGGAACAGTAACTGCTTTTCTAGAAGTTCTGGATTTATAGTTTTATATTGTTTAACAGTGTTGGAAGGATGTCTTTCAATTAGTCTTCGAACCTTTCTTATGAATGACATGTTGTTTGGCTCACTGAAATCATACCTCTTCAACTGCGGCTAGCTCTAGAAACTGCCTTTCACCTTCCATTCTGTTTTCTATTCTGACTCTTGCTTGATCTTTGAGTATGAATTCCACAATGACTTTGGACTCTATTTTCAGTGGGCTGACTTTCAGATAATGCTTGCCTTGCAGGTACCAACCCGCAACTCGCTAGCTGCCCCGAGGTTGACTCTTAGAGGAGAAGGTTGTGTGGGGCTACTATTAGGAAGTCCTTGGAGGCTGTCAACCTGATTGGATTTAGCAGCACAGTTATGGGGCTTGAAAGGTTTAGCACTAAATGCCAGTTCAGCTGAGAAAAAGATAGGTAATCAATGTAGCAATTCACCTAACACACACAAGTGTTCTAGCAGCTGTACTGAACACTAGTTGACTTATCTAAACGGTCTCGAAAAGCAAAGCTTACTAAAGAGCTTGCTGGAAGTGTATGAATTAGTCTAGCCCAGTTTTCAAACACCAGGTCCATTTCGTTGCGTGTAGGCTCCAAACATTACACTGGAAAAAAGCAAAAAGGGAAGAAAATTCATATTGCATTTAGTAGGCAATTTCTCTTTAACGTGAACGAAGAAAGCTTTTTATGACCAGAGTTTACATTTTTTTTCAAATTATTTCCTTCACTGGCTGGAACCTATAGGAAGCGGAAGGTAAATATAATGATTCACAGAATGGAACAGAGCCTGGGCTTTTAGTTTTTTTTTTCTTCGTTCATATTTTTGTGTTTATATTTTTCCCAGATATTAAGCCCACCGGAGGCTTAATGTACGTACTTGTTTTTTCCTAGTTTTCCTCCCTAAATCAATGGAAAACTCTTCCGCTGTTATTTGACAGTTTGCATCACCCAAATGCCTTTCTATTATTATCATCAGTATTATTATCGTCACCAGTATTATGCCCAGTTCTATTACAGGATGCCAATTCAATACCATAGCTGGTATAATATTATATATCTTAAGTTGTCATTTCTTACATTTTAAAGCAAAATGCCTGAATGCTTGTACAGGGGGGCCAGCCTTGTCCTATCCTTTTGAAACGGCTTATTTTATTTTTGAGGAAGTCTATATTTCTTCAACCTATTTTGCAGCCTGTAACAGTTCGGAGAACTTTATATTTTGTTGCATAAAGACATAAAAATAATAATAATAATAAGTACTTTTGTAATGAAAGGCTGAATCTTTGGGCATGCTTATTTACTTCAGAGGAGGCAGCTTAGCATTTGTGTTGAGTTTAAATAGCATGGAGAAATAGGTAAAGTAAGATTGCTACTTATACATATTGCCCTTAGTAAGCGACTGACTAAAGAAAATGGTTAACTTATTATTACTATTAGGTGGAGCTCTTTATTTCTTATTTGTGTGGGGCTCGTCACTTATTGGGAAAATTTTGAATGTAAAAATGAAAACTAATTTGAACTATTTCCCCCTGTAATATGGTGAAATCTAAATAGATTTTGTAGCACATGTTATTTATTCAACATTTTTAGGACTCTTTGGTTGCATAGTCATACCATTTGGTAGCTTGGAAAACTCCATATTTATGCTATATAAAAGCTAGACTCAGTTTAAGCTTAACTCTTGGGGGTTTTAGGAATATGTCCAGGGAGTTTTCTTGAGAACAGTGCAGAAAGAGTCTGACGTTGCTTCCTCTAAGAAAGACAGAGGGGAGGTGGGGGGCCCAGTATAATCATACACATCTTTGCAAAATCAGTGGAAGGCCTGGCTTTCCTCCACCCGTACACAACAGTGACTCTTAAGCGGTTTGGAAAGATAAAACCCAACAATTAAAACATGGCACTCCAGATAAATGCCATCTTTCAGTCATAAAAGTACAACAGCTACAGGGCTGGCCTATACACCTGGGGAAACAGGCCAATGGGGGGAGGGCTATTGGATCCCTTGGAGGGATGCTGTTCCACAGAAGAGGTTCTGCCTTAGAGAAGGCATAACCTCCAATAAAATGACTTTGTACATAGTAGAGTGGAGGCAAAGCATACTTGCTGTGCTAGATCCAGTGAGTCAAGAAGAAACAATAGGATAAAGGTAATCCTACAAATAGCGTGGTCCTATGTCA
This sequence comes from Vipera berus, assembly GCF_964194415.1. Classification (NCBI taxonomy): domain Eukaryota; kingdom Metazoa; phylum Chordata; class Lepidosauria; order Squamata; family Viperidae; genus Vipera; species Vipera berus. The sequence goes on from NC_138203.1 coordinate 83,207,776, forward strand.
TGCCAAAATGTCAAAGAGCACCTGATCTAAAGACCTTTTCAGGGCTTCACCCTGGCTGCAGCATTGTAACCATGTAAAAATGATGTGACAATTTCCCAAAGCCATTGACAGCCATGGAGAACTTGAAGATTCGTAGCATTGAGCTATGACAATTGGAATTTTCTTGTTCATTCCCCAAGTGCTGGAAACCTCTGTAATGTATTGGGATTTTTACTTGCACTGATTCACGTGTCTGTCTGAATGCTGCTTAAAGGTTGCTTAGTGGTGTGTCTGTGTATCGGTCACTGACTAAACCAGACTTGCTGTCTCCAAGAAGATCATTGGAAGATTTGGGGCGGGAACGGGTTCCTTTTAAACCTATTGGCCGCCGCCTAGTGGCCAACCATATAAGTAGCTGCGCAGCGGCCACTGTTTCAGTTCTGTTCCTGTTTGCCTCAATAAAGCATGTTCCTGTTTGCAACCTTCCATCTCGCTTATTGCCTGCAAAGAACCGGCTACACAACAACCTCCATATACCAATACCCATTTTATATTTGCAGCTATTTTTCCCCCCTAAAAAAATCAAAGAGACAACGGTGTCTTCAAACTTATCCACAGAAAAATAAAAATAAATAAAGGGAGCAAAATGCTTTTGCACATTTTCAGTAAACCCTTTCACAGGAATATATGATTGTGCAGTTCTGATTAAAATGAAAAATTGCTTGGGCAAGGTGGGAATTGTAGCACAAATCAAATAAAGGAATAAGAAGCACATGAGAACATCTGGACCTTTAAGACAAGGATGTTTAAAACAAGGATTTTAAAGACAAAAACACCATTGCAAAATTATAGCATGGCAAGACCCCATTTTTAAACTTAAGTGCTCTCTGTTGAGCAAGAATGCAATTATTTCAGCTTTTGCACAGGATGCCAAATCTGAACAGAAACAAAAAAAACCCTTCATTACTTTTTCATTGTTCATTTATGTTTCTTCTGCTTTTTTATTTATTGTCTTTCTAATTTTCTCTCTCTCATATGCTTATATTACACTCAGTCCTATTCAGAGATCAGCTCAACTATGTATTTGGCATCCTGGATTCTGCTTAATGTAATTTCAGTGATTATTTCTATGAGTTCTATATAACAATCAGTGCTAGACACTTGTTTCAAACCAAAATGCTAGGTTATTTAGAATGCTAAACATGTTTCGGATCCTGAATTCTGCCCTAGAGTGTCAATTGGGGCTTCCCAGTGCTGCAATGTTCCTTGAGCTAAACCTTGTCTTTTATTCCCTTTTTGTATTTATAACATTTATCTGTGGCTCTGCAGGAGGAAATAATGAAAACTTAATGTGCATTCTATCTCTTCAAGGGTTTTGCTATAATGTGTCTTTGTCTGCCAATTTTTCCCCCCTTGCGAAAAGTAGAAAAAGTCACAAACTGTACTGCACAACCTTGACCACCACTTTTCTCCACTTCGAAGCAAGTACCTTTCAAAATAGCTTTTGCTGATGCAAACTGTTGAACTAATTACTATTCCAGAGAGGATTGAACACACCGCTTTGCTCCAGATTGAGTATTTTTGGGCTGTGCTTCAATGAGTCTCCCACTTTCCAAAGCATTCTTCTTCTTCTTCTTCTTCTTCTTCTTCATCTTCTTCTTCTTCTTCTTCTTCTTCTTCTTCTTCTTCTTCTTCTTCTTCTTCTTCTTCTTCTTCTTCTTCTTCTTCTTCTTCTTCTTCTTCTTCTTCTTCTTCTTCTTCTTCTTCTCCTCCTCCTCCTTCTCCTTCTCCTTCTCCTCCTCCTCCTCCTCCTCCTTCTTCTTCTTCTATTTCTTCTTCTTCTTCTTCTTCTTCTTCTTCTTCTTCTTCTTCTTCTTCTTCTTCTTCTTCTTCTTCTTCTTCTTCTTCTTCTTCTTCTTCTTCTTCTTCTTCTTCTTCTTCTTCTTTAAAAAAAAGAAATTATATACCTAAAGGAAAGATAACCCAAATTCGATTCTGCGCTTGTGAATATTTCATGAAAATAAAGATGCACTGCTTTCTTTATAAATAAGAAATGGGTGAAATGTCATATATTTGAAAATGAATAAACTTTTGTTGTTACCCACTTCATAGAAGGAAAGCAGATGAGAAGGATGGCCTGAGATTTGATTGCCAAGCGCAGAAAGTGAACTGGTTGTTCTGAGAAAAGAGCAATTCTCAGATTCTTGTAAATGGGGCATTATAGAAGGACAAATGCATTGTGACTCTTGTAAAAAATGAAAGACAGGCCTGAATTAATGTTTACATAGAGTGGGCATGTTGTAGTTTGTTAACTCATTGATTTAAAAAGCCAAGTTCTGAAAGACCATTTTTATATGTTTGTCCTCACTAATCGTGCCTAAAATAAGCTCCATCTTCCAGAGGTCAGACAAATGTGTGTAAATTTGCCCATCTCTTCAAAAGTTTTAATGAAGTATCCCTTTGAGGCCATGCTGTTCAGTGAAACAGCTCCTGCTTCCAAATAGAGGAGTTGGATTACAGGCTTCTGCACACCTTTAGCACATGCCCAAAGGTCCAGATGCTAAAGTGAAGTGCTCTCTGGAAGTAGATTGACTCTGTTTTGACCTTTGTCTGCAAGGTACTTTGAGCTATCTTAAGGCCAATCCTTCCACCTCTGCACAGTGAAATATTTTAGAAAGGCCGATCCCGGTTGGTTGTGAGAAGAATAATTTGGATAATTTGCACAAGAATAAGTGAAATGAAATCCAGACAGCTGTGAAAAAAAGGAGAAATACTTATTCCCCAAAGCAAAAAAGGGTTGCCTTGGGGGCAAGTGCAGAGAAATGGGGTACACTGAGATGGTTTTATAAGGGGGCTTGTCTTGGGTGTGGAAGTGCAGACATGCTGATTTTAGAGTGACCCTTGAGGGATGTGGGTATGTGTAGGTATGTGTCATCTGTGAAGCTTGTTCTTGTAAACATGCAGTTCCGCTGGGAGACGGTCTTAATTCAATTTGTGTTTACAGACCTTCTCCTTTGCTATGTGGCTTTGATATTTGGGGGTCTGAGGAAGTTGGAGTAAAAGATTTTCTCCCGCTGCTATTTTTACTTGATTAACTTAGTTTCAGCTTGACTGTCAACTATCTAGCAAAGATACTGATGCTCAGTCCATTGTGGATTCTGTTAATGGTTAAAAGAAGATGGAGGCAGTATAAGGAATAAAATATATTTTAATAAAAAAAAACTTCCCTCATGGTCTACATAGTTCTAGTATACTTAGTTAATTTATAATGCATATTTTGAAATAAGGTAAAAAGGTAAATGTTCCCCCGCACATGCGTGCTAGTCATTTCCAACTCTAGGGGCCGGTGCTCATCTCCGTTTCAAAGCCGAAGAGCCAGCGCTTGTCCGAGGACGTCTCCGTGGTCATGACTAGACGCCAAAGGCGCACGGAACGCTGTTACCTTCCCACCGTAGTGGTCCCTATTTTTCTACTTGCATTTTTATGTGCTTTCAAACTGCTAGGTTGGCAGAAGCTGGGACAAGTAACAGGCGCTCACTCTGCTACATGGCACTCAGGATTCGACCCGCCAAACTGCCGACCTTCTGATCGACAAGCTCAGCATCCTAACCCACTGAGCCACCATGTCCCTTATTTTGAAATAAAGGTGTTTGTAAATCTGAGCACTAATTAAAGGAAATACTTAAGTCTGGAACAGCAGGTTTCCTCTTATATATGAATTGAGCTGCAATATAGGATAAAACTATCCTATAGTTGGATAGGTAGATGAATGTGGATGTCATGAAAAAGGAAGAAGAGGAAGAATGCTATCTCCATGTTAGATCACAGATTAATTAACAGTATGCACTTGCTCAAAATGGTACATAATATTGAAGGAGCAAAGACAAAGAAGGGCATATCAGGATCACAATTGCAACAAGGGGAATCTTTCCATCCCCACTGATATAGGGCAGTGGCTTTTCTTCCAGTATTAAATCTAATTTTGTTCAATTTCGACCAGATAGGGTGAGGCAGGTCAAAACCAGGTGGTTTGGTAGAGGCATCACTAATGATCAGGCCGCAAGAAGGCATCTCGGACCATTCCTCACTCCAGGAATTCTTCACTCCATTCCGTATAAGAAATGGTTGGTGAACATGGACCTATGAGCAATACAAGCCTCAGGTGACAATTTATTACATTTGTTTGGGACTTTTCATTCTCAAAGTACTTTCCAAACATAGAAGTTATATGCATTAATAAGAAAGCCTTACAAGCAACTGAACATAGCATTACAATCTGGATAAATAGGATTTCATTGTCATTCTGAAGTGATGCAAAGACCTCAAAGAGCTTTTAACACAGCAAAATAAGCCCATAGCATCAAATTAATTAATTAATTAACATCCCACCTTTATTATTATTTTTTTATAAAAAACTCAAGGCAGCCAGCATATCTAATGGTCCTTCTTTCTCCTATTTTCCCCACATCAATAACCCTATGAGGTGAGAGTGTGTGACTGGCTTAAAGTCACTCAGTCAGCTTTCATAAGCAAATTAGATGCATATTTTCCACAATGTAGGTCCCAGTGGAGATCAGTGGAACATCAATTGCCTAGTCTCTGGTTGTTTTTTTTAGCAATTTGAAGTCCACTTTTGCTCAGCAAATTGGACAATGTAATATTTAATACTTATAGTGCTGACTCAGTTGTATTTCCCTTGCACTAGAATCTGACCAGTGATTCTTACATTACACACTCAACATGACGCTAAACATTCAAAACTGCATGTAAACTACAGACCTTCATACATCAAATCCAGCAATGAACCCAGATTAGGAAAACCTTTATTCCTGAAATGTTGTTGAACTGTACCACCTAGCAATCAATTCATTTGTGAGATGTTGGGTGTTCTTAGTTCAACATCTAGACCAGCAATTCTCCTTACATCTCTTTTAGAAACAGTTGTAAAGCACATCATCATGTATGCTTCAGGAATGATATGTCTTATATTGAACAGTACACATTGTCTAATATGTTCTGTTGGTTTTAATTTAACTGTTGTGTTATCTCAGTCAGTATGCTTAATGGCTTGACCTTAACTGTGAATCAAATCGGTTGCCATTAATTCAACAAGCTATTGGTAAATCATATTTAATGCAATACGTGAACCAAGACTTGTTTGAGCTCTCTATAAACATTTGTGTAGATTGGAGCATAGGAAAGCAATCCTTTTTCTGACTGACTAACCCAAAGCACACCATGTTACTAATCCAGCTAAAATTGTTAGTGGCTAAGGCTACCAACATATGCAGCATTTCTCATGAATAAGACTAAGCACTATGGGATAAAGATAATTAAGACTAGGCCACATATCCTATTGAGACAATTATAGCAAGTAAGTTGCAGTAAATCCCTTTTGCTTTCAGTGGGAGTGAGCACACTTTGCTTAGCTCAAAGCTGACAGACTTTGGGATATCTATAAAGAACTTTGTGATGGATTAAAATTGTTTGGGGTATTATGTGGAAGCAGCTGAAATTACTATAATGAAACCTTCATCCAAGCTCTGTTTTAGGCATATTCACACGAAACATCCTTCTATGAAGCTGGAAATCAGAGTGATGATGTAAAGAAATCTAAATATAGGTATAATGCATAGGTTCACCTTGATTATTTTTACATAAAAATACAGCTTACCTGCCCTAAAACTGAACATCCCTAACACAGGAGCATTATCTTGAACTGAATGCATACGTCTTGTAGGAAAAGGTACTTACAAGACTTTAATTACAGGAAGCTTTTCTCACTGCACTGCACCCCTACTTATCTAAGACAGATCCTATTGGAGCATAACAACCTTAACACCATGCGTTATCTGTTTTAATGTGCACAATACAAATGCTTTCTCTATGTCCCACGTTCAACTTACCTCACTGAATAAATGGGCCTACCTTTTGACACTGAAAATAAAAATGCCAGAATGTTCTGCAGAATGGGGATATATCTAGCAAGACAAACGGAATTGTTTTTAAGATTATAAAATAAATCTGCCATGATTTTCTTTCAACAAAAATGATGTGAACTGTCAGAATTTATTTATTATATAAATAGGCAAAATCTGTTGGTCTCAAATATGTTTCTGCTTAAAAACTGAACAGTGTACAAGTATATATCTGAAAAACCGATAGCCAGGAAGCTTCAAATGAGAAGCCTATATTAGTGACCATGCTAATAAGACAAGGTTTGTACAAAGATCATAAATTAGGAAAGATATGTGCAGAGTGGACGATTAGAATAACACGTGCACACCCTTTGCAATTAAAAAAGGCAAAGTTGAATCTATCCATAGCAATGCAGACTGCATTTATTGTAGCCTGATTTACATAGTCATATTTAATGGATTTAGATACAAATGACTTTTCATATTTCTCCATCAAATCTGGAGGCAAGGAAATTGGGTAGGGGGATCCTGTGTTTTTCTCTGGAGGGAAAATACTCCAACAATTTTTTAGAACTCCCCTTTAGTGGTTATAATAACAGAACTTTTGAAATTTTGAAAATTTTTGAACACCTTGGAAAGTCTCTGTGACATCATCTCTTAGGTTTTAACTGAAACATGGCAAACTAAGGTGATGGCAGATTACTGAAAAAACTATTTTATTATGAAGATGAGGAATTTACGTACAGTCTTTTGCATGTGAACTTTACCCAAATAGTTTTATTCCTTTGAAAGAATTTCGGAAGCAATATTTTCTTTCATCAGATTGAAACAATCATAAGATAATTTTTCTGCCTGGTGCTAATTAAAATTATTTTTTATTTAATCTATAGACTTGCACTGCTGATATTGAAGACAGTTGCAAATATGAAGGAGCCATATTTGACGTGACTTAAGATGACTCAGTTAAGATGTGATGGGAAGCTCCAGTTTCTTGGTACATTTGGACTGATTCACTCTGAATTTCAGGACTAAAGGTTTCCAAAATTAAATACATCATGATAGGAAACCATATTTTCCTATTATATGTGAACTAAGCTGCTATGTATTTCAAGTCTAAAATATCCTGTTGCCACAACTAAAGACACTATCCATGCATATTATGTACTCAAAGTTTTGACTAGACTTTATTTAGTTATCCATTAAACACATAGGTTCATATTTTAGAAATATTATATAGTGGTATAGTTGTTAAAGAATTAGATTAAGACCACAGAGATTCAAATATACACTTAGTTGTGAAAATTCATGGATGACTTTGAACCGGTCACTAACTGAGTGCACTCTATTTCACAAGATTGCTATTTTGATCAAAATGAAGGAAGATCCCATATTGTCAGATCTACTAGGTTGACCGTATTAGGAAATCAACTGCACAACAAAGTTAGAACCATTTTTGCTGAGATTGCTATAATAATATAATCTTGCAAGTCTGATTGTTTTGTGCTTCCTCCTCCTCCTTATAGTTCAGTGAGTTAGGGATGCATCGGTCTGAGCCTTTTCCAAAAGTTTTCTTGTTGTTCTGGACATTAAAAAAATAATAATGCTTCAGCCACTTTGCCCATGTAGCAGTTTATGCATATTTCCACCAAGATCATCTTCCTCACTTTCTACATATGTAAACAGTTTTGAGCATCTAGAAAAGAGATAAATACACAATCAAACCTACACTATTTTGAAAAAACAATTGATATTAGAACTATGTTTAAAGTTAGGTAGGTTTTTAAAATATTAAATGCTGATTTATTTAAATATTCACCCAGCCCAGAAAGAAAATTTCTAAAGAAATGTAGTAATAATTCATCTAGCAGAATGGCTGTCTCTTTCGATGCCAGTAAAACTATAAACAGATTTCCACATTTCCTGGGCTATGGAATTCACCTGACTTTTAACGATGTATAGGATGTTATTCTCCAAGAAGCGAGATGGTAGGAAAACAGGAATGAACATGATCAAAAGAAAAAGAACCATATATAACATATCACTTGTGAGACATTCAACATAATTTGGTAGCAGAATTTGGTAGCAGTTTTGGGAAAAACGTGAGTGATACAAGAGTCCCTGGAAAACAGATCATTGCAAGCTCCCTCCAAAATCTTAAATAAAGCATTATCACTGTTTTCACTGGAGTCTTTAACTGGAAATGCTAAAGACTGAATCTGGGGGTTTCTTATTTTTCCCCCCTTTTCATGATGCAGCTTTGCTCAACTGTAAAATATGCAGTCAAACAAATGGTAAAATAGATTGTTCCACGTAAGGTGGAATTTTCTCCCATATAAATATATACAAGAAGAAAACTGTAAGAAGAAAACTAAGACTGGCAGGTTAGGAAAAAAAAAAAACTAAGACCGGCAAGAAGCAAACTGACCTAGAATCTTCCCTCATATACACTTGAGTTTTACTTGCAGGAAATTGTCACTTTAAATGCATGAAACTAGTCAAAAGTAATAAGTGTAAATGGTTATACGAGTTGGCTTTGGCATGGGAATATGAAAGACTTTCATGGAATTTAATTTTCAACACAAAAGTTCGCTATTGCAGAATAAAGTTAGACCCTTCCAAGATGTGAGCATTTTTGTATTACATAGCCATCTGTGATATTTTCAAGAATTATTATTATTATTTTTTAATTCCATTTATATCCCGCCCTTCTCCGAAGACTCAGGGCGGCTTACAAGCTTAGCAGTAGCCTTCATTCTATGTATATGCCTGCTTATTAGGGCTTTCACACACACACCCCAAGCGGCATTATTACAAAGTCAGCTTAATTGCCCCCAACAATCTGGGTCCTCATTTTACCTACCTCGGAAGGATGGAAGGCTGAGTCAACCTTGAGCCTGGTGGGATGCGAACCTGCACTAATTGCAGGCAGCTGGTGTTACTTCAGGAGGCATTAGCCCACTGCTCCACCAAGGCTCTTATTATTGTCACTGCTCCACCAAGGCTCTTATTATTGTCACTTCAATAGTGGTAAAACCCAGGTAGCCCACTAGGATTAGTTCAGAAATGTCTGGAAAGAAATGTCATGTTCTAGTCTAGGTGTCTGGAATGTCAGATTTCATTGTATTCACTACTTAGTTCATACATGACAAACTCACTGCTGAAGCAGAAGCATTCTGCTTGGGGAATGGGACTACTGAACATGGCTGCCTTAACGTGTCCACTTCATCTCAGGGACCCCCACCATGGCTGACCCAATATGGACATTCTTACTCGGCTTGTTCTCTAGCTCCTGCTGAGGTTTTTGGGGTACAAAGGCCTTAGTGTCTTCCTCTGTGTGTGTGTGTGTGTGTGTGTGTGTGTGTGTGTGTGTGAAAATCACCTGGAGGGCTGTTGAGAGAGCTGGTTTGGAGAGGTTAAAGTCTAACCCTTCACTCAAAACTAGCCAGTCTCTCCCCCCCACCGTCTCCCTGTGATTGCAAGATTCTCCCTTTAAGGACTTGCCATTTCAAGAAACTGGGAATCAGCATTAATTGTTTCAGCATTGCTCTTTCCACATAATATTTGGAAGTAAATATTGGCCTTGCAGTATTCTGCAGCCATGTGGTGAACCCAGATTGTCTTGTTATTCTCATAATATTGTTGTTATGCCAGCGGGGGTGGGGGGAAGGGGGGGCAACCTCTTGAAAGGCTGGAAATGGAAAAGCCCTGCCCCACTGGACCATTTTCCCCCTCTCTCTTTGCATGCACATCAAAGCAACCATCATGTCCCCTGCCTCCCTGAGGCTGCCCATCCCTTAGCATGCAGATTGGCTGCCCCGGATGCACGTTTAAATGTCCCAGGGGGGCAGCCAATTGGCTGGGGAAAAGTATCCCTCTGTGAAATGCCTGGGATAAAGGGGTAAGGGAAAAGTGCTAGCAGACCAGTGGCTGGAGAGGAGTGCCAGTGGAGGCCCAGTTAAATAAGAATGCTTGTGTTGGGTCAGGCTGTAGTTGGGGGGGCATGTTTTGAGATGAAGTGGTCATGTTAAGGCAGCCGTGTTCAATTGTCCTAGGCCAGGGGTAGGCAACCTTGGCTCTTTTATGACTGGTGGACTTCAACTCCCAGAATTCCTGAGCCAGCAGCCACGCTGAGGGGAAAGAGAGAGGTTTCCAAGCTGAGCCATGGCTGGCTCAGGAATTCTGGGAGTTGAAGTCCACCACTCATAGAAGAGCCAAGGTTGCCTACCCCTGGCCTAGGCCCTTCTGCTTGATGCATGTATTTCCTCTCAATCTTATGAGGTAGTCCAGAGAAGAAGCACATTCAGAAGTACTATTTCTAACTTTATTGAAAGTTTACATTAACAGAATCTTACAAGTCTAAAAACGCTTCTCTTCAGAGATTTTTGTCAGGCCCAGCTGCCACTTGTCTGACTGTTGCCTAGTCTACAATTCCTCCTATTGTCCCCCCATATACCATTACATTTCTGATGGTTACACTTTATTGAAGGAAGATTTTTTTTAATCAATTTTCTAAGCTATCACTGTAGGTTCCTCTGAAGAAAAGAATCATAGAGACTTCTGGAGTCCTCCATTTATTTTCTTCATCAAAATTGTTTGCAGTTGTCTCTCTGAGTATTTTCTTAAAGAATTTCCACCTATCAGGAGGTTATTTTCCCATTAGTTTCTCCTGCCATGAAACCCTACTTGCAAAAAGTGGAAGAAGGCAAAGACAATCAGCTACCATTGACTTGGTATTAATCAAGTAGGGAAAACTTTGTTGGGAAAGTGGGGATACCAGGAACAATGGGGCAAAGTACATAAATTCTTGATCTTAAGGAAAACTACACATGAAAGTAGCTGAACACACATCTTGAGTATTATATTAAAAAAATATAACTTAATGAAGTAGGGTTTCATGGCAGGAGAAGAACCCCCTGATGGGTGGAAATTCTTTAAGAAAGACAATACTGAACGAGACAAGTGAAAACAATTTTTTTTGAAGAAAATAAATGGAGGACTCCAGAAGCTCTCTCTGTTTCTTTTCTTGCAAAACAGGAAAAAAAACAACACAAAATACTCCTCATGGAAGCCCGAAACACATAAAATACAGATACGTCAACAAGCCAAACTTTTCAAATGTACATTCTTTATTGAGGAAAGCAAATTGGCTACCATTGGTACTGATGAAACTACTCAGGCGTAAGGGTGCATAGTTGAGCACAGCATTGAAAGTATAATAAGATTCCACTTACATTTAAGTGCTCTCCTTCCAATTTCAGAAGATTGTAGGCAAAAACATAGAATTAAGGGCTCCATAGAGCCCTTGGAGTGAACAAGATGCATTTTTGTCAAACCTCTCATTTTTATTTTGTTGACCAAGTACATTTCATTACATTTTCGTCAACAGAATGTAATTTTTCACAGATCATTCTGTCAAGAAAAAGGTGGGAACATAAAAATCTTTTGGTCTGCAAAAAGAAATTGCAGATTCAGTTCATTTTTATTTATTTTTTTTGTATGTGAAAAGGACAAACTGCACAAACTGGAAATATGATTATTTCCCCTCATATGGTGGAAAAGCCCGAATTACTGATAAAGTAAAAATTCTGTTGCAACACCTACCTTGAGATAATTTCATTTTTTAAAAAAATATACAAGCCTTTCCTGAACATTTATATTTGAATGTGTGTTGGAAATTGAATAAGTGTAGAAAGTTATTTTGTACTTACCAGAAGAAGGTGGCTATATTTTAACGGTTTTCCATGGAGTGTGGTATATCAGTGAAAGATAGAATATTTGGGCCCAATTTAATAAAAGTTGCCTTCAAATAACTGAGCTCCAGTGGGGCGGGGGAAACAACAAAATAACACATTAGTTGTTCGTTTATCTTTGCCTTTTCCAGAATAAATGCCTCTTTATAGTGTTAGTCTGAGACCTTAGCTGTATGTTTTCTTCTGAGAAACTTTAGGAACTTATCTAGGCCTTAGGTCAGGGATCTCCAAACTTGGCAACTTTAAGACTTGCGGACTTCAACTCCCAGAATTCCTCAGTCTGCCAAAGAAGTGGGTGTATTGTTCAAGGAATAATTTTTTTTTAAAAGGTCAGAATGTGCTTAATGACTTCCAAACTGTTGGGAGTCCCTTGATCAAGACCGCAATATTGAAATCAGCGGAACATCGTTCTGAATTTATCCTCGTACCAGCCTATCTATTTGGCAAAAGTATTGATTTTCTGGGGCACAATGGCATCCAGGAGGAGATGAGATCTGTGGAAGAGAGCAGCTTCCCACGTGCAAGACGTACCCAAACAGGGATTGTTCCTCTGAGGACATGGAACAGAGTTTGTTTGTGTAGTGTGTGTGTGTGTGTGTGTGTGTGTGTGTGTGTGTGTGTGTGTATCCCCTTTGGAATGTTACAGTAGTTGCTCAAGTATCTTTTATTTAGTATTTGCACTGCCTAAGGGAGAAATATATCTGACTATTTGAACAAAAAATGTCTTGGGCTCCAAAAACATATTTTAAAAGGTCAGCATTTTCTCCTTCTTCCAAGAAATTTCTAGGTCCCTTTTGGGCTATGTTTCATTTAGCTCTGCTCAGGTTCTCTAATCCACACCTCGCCCAACTGGCAGTGCCTGATTTTGTGCAATGTGAAGGCTCAAAAGCAAACGTAAATGGTAAAAAATATATATGTGTTTTGTCACACAAATTGCAAGGATGCCCGTCGATTCTTCAAAACCTGTGCCACTGACAAATGTGTGTGCAACAGGCACCATAAGTCACCAGTTGAGTGAAAACATTGACAATCTGTTTGGAAAGATGCTGCTGGCTGCAATGGGATTTGGCTGCAGTGAAATTAACTGTTTACTTCCTCCCATCTTATCCTGCTAATCTTCTCAAAGTAAAAGTTACTTGCCTTAGGGCTCCTTCTCCAGCCCAGTGCTACGGGGCAAATGTGTTAAAGCCATGGTCACCAGTACCTTCAGCCTTTATAGCTTTTTGGTTGGGGAAGTTTAGCTTCAGACAAAGTGCACCTTAATACAAGTGCAAAACAATGCTAGCCTAGTTGGTGCATTTATATTAAGGCAATATCTATTTGGACCATTTTATACAAACAAATAAGCAAGGAAGCTTATCACTTATTGAGACCCTTTCATCAGGCAATCTGGGAGAAGGAGGCAGAGGCAGAGGAGGAGGGGGGAGGGGGGAGGAGGAGGAGATGATATCTACTTCAATCTTAAGATCCGAAATCCAGAGTCATTCTCAAGAGGGAGTTTGGCACTGAAAACATTTGCCACAGGTGCTTATTTATTTATTATTTATTTATTTATTGAATTTCTATACCGCCCTTCTCCCTAAGGACTCAGGGCGGTGTACAGGGCAATAAAAGCATTACATACAAAAGTTAAAATAAAATAAAATTAATTAAGCCCTAACAATAAATAATTAAAAATACCCCAAACCCTTAAACCAGGCCGGCCTGTTCAAATAAATAGGTTTTCAGATCATGGCGGAAAAAGCGAAGGTCGGGAGCCATCCAGAGCTCAACCGGTAATTGATTCCAAAGGGCTGGCGCGCCCACAGAGAATGCTCTCCCCCTGGGGGCCGCAAGAATTTGGGGACAACAATGTTATGCCTTTCCCCACTTCATTTCCCCGTTTTGAGAAAAAATGTCTTTTGCTGGAATGAAGGCCACAGACTAATGGCCTAAAAGAGGACATAAACAAAGAAATACAATACCTTTTATATTAAGCCTGTGAGAAATGGGATTGCTTCACTTCAAGGGGAAGTCTAGTCGTGTCCAACTTTAGGGAGCTGTGCTCATCTCCCTTTTTTTAGTCAAGGGAGCCAGCATTGACTGAAGAGGCTTCCATAGTCATATGGCCGGCATGACTACACTCAAAGGTGCAAGGAACACTGTTACTTGCCCACCAAAGTGGTATCTATTTATCTACTTGCATTTGCATGCTTTCTGCTAGCATGGCAGGAGCTGGGGCAAGGAACAGGAGCTCACCCTGGCGTGCAGCCCTCAGGTCTCGAACCCAAGCTGTCAGCTTTCCAGATGACAAACTCAGCGTCTTTAACCACTGAGGCATTGTGCCCCTGGAGGATCACTTCACAGTTCTTCTCTGTGAGGTGATTTGCATTATTCTAAGCATCTCATTGAGGACTTCCAGTCACTCTATGGAAGACTCAGGTGATGATAATATGCACGTTCTTTGCGTGTGCCTAAAGTTTGCCAATAAGACATTTAAGTTTTGTTTGTGAGGATTAGTTGGCTTGTGAAGATCGAACAAGAATCTTTGTGAAGATTGTGTGCAAGTCTTCATCAAGATGAAGCACTCCTTCCAAGTGTTTGCATGGCTGTGGTTTATATCGGCAAGGAGGATAATTTTAAGCAACGTCTCCTGTTTACCTAACGGTTAGGACTGTCACACTGTAAAGACCTTGTTCAGGTTGCAGAAAAACATTTTCCTTTGGAGGAATTGGTGCTAGAAAGTGCAAATCTTTTACAAGGGATCGCGAATAGACTTCTAAGATTACAAAAAAAAGAGTAGTTATTCCATCTTTTTCCACTACGCTATTTTTTGCTTTTGAAAGAAAGGGGAGGGAAAATGACGAAAGAAAGAATGTGCAAACGTGAGGGGGCTGCAAGGAGAAATTGGCGCCATCAGAATCTCCTGCAAAGTTCTGTGAGTGGGAGATGATGAGCATCGCCCAGCAATTTTCTTGGCACAATTCAATGTCCTGCTTAGGTCTCACTTTCTCACCACTAATTAACTGAATCTGTTGTACAGCAAATAGAAGGCAACTTCTGTCAGCGTAAAGCCTGAAAGTGAATCGGGATACAAAGATCTGGTTTTTCTTTTCTCTATTCTGTTTTCTTAGCTTGGATCAACCCGTGCTTCGTATAAAAATCACTGGGACTGCTGTGGAAGACGGTGGCTTTGGAGTGTTTTAAAATTGGCTTGTTGCAGACACCGGGGGGGATAGGAGAATAAGCCTTTCTTCCAGCCAAATTCTAATATTTAATTTGTAAAACCAGAAGCACTGGGAGTTCCTGCATTCTTAGAACTTTTGTACCTTCTTAGAAGGTCTATCTGCTATTCCATAATATGTGGGATTAGATGTAATGATTCGGAGGTGCCTGAGGTACTGGGGTAATTTAGTTGACTTTACTGTAAGATTGAATTAACAGAATCTTGCAAGTCTGTAAGTACATCTCTCTTTTCTTGTCTTTACAGTCCAGGAAGCTACAGAGGTTCACCTTTGAGACATCTACCATACCCCATTTCTTCTTAGTTCCATAACAAGGCTGTTTGGCGTGAGAAGGAAAGAGAATAGGAAGGCTATTTATTAGACCTACTCCTTTTCTCAAAGCAGCTCCTAACAGTTTGCCAAGCAGTCCTTAAAAGAGTCTGCTAAAGTGCTGAATCATTTATGATATTTTAAGAGAAAATTGGGTTCTGATCACTGAACGTTTCCCAAGTGACCGAATTGAGGATCTCACCTAGGCAAATGCACTTACTAAATCACCGTTGTGACCTCTGATGTGATCTGTCATTGGGGTATTTATTTTGAATATTTGTGTGACCACCCATCTCAACCAGTCTGACTAGGCAGAAGGAAGGAAGGAAGGTAGCAAAACCCAAAGAAAGGGATACAAAACTGCAAGGTACAATGAAATTGGTGATCCAAACAGCAATGACACCATTAGGCAAGGGAGACTGCAGCAGATCATGACCCAAAGGGCTGGGGAAAGAGCCAAATCTTGACAGTATTTCTAAAGGCCAGCAGTGTCACTGCCAACCAAATGTTAGGAAGAAGATTGTTCTGTAAGATAGAGGCAACCTGCTGAAAAGGCACAACTGCTGGATAGCAACTATGACATTGTAAGCACAGGGTGGGGGAGTTCTTTCAGAAAAATGCCTAAAAAAAAGAGAGAGTGAGAAAATGTCTATATAGAAAAGAAATATAAAGTTTCTGTCTTGACTGCTGTAATCCGAAGGTTTCTCCAATTGCAATAATCAGAAAGTTCTGTTATGTTAGCAAGGGAGAGAATTTGCATTTGTGTTTCTCTTAGCAGTTGTGCATGAGCCTATATTAAACCGCATCTGGTAAAACTGTTAAATGAATGGTAGCAATATAATTAAGCAGCGCTCAAAACTTCAGCATGTGGTGTTGGTGATCAAGTTAACATTCCCTCTGGTGCATTCATGTTCCAACATAGCTCTGGTATTGTTCCTGACTTGACCTGCCTCTCTCATTTTACTTCTGATCTTTCTCCAAGTTCAATTTCTTTCAGTTCAATTTACAATTGTCTTTGAGCTCAGCGTGATATCATCCATCTTTTTGAGAGATCTGTCACAATAATTGTCTTCCTTCTATCACTCATAAGATCTTCTACTTCAGTCCTCTTGGTTAGACATTCTTTTATTTTAGAATGTATTACTGAAATTCAAATGGTTACATTTCTTGAAGTCAGAAATGAGAATCTGTTGGGGACCTTTAATCTTTCTGAACCACAATTGCCGCAGTCGTAGCAATGTGACCAATGGTGAGGGTTGCTGGGTCTTATTTATTTATCTTATTTCTCAAATTTGTATCCCACTGCAATCTCAGAAGTCTTGGGGCTCACAAATAAGGATATGCAATGTAACACAACACCATTGTGTCGAGCTCTCAAAGTCTTCCCTAAAAGTTTTTTTTTCTTCCTGGAGGCAGTTAATAATGGTACAAGTGGACCTCCAATGGGAGGCTAGTGGAAGAGAACCTGTACCATCACTGGTATTGGTCTCCTTGACCTCCTGGAAATGGGGGCCAATCAGCTGCTTCTCCCAGCATGATCAAAATGGCTGGGCTAACTCTAGCGGGGAGATACGTTTTTGCAGGTAACTTGGTTCCAAGCTATAAAGAGCTTTATAGGTTAAACTAACACTTTAAATTGCACCTGAAAATTATTAGGAAGCCAGTAGGGGACCAACATACTGTACCATGTATAATATGTCCATACTAGGAAACGTGTGAACATTTATGTCCCTACATCTTGCACCAATTGAAACTCCTCTTTCTATTCCAAACAGTACCTATAAAAATAAAGAAAAAGGTTTTTTGATGATCTGAATACATTTATTTTGAAATTTTGAAATTCATTTGGCACGGAAGGAAAGCTAGAATTAAACTGAAAATGGTACCAGAAGCTAAAGAAAATGGAGGATTGGGACTATCAGATTGGGTATTACACTACCTGCAACTTGGATGGCATGCATTCCTATAGTATGAAAAGAATAAAATCCATAGATATTTCCAAAACCACTACATAAGAAATGCATTATTATCTGTATGGGAAAAGATAAAACCAAAAATTTATGAAAATCCCAGGATGGCTAGCAAGGATGGAAGCATTTGTACACCTAAATTTAGTTAAATTTGAGAAAATCTTAACATCTAAGGCTATTCTGAATAGAGATGGGAAATTAAAATCTAAACAAGAGTTGGAAGATCAGGGTATTTACTTATCATGGTGGCCTCGACTGCAAATGCAATTGAGATATGATAAAGATGTTAAAATATATGGTTTTTATAAAGACCAGACAATGTTTGATCAGATCTTACTGACTTCTGATGAAAAACAGATTAAGAACTTGTATAACTTTTTATTGAATTTGAAAATGGAAGATGAACAAGTGAAAGAAACGATGATAATATGGGAGAAAATTTTTGGATGTAATATAGAATTAGAGAAATGGCAAAATTTATGGGAAAGAAACTATAAATTGACAATGGCAATAAAAAAACCCAAAAAAATGTATTAAAAACCCTATATAAAATGTTTTGTAGATGGCACTTGCCATCTGCCAGATAAGCAAAAATGTTTAAAAATATGTCTAGTAAATGTTGGAAGTGCAACCAAAAACCTGGTACATTTGTGGTGGACGTGTGCTAAAGCAAAAAAAAAAAATGGACAAAAATACATACCTGGTTAGAAAAAATGTTAGAGAAACATGCAAACTTTAAACCTGAACTTTTAAAAATTAGGTATAATTCCAGAAAAAATGATAAAAAAGTGTATATCTAATATTACACGTATGAACAGCAGCGAGGATTGTATTTGCTCAGGACTGGAAAAATGAAGAAACACCACTGGATGGAGATGTACTGTAATCAAGAAAATATTGGACTGTACTGAAATGGACAGACTTACATTGAGGATTAAAGAAAAAGAAGATACAGAATATTTTCAAACATGCAACTTATTTTATCCATGGCTTTAAAAACAGGATAGAGAGTAAGAACTTAACTTGGATT
The DNA here is from genome assembly GCF_964194415.1 of Vipera berus. Taxonomy (NCBI): domain Eukaryota; kingdom Metazoa; phylum Chordata; class Lepidosauria; order Squamata; family Viperidae; genus Vipera; species Vipera berus. The sequence continues at coordinate 83,225,956 of NC_138203.1, forward strand.
ACTAAGAAAAATAAATCAAATATATACATGAAACTCCCAGGTGTGTTTTAAAGGCAACTCCATTTGGAATGCTTGCAGTGTTTAATCAGGAAGTGATGAAGGCATGAGTAAGGTTGCCATTGGCATATTAGCTGAAACTCAGCAAAGGTCCCTGGCCATGGACTCTACTTTGTGATCTGAAAGGAGATGCAAATCCAGGAGAACCTCTAAGTCACATACCTGCCTGTTCGGGATAAGTGCAACATCATCCAAAGACAAAACACGGGGTTTAGAGAAACCCCAATGTATAAATAGGTTTTTAGTTTAGGCCACATTCATACGGTCTCTAGGCCCTGGGATAAATTTCAACAGCATTTCCAGCCTAGCCTGGTGCTGTGATGTACAGTTGGGTATCATCCGCTTATTGATGACACCATAACCCTAAATGCTGGATAACCTCCCCCAACAGCTTTATATAGATGTTAAATAACAAAGGGGGTGGGGGATTTAATTCTGGCATCCTACAGGGGGGTAACCTTGTTGCTGATTTCCCCCCCCCAACCATCATCACTAAAACTAACCACCGAAGAAGCAGACCCACTTCAAGCAGTATAATATCTGCAATCCCTATTTCCTGCAGCCAGTCCAAAAGGATGCTGTTTTTTGTTATGATACCAAAGGCTACTGAGAGTTCTAAAAAGAATCAGAATAGTAAATTATCTCCATTCAGATCTCAAAAGAGGCCCAGGTAATCAAATATCCAATGGCCAGGTCTGAACCCTGACTGATACAAGGTCCACATAATAGACTTATAGGGTGTTCTGTAGCTTAGCAATATCTATAGGGCAGCCCTTCTCCATTCCTAAGCTATTTTGTATAGATTTTTAATTTGGAATAAAGCTTGGGGTAGTAAAATCCACACATTGTATAAGACATAAACATATGCTGTTTCACGTTTAAACTCATATGAATTAATGTTCTCATCAAATTTAAGGAAGACATCAAGTTATTTAATTTGCCGTTAAGCAGCTGGAGAAAGTTGATGGGAGGGTCAGTTAAATGTTTTAATATTCTTCTTTAAATCTTTGCTCGTGTTTGCATTTTATTTTATGCAGCAGGGACAGGCAACGTGATTGTTGTTGTTCAGATATCATAGGAAGAAGCTGATAGCCATTCAGCCCAAAGGCAACTTTGGGGCTTATTTTCCTAGTTTTTGAGAGCTTTTTAAGCTCAACAAGAAAATCAGTGGGAAATTGATCTCCCATTATTCAAAGATTTTGGCAATCAAATATTATACAGCATTGCAGGAGCACAAAAAAACCTGGGGGTCCATATAGACTAGGAGTCATGAGTAGCCGACTGGTTCTGTATTTATATGTTGACATAAATTCACATTATTTCTTACCATAAGAGGGTTGCAATATGGAGCACACCCCTTAAAATTTGGACCTCTGTAAAATGCAGACTGTCTGTTCTATTTTTTTTTTAATCCTGCCTAGAACCCAAATAAATTATACTCTAGATATTCTTCGGCTTACCAACATTCGTTTGACAACCATTTGAAATTACAGTGGCACCGAAAAAAAGTGGCCTGCACTTAACCCTCCCCATGGCCACAGGAGCAAAATTTGGGCACTTGGCAACCTGCATGTATTCACGACTGTTGTGGCATTCCGGGATCATATGATCACCCACCGTGTCAGCTTCCAACAAGCAAAATCAATGGGAAGTCAGACTGGATTAACCACCACGTGATTCCTTAACAGCGGCAGTGCTTCACTTAACAAACATGGCCAAAAGAATAGGTCATAAAATCAGGCACAACTCACTTAAGAACCACCTTGCTTAGCGGTGGAAATTCTGGTCCCAATTGTAGACATAAACCAAGCCCAACCGTAGTTTCTCTTATTTCAGCATTAGAAGAAAAGCAACACCAGCAATTGGTCTGAGTTTTATCATCTAAAACTTTTTTTTTTTTGCCAGGATCTTTGTCCTAGTTAGTTATAGCACAAACATACCTCAGATCTCTTTCAGGGTTTAACACACAAAAACCTTTTTGATGGAGATATTACAAGACTGTTTCTGGGTCACAATCTCTGCTCCTTGCTGTCACTTCTGTAGGGGGGGCTGGAGTAAGATAGCATGTGATGAAGATGGATCATCCAGAATTGGAAAAGGCCACCAGGTTTCCTTCATGATTGTGCTAACTATGTGTCTCTTTCAGCGTCTCTGCCACTTTCCACTAAGAGTCATTATTCCTAGTAGCAAATGTTTGAATTTTCATGTCAGATATTTTTCTTAAAATTCTGGACCAAGACTTAGGTATCCTAGTTATTCGTTTTAGACTTGGATTTTAAAATTAACCATCAATTTGATCCATACCGTATATTCCAAGAGTAGCTTTCTGCTCCATTTCATTTTCTTGGCTGCTGATTGATCTCATTTTTGAATGTGGCATGGTGAAGCAACATAAAACGATAAAGAGACACATCAGTCCCAGAATGTGCAAGTAAATGAAATGCAAAAACAGATGCTCCCATATAGGTGGTAGTTTTTATTTCCAGCTTCTTCTATGAAATTGTGATGTATGTCAGCCGTATGTATATATATCAATGACTTTTACTTCAGTTTATTGCAACTATTTCACATCTGTCCTATATTTCTCTTGTTTGTTCAAAGCATGGTTTATCACAGTACATTTATTCCTATTTTTATTTGAACTCTTCATCTGCCATTGATTTCAAAATTCCACAAAAGCTATTGCTTATGTGCTAATGATGCAGAGGAAGGCCAACAAAGTAATACACCTGGCACACATCTGCTTATGCTGTTTATTTATGGATTGTCAAAATTATATACTCTTAATACAGCAGCTCATGGAGTTTACAATAAGGGTATTAATAACCTCAGAATATAGCAAAGATTCTATAAAACAATACAAATAATAAACAATAAAGGAAAATGCTGTATACAGTATAGATGTAATGTACACACCTAAAACACATTTTTGATACATATAGGAAGCTAGTAGAATATTCAACAAAAACCTTGCTATTGCATTTTGGACTCACTACAGTACAACTTTTAAATATCCTGCTAAGGCATCTTCATATAAGTCACATTACAATAATTTCTTTGGGAAGTAATTAGTGTATAATGGAATTTTCTCCCTTCATGGATTACTGCCTTGTCATGGCGAAGAGGCTTGCATAATCCAATGAAGCTATGAGCTATGACATGCAGGGCCACCCAAGATGGTCAGGTGATAGCAGAGAGTTCTGACAAAACGTGATCCACTGGAGAAGGAAATGGCAACCCACTCCAGTATCTTTGCCATGAAAACCCTATGGATTGTACCAAAAGGCAAAACGATATGACGCTGGAAGATGAGCCCCTTAGGTCGGAAGGTGTCCAATATGCTACTGGGGAAGAACAGAGGGCTAGTACTAGTAGCGCCAGAAAGAATGAAGCGACTGTGCAAAAGCCGAGAGGATGCTCAACTGTGGATGTATCTGGCAGTGAAAGGAAAGTCCAATGCTGTAAAGATTTTTTCTCCATAGGAACCTGGAATGTAAGATCCATAAATCAAGGCAAGCTGGACGTGGTCAAACAAGAGATGATAAGACTGAACATCGACATCTTAGGAATCAGCGAACTAAAATGGACAGGAATGGGCGAATTTAATTCAGATGACCATCAGGTATACTACTGCGGGCAAGAATCCCTTAGAAGAAATGGAGTAGCCTTCATAGTCAATAAAAGAGTAGGAAAAGCAATACTGGGATAAGGTAAAAGGTAAAGGTAAAGGTTCCCCCGCACATGCGTGCTAGTCGTTTCCGACTCTAGGGGCCGGTGCTCATCTCCGTTTCAAAGCCGAAGAGCCAGCGCTTGTCCAAGGACGTCTCTGTGGTCATGTGGCCAGCATGACTAGACGCCAAAGGCGCACGGAACGCTGTTACCTTCCCACCGTAGTGGTCCCTATTTTTCTACTTGCATTTTTATGTGCTTTCGAACTGCTAGGTTGGCAGAAGCTGGGACGAGTAACAGGCGCTCACTCTGCTACGTGGCACTCGGGATTCGACCCGCCAAACTGCCGACCTTCTGATCGACAAGCTCAGCGTCCTAACCCACTGAGCCACCACGTCCCTAGTACTGGGATACAATCCCCCAAATGACAGAATGATCTCAGTTCGAATCTAAGGCAAACCATTCAATATCACAGTAGTCCAAGTCTATGCCCCAACCACCGGAGCTGAAGAGGATGAAATTGACCGGTTCTATGAAGCCCTACAGCACCTTATAGAACTAACACCAAAAAATGATGTCCTTATCATCATGGGGGATTGGAATGCTAAAGTAGGAAGCCAAAAGATAACCAGAATAACAGGCAAGTTTGGCCTTGGAGTACAAAATGAAGCAGGGCACAGGCTGATAGAATTTTGTCAAGAGAATACGATGGTCATAGCAAACACTCTTTTCCAACAACCCAAGAGACGGCTCTACACATGGACATCACCAGACGGTCAACACAGAAATCAGATTGACTATATGCTCTGCAGCCAAAGATGGAGAAGCTCTATACACTCAGTAAAAACAAGACCAGGAGCTGACTGTGGCTCAGACCATGAGCTTCTCGTTGCAAAGTTTAGGCTTAAACTGAAGAAAGTAGGGAAAAGCACTAGGCCACTCAGGTATGAATTAAATCATATCCCTGTTGAATATACAGTAGAGGTGACAAATAGATTTAAGGAATTAGATCTGATAGACAGAGTGCCTGAAGAACTATGGACAGAGGTTCGCAACATTGTACAAGAGGTAGCAACCAAAACCATCTCAAAGAAAAAGAAATGCAAGAAAGCAAAATGGCTGTCTGAGGAAGCTTTGCAAATAGCTGAGGAAAGGAGGGAAGTGAAAGGCAAGGGAGAAAAAGAAAGATACGCCCAACTGAATGCAGAATTCCAGAGAATAGCTAGAAGAGATAAGAATGCCTTCTTAAATGAACAGTGCAAAGAAATAGAAGAAAACAATAGAATAGGGAGGACCAGAGATCTTTTCAAGAAAATTGGAGAGATGAAGGGAAAGTTCAATGCAAAAATGGGCATGATAAAGGACCAAAATGGCAGGGACCCTACAGAGGCAGAAGAGATTAAGAAGAGGTGGCAAAATTACACAGAAGAACTATACAAGAATGAGCTTAACGTCCCTGATAACCACGATGAGGTGGTCACTGACCTCGAACCAGACATCCTAGAATGTGAAGTGAAGTGGGCCTTAGAAAAGCTGAGCAACAACAAAGCTAGTGGAGGTGACAGTATTCCAGCTGAGCTATTCAAAAACTTAAAAGATGATGCAGTAAAAGTGCATCAACAGTGGCCACAGGATTGGAAAAGATCAGTTTACCTTCCAATTCCAAAGAAAGGCAGTGCCAAAGAATGTTCAAACTATCACACCATTGCACTCATTTCACATGCTAGTAAAGTTATGCTTAAAATCCTACAAGCTAGACTCCAGCAGTATGTGGATTGAGAACTACCAGAAGTACAGGCACAATTTCGAAAAGGCAGAGGAACTAGAGATCAAATTGCCAACATATGCTGGATCATGGAGAAAGGTAGGGAGTTCCAGAAAAACATCTACTTCTGCTTCATTGACTATGCTAAAGCCTTTGATTGTGTGGATGACAACAAACTGTGGCAAGTTCTAAAAGAGATGGGAGTACCAGACCACCTTATTTGTCTCTTGAGAAACCTATATGTGGGTCAAGAAGCAACACTGAGAACTGGACACAGAACCACTGATTGGTTCAAAATTGGGAAAGGAGTCCAGCAATGCTGTATACTGTCGCTCTGCCTATTTAACTTATATGCAGAGCACATCATGAGAAAGGCAGGGCTAGATGAATCAAAAGTTGGAATTAAGATTGCCGGGATAAATATTAACAACCTAAGATATGCAGATGATACCACTCTAATGGCAGAAAGTGAAGAAGAACTAAAGAGTCTCTTGTTGTGGGTGAAGAAGGAGAGTGCAAAAGTTGGGTTGAAACTTAACATTAAGAAAACCAAGATCATGGCATCCGGGCCTCTCAATTCCTGGCAAATAGATGGGGAAGAAATGGAGGTAGTGACAGATTTTATTTTCCTGGGCTCCAAGATCACTGCAGATGGGGACTGTAGCCAAGAAATTAAAAGATGCTTGCTCCTGGGGAGGAAAGCCATGGCAAATCTAGACATCATACTAAAAAGCAGAGACATCACTCTGCCAACAAAAGTGCGTATAGTCAAGGCTATGGTCTTCCCAGTTGCAATGTATGGCAGTGAAAGTTGGACCATAAGAAAGGCTGAGCACCAAAGAATTGAGGCTTTGAACTATGGTGCTGGAGAAGACTCCTGCGAGTCTCTTGGACTGCAAGGCAATCAAATCGGTCAGTGCTAGAACAGATCAACCCTGACTGCTGTTTAGAAGGCCAGATCCTGAAGTTGAAAGTCAAATACTTTGGCCATCTAATGAGAAGGAAGGACTCACTGGAGAAGAGCCTAATGCTGGGAAAGATTGAGGGCAAGAGAAGAAGGAGACGACAGAGAATGAAGTGGCTGGATGGAGTCAATGAAGCAGTAGGTGTGAGCTTAAATGGACTCCAGAAGATGGTAGAGGACAGGAAGGCCTGGAGGAACATGTCTCATTTTTTTTTAAAAAAGGAGGGAAAATAGACAATAACAAGAGCAGGCAAAGACTAAGAGCAGGAAAGTTGAAGAATGAGAGCGAGGGGCTGATTCTTGCTGCACAAGAACAAGCCTTAAGAATGAATGAAAACAAAGCTGGAATTGAGAAGACATCATCAGACACCAAGTGCCGCCTTTGCAAAGAAGCTGAAAAACAGCAGATCATCTCAGACTGACTGCAAACAATGGCATGACAAAGTAGCATTGGCAGATCTGCAAGAAATACCATTGGCCTGCAAGCAAGGAATGGTGGGACCATAAAAGAAAGAAAGTAATAGAAAATGAAGCAGCTAAAGTGCTCCGGGACTTTGGAATTCAGACAAACAGGCAGCTGCCAATAACATGCTAGACTTAACAATTGTCAATAAGAAAGACAAAAAAAGTCTGAATAATGGATGTGGCAGTACTGGAGACAGCAGAACAGAAGAGAAAGAATTGGAGAAGATAACAAAATGCAAAGTCCTGCAAATATAAATAGAACAAATGTGGCAAAAGAAAACAAAGGTAGTACCAATAGTAATAGGCATCTTAGGGGCAATCTCCACACTGGAACACCACTTGAACACCTTTGGAATTGACAGATTCACCATCAGTCACTTGCAAAAATCAGCTTTACTCACAACAACTTACATCCTACAACAATACCTTCTAACGCTATCAAACTTAAAGCATCTACCTATTCCAGGTCGTTGGGGAGGTTTCGATGGGTGGATAAAAATGCCAAATCCAGTCTGAACATCTGGCTGAGTCTGTGATATAATAATAATAATAATAATAACAACAATAATAATAACAATAATAATAACAACAACAACAACAACAACAACAACAACAACAATAATAATAATAATAATAATAATAATAATAATAAAAATATTAATAATAAAATATTAATAAATAATATTTATAATAAATATTAAAAATGCAGGTATGTCTAGGCCTGATTCATTACTAGGGATGTGGAAAACACTAAAATTCTCTATTCTTCCCATACTAGTAGAACAGTGTGTCAATAATTTTTTTCCATAGTTCTTTAAAAAAATTGTACAAAATTCTGTAACCGTTTATGTGTACAACATATTTTAAGAAATTGAGCTTTTAGAATGTGTCTTCCCTTAATTTGTATTACTGTTGAAGGTACATTGCTCAAGATTATATATATATATATATATATATATATATATATATATATATATATATATATATATATATATATATATATATATATATATATATATATATATATATATATATATATATATATATATATATATATATATATATATATATATATTCATTCTGCTTTCATTTCTTGACATACACATTTCTCTGGTGCCCACCTTTAAAGTGTAAATTCCTCCAACATTAGTACTCTTTTTTAGATGTAAGTACTGCTATTTGCATGCTGCTTTCATTATCATGACAGTGTTTCATGAAATTTTGCTCGTAGAAAGACAAATGCTAGTAGACTGTGTTTGATGCAAGCATTTGCTTCAACGTGATGTGGGAACTCAACATCCATATTCACTTCCAGGGGAATTCATGGTCAAATTTGTTTACAACTGTAATAGAACTTGACTTGGGAGAACTGAAGTACTACAAAGAGCATAGGAAAACTATACAGAAAATCAACTCCTTTATTTCTTCAGGCGCTGCTATAGAATATAATCTCCAATGGAAGAACATCGCAATAGTTCTAGATGACTCCAGTAAAAGGTTTGAGCGGGTGTTGGCCCACAAGAAAGATAGAACTAAGACAGGGAAGAACCTGAAAGTGGGGGAAAAAAACCTGCTTTAAACATTTTGGCTGCTTTGGAGATCTTCAAATATTTAAAATGAAAATCTGAGAAAAGTTCTGTAAGGCAAACAAATCTATAAAATTCTGGATCAGGAATCCTGATAATGGTGAGGCTTCAGTTGTAAGGCTTCAGTTGTAACCAAACACACTTGCAACCTTTTACAATGCAACAAATTGCTAAAGCAGTTGGGAACTTCGGGGCATTAGAGAAAAGATTTGTTTGCGCCCTTCTGTGTATTCCTCAGGTTAAGTTTACTGATGTTCTTGGAGATTATCCCTATGAATCTAGAGCAGTCTATCCAAATATACCCAGATGTAGTGGTGTTCTATTGTCTAAGATTCCTTCCACAGGCAGCATAAAGCATAACTGGAATCTGCACTCTCCCTGCATAGGGGGATAGGTTGAGAAGACCTATGTCCGAATGCTTCATAATTTCACAACAGACGAGATGAATCAGGGTAATCCAAAGTCATAACTGAAACTGTACGGGTTCTGGAGGCTTCCTCAGTAATCTGTTTCAATTCTGTCCTTGGATGTTCTCTAAAACATGGCATTCCCTTGTCTTTTACAGTACTCGCCTGCTGGATGACCGCAAGAGGAAAGAGCAAACAAGGTTTGCTAGCTTGTACAATCTATATGTGCTACTATTGCCACTTCTCACTCTGTGACTAAAAGGTTTGCCTGGCCTAAAAATAGACCAAGAGGCTTTTAAAAATCCATTTAGTTTGCATGGTTCCGTATGCTCTTTAGCACTTCCAGCAGGCACAGTTTATCACATTTGCAGTCATGTTAGCGGCGTTCTGTAGTAGCCTGTTTACAACAAAGGCAGTTGGCATGGCTGCAGAAGCTGCTGAGCTACATCTCCGCACTAAGCAATGAAAGTCTTATCAACTGATGCCCATTCAAAATAAGTCTCTTTACCATGAAATCATCAGATAGACTCCGAAAAATAGAATATCTCTGAAAAACCTACAAGAAGGGGCAGGTTGGTTCTGATCCAAGTCTTCTCTAGTTCATCATTCTGATATGTAATGTCAGGTAGACCAAATGCTCAGCAAAGGACCCAAGTGTGATATTGCAGAATACTCCCGTTGTTGCTCCTCAATAATCAGTACTGCAAAGCTGCAGGAAGTATTATGCTACTATCATGATTGCTTGGCTTACATGTTTACAGCAAGAATAATTACAACAAGATTGGCTTATGTATAAATTTCGAGAAGACCAAGTTTATGCAAGTGGGAAGTGCTCAGGATAATATACTTACAACAGTTCCTGGCCAGGCTATAGAACAAGTCCGACAATTTACTTATCTTGCTAGCATTCTGTCTATTGATGAAGGTACGGATAAGGACGTTAACCATCCAACCGGGATGACAGTGGCTGTGTTTCAACGCATGCACCCAATTTGATCCATGGCAGCCATAAGTATTATCACCATGATAAAACTCTTCAAGAGTGTTATACCAACTGCAATATATGCTTGTGAAACATGGTAGTGTACAGCCAGAGTGGTGAGATTCAAATATGTGAACAACCGGCTCTCTGTGTGGATGCCACTTCCGGAAGTCTGTTCTGAGCCTAGGCAACAAAAAAAATTATTTACTGGTTCTGCCAAACTGGTACAAACCGGCTGAATCCCACCAGTGTGTACAACCCAAGATGTTTAAATGGTTGAATGTTTTTCCAACAGCGCTACTTGAGAAGAATCCTCCACATCTCATATGGTGACCACATCACTAATGAAGAGGTACTACAAAGATTAGTTTTAGAAGACCTATCAGGAACTGTGAATGAATATCAAACATGCTTGTTGGCCACATCTTATATATCGGCCTAAAGACCGACCTCCAAAAATTGCACTATGTTGGAGGCCTCATGAAGGAAAGAGAAAACAAGGCCAGCCTTGGAAAACTTGGCACCAAAGACTTGAGGAAAATCTTAAGATTATTAATATCCCTTGGGACCACGGGATCGAAACTGCTAGAAAACACTTGCTGTCTAATGTGCTTTTCAGAGGGCGTAATGATGATCATGAATGACTAATTGCAATAGCGGAAAAACATACAGTATATAGCTCAGGGTTCAACTGTTGGATAGTTGTTACTCCTTGATCTTGGTGGAATTTGTTTTTGGTTTTTAAAGACATTTCATTACAGGTAGTCCTCAACTTATAACAGTTCATTTAGCGATGACTTGAAATTACAATGGCACTAAAAAAAAGTGACTCACGACCATTTCTCACACTTATGACTGTTGCCACATCCCCACGGTTACATGACTGACATTCAAATGACGGTTGCAGTGTCCCGTGGGATGCGATCCTCTTTTGCAATCTTCTGACAAGCAAAGTCTATGGCAAATCCAGATTCACTTAACAACCATGTTTTTAATTTAGCAACTACAGCGGTCCACTTAACAAGGGTAGCAAGAAAAGTTGTAAAATAGGGCAAAACTCATTTAATAAATTTCTCACTTAGCAACCTAAGTTCTGGGCTCAGTTGTGGTCATAAGTCGAGGACTACCTGATTAGGTAACAACATTAATGCTGTGCGGTTTGTTGAAATGGATTTGGGAGTGCTTGTTTCTTTTTTATTGTCCTTGCTCATTTGATGCCAATTTCCTATGATGACTAATAGCTATTTAACAGTATTTTCTGTATGAAATTCATGAGGTTATTTTGAAAAAAATCCACACACAATGTATTGGCGCATCATCATTTTATTTCTTTATGAATATTAATTGTACTCAGTCCAATAAGTAAAAAAAGTAAACCATATGAGAGCCCTATGGCCCTCCAAACCTTTGAGATGTCTACCATCTCCTCCAAACATATTTAATGAGTTGTTTCCATTAAGCACTTTCTTAGGGTGATCTTAATCAAATGTCATGAAAGCAGTGCTTTTTTTGTAAAAGAAAAAGGTGCCGGAACTCACACGTGTCATACAACCCGCCTTGCCTACCCTACAAGGTTCCATCCAAAAAAGGTGCTGGAACTCCGTTCTGAGCGTTCTATGAGAAAAAAAGCCCTGCATGAAAGGATCATGCATGTTCACTTAGGATTTAACAAGGATTGACAGTGGAAAATGTCAAGGCACCAGGGCACCAGGTTGGGCTTTCAGGAGGCATTTTGCACCCCAAATTAAAAATAATCACAGAAATGCAATATGAATCCCTGATAAGATATACAAGTTTTTGCCAGATTTTTGCCATTTTCCATAGGAACTCATTAGGTGTTTGCAGCATTTTGATGCATAAGCGCAAAATTGGACGTTTCACAGCCTGTGTGCTAGTTCACTGCATATAACAATTTCACTTCAGACAAAGCACTGAGTTGCCCAAATATTTAAGTGTGTGATCACTGACTTTCCTTTACCAGGGTTTGCAATTATGAAGTGCTTTGTATTCACAGCTCTCATGAGATATAATGCAAACACTGGTTAGCTAAAGCAGATGGAAGACTGTTCCCCAGATCCTGAATGCAATGTATTGGATTACTATTGGTTGATTAAACAAGCTTGTGATATTGTATTGTTACTCAATTATCTATGTAATTCTTTCAGTAAAGCCTGCAACAGAAAATCTTCCTTTGACTCTAGTGCCTTTTGCTTGATTGTTGGTAAGACACTGAGAATACCGTAAGGCAGGGGTCCTCAAACGTGGCCCTTTTATGGCTTGTGGACTTCAACTCCCAGAATTCCTCAGCCAGCCTGGCTGAGGAATTCTGGGAGTTAAAGTCCACAAGTCATAAAAGGGCCACGTTTGAAGACCCCCCTGCCGTAAGGGAATGAAAAATGCATAAATAAAAATGCATAAACGTGAAACAAGATGCATGCAAAAAAGCAATTTTAAGTTTGACTTGTTCAAATGAGAGAAAATGTATGCTTCACTTTTAGCTCAGATCTTATGGTTTAGAGTTGAATATATCCAAAGTTTGGAAGGAAGACCATGCTTGAATCTCCCTTTCATAGTTATAATCAAAGGTTATGTTTTGCAACTGCTGAGGTTGTTTGGTTTCATCTGAATAATGCAAAAAAGATTAATGTAGAGATTTGACAGATCTCCTGTGGCTGGTCATTATCCTCTTGTCAGTAGAAATAGTGAAGATTAAATACATTGTCACAATGTTAGCAGAAGTTTTTTTGTTTTGTTTTGTTTTGTTTTTAACACAGGGGCTATCCACAGATTTCCTGCTGGCTGCTCAAATATATCAGTAACTGGTTCCTAAGTATAATCTGTCACTTGCCATAATGTACCGGCTTGCCACCTCATCCCCAGGACCCTTTGGGATCGAGCAGTTATAATGGAGCAGAAAAACACTTGGATAGGAATTCTTTAAGACAAAAACATGGCAGGGGGAGACTAAGCAGCCAAGAGACTAACTCATGATTGATGAAGATCAAGCATGGACAAGTAATGTAGAATTCCTGGGATAGCCCATATTCCAGTCTAAAATAATACCATAATACTCTGATAAAATGTAACATCAATAGCACTTAGACTTATATACCGCTTCACAGTGCTTTACAGCCCTCTCTAAGCAGTTTACAGAGTCAGCCTATTGCCCCCAACCCTCTAGGTCAGACATGTCAAACACAAGGCCCGGGGGCCGGATCCGGCCCGCGAAGTGGTTTCATGTGGCCCGCAAAGCCATCCTGGAAACAGTGAGGGAACGGCCCCCACTGCCTTGGCCCTGGCCCAGAGACCCTCCTTCTGCCAGAGACCCTCAGATCTGTCCCACTCCTGCCCAGACCCCCATAGGCACCCTTGATGCGAACGATGTAGAGCTGGCCACGCCCACCCAGTAGGCCATACGCACTCTAGCCACACCCACCCAGTAGGCCATGCCCACCCTGGCCATACCCACCCAGCCCCCTGAGAGCAACCACAATCCCGATGAGGCCCTCAATGAAATTGAGTTTGACACCCCTGCTCTAGGTCCTCCTCACCGCACCACCACAGCTCAACGTGGACTACACCACTTACTGCTATCGTCTTTTTCAGCTTGCATCTGAAAAGGATAGCAAACCCATGTAAGATTGCAGCCTTAGAAGATCAGTGCATCTGGCACTGCATATTCTTAGTGGTTGTTTTTTTTTACTTCCCAAGACTAAATGGGATTTAAAGCAATAAATTAAAAGCAACGAATGCTTATAAAAATGGTGAATGTAGGAAGTATAGCAATTTTGATTCTGTGTTTGCTTTTCCACGCAGTAGCATTCTGAATTCTGCTCGGAATATTTTTAGTAGCAGGGCAAGGTAAAGTTTGTTGCTGTTTGAGGGGAGGTTTCAAGTAGCAAAGAGAAAAGGGAATTGATTACATACCTCCATACATCAAGAGCCTTTTGAAGAAGAATGGAGTCCATCCATTCACAGTAAGCAAAGTACGGATCCAACTTTCTCATTTTAACTCAGATTTTTATTTTATTTTATTTTGCTTGAGCTAATTGTTATGGAGGATTTTCTCTATAGACATCTATAAGCTGGTAGACCACTAACAACCAAAGCCAAATTCAGTCTGCAAAAGAGTGTTAATAATTCAAGACTTACATCTTTGTGGCTCACATCTGAAAACATAAGCTGATCGTACTGCAAAGAAAGGGCAAACCATTTCTGTGTTTTAGATTTGATCAATGTCTCATAAATTTAACGCATGTCTTGATGCTGTAGGAATGAACTCGTGGAAATGAGTTATTCACCAATCAGGATAGGACTTCCAAGATACAAAACTAAATAGAGAAATCACAAATTAATACGTTTCTAAGATCATGCTTTGTCACTTGGGCTGCTGTCAAAGCTAGAGGATTACATCAGAGCCATAGCATTTTTATATTTCTGCCTCTAAGAGCTCTAGATTTTGATATCTTGGTTCCCTATTGCAGTCCCCATAGACACCATCTAGAATAGTTCTTTCTGGCTGCAGGAGGAGGCAAAGTGAGAGTGACTCTGAGCCCAGGTGAACAGCTGGCGTTGAATCTGCTGACTCAAGCAGATTCTCAGCCAGGCTATTAATCTAAAGTTCAGCTGGTGTGAATTTATTTTGTCCCATTGATTCCTATGAGAAAATGCAGTATAGATAGTCTTCAACGTAGGACCACAACTGAGTCCAGAATTTATAATGTTAAGTGAGAAATTTGTTAAGTGAGTTTTGCCCCATTTTATGGCCTTTCTTGCCACGTTTGTTAAGTGAATCACTGCAGTTGTTAAATTAGTGACACATGGATATGTGTAACTGAAATTGGATTGACAATTTTTTTTAACTGACCATGTTCTTCTTAGAAATTTATTAGTTTAAGCATGTTGTATTAAATGTTAAATTTATTAGTTTAAGCATGTTGTATTAAATTTATTCCCCTTCATGGATTACTGCCTTGTCGTGGCGAAGGGGCTTGCGTAATTCAATGAAGCTATGAGCTATGCCGTGCAGGGCCACCCAAGACGGACAGGTCATAGCAGAGAGTTCTGACAAAACGTGATCCACTGGAGGAGGAAATGGCAACCCACTCCAGTATCTTTGCCATGAAAACCCTATGGACAGTACCAAAAGGCAAAACGATATGACGCTGGAAGATGAGCCCCTCAGGTCGGAAGGCGTCCAATATGCTACTGGGGAAGAGCAGAGGGCTAGTACTAGTAGCGCCAGAAAGAATGAAGCGACTGGGCCAAAGCCGAAAGGACGCTCAGCTGTGGATGTGTCTGGTGGTGAAAGGAAAGTCCGATGCTGTAAAGATTTTTTCTCCATAGGAACCTGGAATGTAAGATCCATGAATCAAGGAAAACTGGACGTGGTCAAACAAGAGATGACAAGACTGAACATTGACATCTTAGGTATCAGCGAACTAAAATGGACAGGAATATGTGAATTTAATTCAGATGACCATCAGGTATACTACTGTGGGCAAGAATCCTTCAGAAGAAATGGAGTAGCCTTCATAGTCAATAAAAGAGTAGGAAAAGCAATACTGGGATACAATCCTCAAAATGACAGAATGATCTCAGTTCGAATCCAAGGCAAACCATTCAATATCACAGTAGTCCAAGTCTATGCCCCAACCACCAGTGCTGAAGAGGATGAAATTGACCAGTTCTATGAAGCACTACAGCACCTTATAGAACTAACACCAAAAAATGATGTTCATATCATCATGGGGGATTGGAATGCTAAAGTAGGAAGCCAAAAGATAACTGGAATAACAGGCAAGTTTGGCCTTGGAGTGCAAAATGAAGCAGGGCACAGGCTGATAGAATTTTGTCAAGAGAATACGATGGTCATAGCAAACACTCTTTTCCAACAACCCAAGAGACGGCTCTACACATGGACATCACCAGACGGTCAACACAGAAATCAGATTGACTATATGCTCTGCAGCCAAAGATGGAGAAGCTCTATACAGTCAGTAAAAACAAGACCAGGAGCTGACTGTGGCTCAGACCATGAGCTTCTCGTTGCAAAGTTTAGGCTTAAACTGAAGAAAGTAGGGAAAAGCACTAGGCCACTCAGGTATGAATTAAATCATATCCCTGTTGAATATACAGTAGAGGTGACAAATAGATTTAAGGAATTAGATCTGATAGACAGAGTGCCTGAAGAACTATGGACAGAGGTTCGCGACATTGTACAAGAGGTAGCAACCAAAACCATCCCAAAGAAAAAGAAATGCAAGAAAGCAAAATGGCTGTCTGAGGAAGCTTTGCAAATAGCTGAGGAAAGGAGGGAAGCGAAAGGCAAGGGAGAAAAAGAAAGATACACCCAATTGAATGCAGAATTCCAGAGAATAGCTAGAAGAGATAAGAATGCCTTCTTAAATGAACAGTGCAAAGAAATAGAAGAAAACAATAGAATAGGGAGGACCAGAGATCTTTTCAAGAAAATTGGAGAAATGAAGGGAACGTTTAATGCAAAAATGGGCATGATAAAGGACCAAAATGGCAGGGACCTAACAGAGGCAGAAGAGATTAAGAAGAGGTGGCAAAATTACACAGAAGAACTATACAAGAATGAGCTTAACGTCCCTGATAATCACAATGAGGTGGTCACTGACCTCGAGCCAGACATCCTAGAATGTGAAGTGAAGTGGGCCTTAGAAAAGCTGAGCAACAACAAAGCTAGTGGAAGTGACAGTATTCCAGCTGAGCTATTCAAAATCTTAAAAGACAATGCAGTAAAAGTGCTACACTCAATTTGCCAGCAAATTTGGAAAACTCAACAATGGCCACAGGATTAGAAGAGATCAGTTTACATTCCAATTCCGAAGAAAGGCAGTGCCAAAGAATGTTCAAACTATCGCACCATTGCACTCATTTCTCATGCTAGTAAAGTCATGCTTAAAATCCTACAAGCTAGACTTCAGCAGTATGTGGATCGAGAACTACCAGAAGTGCAGGCAGGATTTCGAAGAGGCAGAGGAACTAGAGATCAAATTGCCATCATACGCTGGATCATGGAGAAAGCTAGGGAGTTCCAGAAAAACATCTACTTCTGCTTCATTGACTATGCTAAAGCCTTTGATTGTGTGGATCATAACAAACTGTGGCAAGTTCTTAAAGAGATGGGAGTACCAGACCATCTTATTTGTCTCTTGAGAAACATATATGCGGGCCAAGAAGCAACAGTGAGAACTGGACATGGAACCACTGATTGGTTCAAAATTGGGAAAGGAGTCCGGCAAGGCTGTATACTGTCGCCCTGCCTATTTAACTTATATGCAGAGCACATCATGAGAAAGGCAGGGCTAGATGAATCAAAAGCTGGAATTAAGATTGCCGGAAGAAATATCAACAACCTAAGATACGCAGATGATACCACTCTAATGGCAGAAAGTGAAGAAGAACTAAAGAGCCTCTTGTTGCAGGTGAAGGAGAGTGCAAAACTTGGGTTGAAACTTAACATTAAGAAAACCAAGATCATGGCATCTGGCCCTCTCAATTCCTGGCAAATAGATGGGGAAGAAATGGAGGTAGTGACAGATTTTATTTTCCTGGGCTCCAAGATCACTGCAGATGGGGACTGTAGCCAAGAAATTAAAAGACACTTGCTCCTGGGGAGGAAAGCCATGGCAAATCTAGACAGCACACTAAAAAGCAGAGACATCACCCTGTCAACAAAAGTGCGTATAGTCAAGGCTATGGTCTTCCCAGTTGCAATGTATGGCAGTGAAAGTTGGACCATAAGAAAGGCTGAGCGCCAAAGAATTGAGGCCTTTGAACTGTGGTGCTGGAGAAGACTCCTGCGAGTCCCTTGGACCGCAAGGCGATCAAACCGGTCAGTCCTAGAGGAGATCAATCCTGACTGCTCTTTAGAAGGCCAGATCCTGAAGCTAAAACTCAAGTACTTTGGCCACCTAATGAGAAGGAAGGACTCACTGGAGAAGAGCCTAATGCTGGGAAAGATCGAGGGCAATAGAAGAAGGGGACGACAGAGAATGAGGTGGCTGGATGGAGTCACTGAAGCAGTAGGCGTGAGCTTAAATGGACTCCAGAAGATGGTAGAGGACAGGAAGGCCTGGAGGAATGTTGTCCATAGGGTCGCGATGGGTCGGACACGACTTCGCAGCTAACAACAACATTAAATTTATTAGTTTAAGCATGTTGTATTAAATGTTAAGGGAAACAGAGAAGGATGTTTTGATAATGTAACCTGAATTATGTACTAAAAAACTCTGTTACCGAATTTTTGACTATCCAGTCACCATGATGCTTTCTAAATATACAGATCTTAAACTGGAAAACCAATAAACTTGTTTTTTTTAAAAAAAAAATAGTAACACAGTGATTAAGGGCATCTGGCTTCCCCACTGACTTTGCTTGTCAGAAGGTTGTAAAAAGGTGATCGCTTGGCTCCAGGACACTGCAATCATCATAAATGTGAATCAGCTGTCAAGCATCCAAATGTAAATCACATGCAATGGTCATAAGTGTGAAAAATAGGTTATTTTTTTCAGTGCCATTGTAACTTCAGACAGTCGTTTTGTAAGTTGTGAGTTGAGGACTACCTGTAAATTGTAGAAAAATTGTCGACAACTGGTCAGGGAGAAGAGGAGAAAGCAGCCTTATTGTTCCTCCTTTATTTATATCACAACAGCCAAAGATTCACAAAGCACTGGAAGCTCTTCAGATTGGCAGAGAGGATGGCCATGCAGGGGGAAAAAAATGCACTGAATTTCTGTTCATCCCATGTCAAGTTAAGGGGCAGCGAAAACCACGGACAAAAACTTAAGTTGAGAAGCTTTTCCCACTTTTTATTACAGTCCATGCCTATCCGTTCACACTGCAGGTATAATAACAAAATGGCAGGTTGGATGCCTCCCAGTGGAAACGCTTCCAGGCACGGAGGCAGCTCAACCCGTGAGGTGGGAGAGCATAACCTGTTCTGGGTATTGAGGAGGAATTCTGGAAACAACAACTGAAATACTGTAGATGCCATCTGCCTTCCCTCTGCTTCCTTCACTGGTGAAATCCACAACTTGTTTGGTGTTTGGTTCTGATTATTGCCTCTGTGACCCACAGGGTAGGCCTGTCACTTGTACTCACCGTTAAACTTTTGTTTCAGGGGGAAAAAATCGGTGGAAGTCATTGAGAATGCATAACCTATAGCTCTCTTGTTTTTTATTTTTTAACTTTACGGCATTTATCATTTCTTCAGAGATTAATAGATATCAAGGGGAGTGGTAGCTTCTTTCCTTTATTATGACCCTAACATTAATCCTCCTGCAATCATCAGTCAGCCCTTGCAATACCAGGCTGACTTATCACATAGCAACAATAAAGGGGCTCAGTGAAATTGATGGGGGGAAAAAATGGGTAACTATGATAAAATACAGTCTGGTTTTATTCATCTTTTCCCTTAATTATGAGCTGCCTATTGTCTACCAGCCACCCCTTTTTCTCATATATTTGACTTTTCATTGACTACTTTTGTGGCCTTATTTTCTTCCCTGAGTCGGGAAGGAAGTAATTTAACCATTTTTTAATTGTACTTTTTATTGCAGAAAACAACACAGTGAACCTACAGGATGTTGGAACAATATTTCTTAGAGCTTTCATGGGAATTTCTCATCGTTTCCACCCCACAACACCAACCCTGTCAGGTAGGTGAGTCTGTAGAGAGTGTGCCCAACCCAAAGTCACCCAGTGAGTTTTCATAGCCAGGGGTTGACTTGAACGTGTGTTTCTTCAACCCCATTTCAACACCTTAATCATTACCTTAGAGTCACAATTTAAAGTGATTATCCTGCAGACTACAGATTACTGATTATTAATCTATTGCAGAGGGAAATGTCTTCATCAGGGTCCAGTCCAAGCTGGGAATAAACAACATGGCAGCTGCTTTAGAAAGAAGGTTGCAGTTTATTGAAGAGGAGAGCCAGACAGAAAGATGGCTCTGGAAGAAATAGAGAGTGAGCACGTGTAGGGAGTGGGTTTTTATACCTTCTGGAGCCTTTTGTTTGGAGTTGTTCCTGTGTCATGAACTTTGACCTGAGTCTGTGTGTGCCTTTCTGGTATTTTGATGGTGATGGGTTAGAGTTTGGGTGGGGTATGTAGATTTGAAGGGTCTTTGTCTTCCTGATCTCTTCAGCTTTTAGCTGGAGGGCTCCAGCCTTCCTGAATGGATTATTACATCTGTATTTCTAAAAGCTGGTTTCTGCTGCATTGTCTGGCTGGTGTGTGTGTGTGTGTGTGTGTGTGTGTGTGTGTGTGGAGAACCTTCTGTCTTTTTAAAGATCTTTTCCATTATTCCTTTTGGGGAAATATATTCTGTCTTTTTAATATTCCCAAAAATATTTCTTTTCTCTGGATTGTTCCCACACTGTGTTACACTGAGGCCCTTAGACCTAATTTGACAATGAGCATCAGATTATTCCATATCTCTATTTTAGCGAGTGCTGCATTTGCAGTTATTCCCTGACACCGCTATATTTTCTCCAATCACTAAGTAACTCATTATTTCTGTGATTATAAAGCCAATAGCAAAGAATTAAAGCTAAGGCTCTGTTCTGTACCAGCCTGCTACCGGCTCTGCAGAAAAGGCAGGGACAACCCCTTTTACAAGAAGGCAAGAGGCTGGAACTAAGCCTGCCAAATTTATGGATACAAAAGCAAACAGAACAAGACACGAACCATGAAACAGGAGCTATTCAAGCGGTTGCCTTCAGCAAACCAGCCCTCCCACGCATTCCCCTTTTATACAGTTCAGGGCGTGGCTTCTCTCTGCCTCCTTCCGAGGTGCCCCATTGCCTTCCTCTGTTTACTCCTGATTGACTGCCTCCTGCGTCGGGCGTCCTTGAACAGGGCCAGCTGTGGGTCATCTTCATCCACGCTGTCAGGCTCACACAGCTGGGTCTGCGTCGTGACCAGGTGGGAGGGGCCTGGCTGAGGGCTCTCATCAGCAAGCTCTCCAACCCCCTCAGCAAGCTCTTCAACACCCCCCTCCTCCTCTGAGTCGTCTGACCCAACTGCTGAACCCACAGGCTGACCCTGAATCACAACAGGCTCCCCGGTTTGTGTGCCTTCCAGATGTATGGATTTAAACTCCCAGAATTCCTCAGTTGATATTCTGGAACTCAGAATTCTGAAAGTTGTAGTTCATCCATCCAGAGGATGTCCAGTTTGGGGAAGACTGCTCCAGACAAATCTCGGGAGGTTAGGGAATAAATTGGGCATACCCCATATTTCCCTTTTGGGATGGGTGCACCCAGATGAAGATAATAACAGTTAAGAAGATTCACGCCTATTAAAGGTAAAGGTAAAGGTAAAGGTTCCCCCGCACATGCGTGCTAGTCGTTTCCAACTCTAGGGGCCGGTGCTCATCTCCGTTTCAAAGCCGAAGAGCCAGCGCTTGTCCTAGGACGTCTCCGTGGTCATGTGGCTGGCATGACTAGATGCATGGAACGCTGTTACCTTCCCACCGTAGTGGTCCCTATTTTTCTACTTGCATTTTTACGTGCTTTCAAACTGCTAGGTTGGCAGAAGCTGGGACGAGTAACAGGCGCTCACTCTGTTACGCGGCACTCTGCATTCGACCAGCCAAACTGCCAACCTTCTGATCGACATCCTCAGCGTCCTAACCCACTGAGCTACCGCCTATTAGAGGATGCCAAATATAAAGTTTATAGGTGTATACCTAGATTTGCATTTTGACTACCAGTTAGACCTCAGGACCAACAGGACAGAAATCTTTTGAGTTCAGTGAAAACCATTAAATTTCTTCACTCTATGATAAAACTGTCACATGACAGGTTTGCAGATTAAAAGGGTTTTTAGCAAATTGGAACATTTGTGTAATCTTTTATTTTGCGGAAAATGTTATTTTTCAGATTGAACCTACGCTTTATTGATTTTGACATATTATAGCACTTCATCTTGATTCAGTAAGTTTTAGATTTTAAAAAATAAATATCCCAAGAGCCAAATAAATGTCTTTTGATTTTAGGCTTTGGATGTCAGGAATCGGATAATTTGCTGCCAACAAAGAAGGTCAAAGCAATAGATAATGAACAGAGAAGAAAATGCATACATTTGTTTCTCTGAGACTTATTTTTTTTAAAAAATTATCTTGTGGAGGCATTTTTTTTCTAAGTTTGTTTAATCTCATACCTCACAGTTTACACACAGGTATGGCTTTTTTCAAATCCTCTTTTATCATCACATTTTTCTTTCAGAGATGTTGCATAAATAGTGACATGTCCATGAATGCAAATATTGTTAAAATGCCACCAGCTAATCTTGTATTTGCCAGGGGTGTATAACGCTTAGACACATATATTAAGCTCCTCCATTAGTGTTTCATAATTGAATGCTTATTTGAAGTAGCGATTTTATTACAAGTGCAAGTATAGAGGCTTGTTGTGGTGGTTGTTATTACTATTGTTATTGCTGCTATATTTTTAGATTTACAGTCTATTTTTCACCCTGAAGTTTATTCATTCTCCCATAATGCCTTCCCTGCCCCCACCCCAAGAAATGTATGAAGTATGCTAAACTGAAAGTCAAAACCTCAAGGTCACACAATGAATTTCCAATGTTGGATGTGCACCTGAAGCTGGATCTCCCTGGCTGAGTCTAACACCTAAACTGCTACATCACATGAGATACTTTCTTATGTCCCTTCCAAGTATATTTCTGGTAGAAATATAACTATCATTATATGCTCAATTTAAAGAAATTGAGATGCATTAATACGTGCGGCATCCAGTGGATTTAAATTAGATGTATTGTACTCCTAGTGATGTCATTTGGAATCTGGTCATTTGGAATCTAAAGCTTCAGTGAAGTGAAGAGGGCCATTATTAATAACAGCGGAGCAGCTTTTAATTGTTGATGGAAGTGTGTTCTAGAGCAGAGGTGCCCAACCTTTTGAGGGACCGGTTCCGTGGAGAGAGGTTTTTCTGTGGACAGGAAACTCACGAGAAGGCGGTCTTGTCCATTGTGAGGAGCCGTACTGACATTGCCTATTTAATTCCGCCCAAAGAAATGGGCATTGCTGGAATAATATGTGTGGATTCTTTGCTCAGTGATTCCCGCTCGTGTTTTTTAACTTTGGATCTCTGGTTTGTACCTTGATCTGGTGCCTTATCTCCTGGACTGATTCAAGCTTTTGGAACTCTTTGCTTGTCGAGTGCCTTTGCTCTGGCTGTTGTTCTGGCTTTGGGGAGTAAGACTGCTCCTCTTGCCAGCTCTTCAGAACTCCTGGTGGAACACAGAGGGGGGCTATTGTCATTCAAAGCTGCTGGGAACTGTTTACTTGGGCTCGGGCATCTCAGTGAAAACCTTTTAAGTTATTGCTGTATGTGCATGTGTGAGCAGAGCAACAGAGTCAAACGCATTATCAGTCTTGAGTCCCTTCAGGCCCACAGGAGACCTCAGCCCAGCCCACTTTGAATTCCATTGACTCTTATCTACCGCCAATTTGCTTTGACTGTTAGTAGTTCAGATTCTTGTAAAGAGCTTAAGCTTGCAATAAACCTATATATTCAGTTGAACTTCCCCGGACTCCTGGTTTTCCACGCTTGACAGGGTCACTCTCACATACCATTACACATTACCATTTTAGTTCCTGCAATAGGTTTAGATAATTATCCTACGATATATGAAAATAGCTATTTTGAAGAACTAAAATAAACATTTTCAGCACACAGAGTTACTCTATCCTAGTTCTCCAGATATAATAAATTATTTGCCAATACTGATAGTAATTTCACAGAAGGGCTGCAACTGGAAATACCAGCTCTCTGCTCTGCAGTAGATTTATTTGTTGGGGCTAATTTAATTTAATTTATTTTTAACTTTGTATATTGTGTTTTAACTGCCCTGTACATCGCCCCAAGTCCTTCGGGAGAAGGGCGGTATATAAAAAAAAGAAAAAAAAAGATTCAGTTTCAGCAGTAATTCTGCCAGGTGTCTGAAGCAGCCATAGCCAAATATTGCCAAATCTTTGGAATCATGACTAAGCAAAATTAATTTGTATTGTTTTTTTCCCTTTTTTGTATTAAAGAAGGGTTATGGAGAATGCTTGGGTATGCGCTACAAGCATTGATTAAGCCTGACTTCCTTCCCCAAATCTTAGATTTACTTTTCTGAAGGAAGGGGATGAATATTCTCCAACAAATAGCTATTTATTGCTTTATACTTTTATTCGTCTGCTTTATTGCTTCTTCTTCTTCTTCTGCATTACAATAGTAGAGAGATGAAACCTCAGCACATGAATGTTGACTTTTTAGAAGCTGCACTTTTAGCAAAACTCATATACTGTGAAGGAGTTGTATGGTTAATACTTTTATCTCAGAAGGCTAAAAATACCCTGCAAAACAATTTGTATCGACTGCTAAAATGTGCTCAATGCTAATAGTGGACTGGGGTGGCTTCTTTTTGCAGCTTTGTTTCTAAAATAAGCTCGTTGCTCTTTTTTGCTTGTCACTCTGCAGACACAGAGTTCAGCTGCATCTTTGATAGTCAGGCTCGCAACAAAGAAAAGAGGTTGGAGTAACTGGGTAGAATTCAGATCATGCCACACACT
The DNA here is from genome assembly GCF_964194415.1 of Vipera berus. Classification (NCBI taxonomy): domain Eukaryota; kingdom Metazoa; phylum Chordata; class Lepidosauria; order Squamata; family Viperidae; genus Vipera; species Vipera berus. The sequence goes on from NC_138203.1 coordinate 83,250,465, forward strand.
GACCTTCTAGCACAGGGGTAGGCGACCTAAAACACTCAAAGAGTCACTTGGACCCACTTCCCACCAAAAAGAAAACACTGGGAGCCGCAAAACCATGTTGACACCTTAAATGAAGATAATAATGCATATGTATTGTTTTTTTAATCTTTTGCTATGTATAAAAAAAGCTATAGTGTGCTGCATTTATGAAATCAATGAACTGCTACAAAGAAAACATTTTTTTTATTTCTGCATGCAACAAAAGAATTTTGAACTCCAAAAAAAAAAAAAGACGCTGGGTCAAAGATTACTTTCAAATAAAATACTCAAATGTCTATTTGAGTCCTCCTCGTATTTGTGAAATAAAAAGACGGTGCAAACTATAAAAACTACAAGCAGAAAAATAGAAAAGAAAAAAATTGCAGGGGAAAAAAAAGAAAAGGAGAGGAGAAAGGGGAAAAAAAACCCTTTCTCCTTCATCCCAACAGGTAAAAACAATTTTAGTAGCTTATCTACCATCTTTAAATACAGCATAATTATCCCCATACCTCACCTCTTAATTAAAAAAAAACACATCAAAATATTTCATTAAATGTTTTTCACTAAAAGTCCAGTAAGGACAACCACATATATTCATATTCTCTCTCTCTCTCAATCTCTCTCTCTCCCCCCCCTCTCTCCCTTCCTTTCTCCCTCCCTCTCTCCCTCCCTCTCTCTTTCTGCCCTTGGTCTGCCAGTCCTCTTCCCCCACTCAGTTTGTATTTGTGTGTGTGTGTGTGTGTGTGTGTGTGTGTGAGAGAGAGAGAGAGAGAGATAAAGAGAGACAGAGGCACTTGCACTTCCCTTCTCTCTCTCTCTCTCTCCCTCTCTCTCTCTCTCCCTCTCTCTCCGATCTTCTGCTCACCTGGCAAGCTGGCCATGCTGTTCTGGACAAGCTGTGGCTCTCCTGCCCTTGAGAGCTGCTGCTTTTTGCTGCTCCTGTTTCCTGCTTCCTGTGGAGAAGGCAGCAAAGGCAGGAGCCCCACCCAATAAGCTTGTCAGCTTCTTGGAGGACAGCGTGAGTTTTACACACACACACACACACACACACACACACACACACACACACTGAGAGAGAGAGAAAGAGAGAGAGAAGGGAAGCACAAGTGCCTCTCTCTGTCTCTGTCTCTCTCTCTCTCTGCAAACTGGGAGCCACAGGAGAAGGCTGCAAGAGCCGCATACAGCCCCAGAGCCACAGGTTGCTGACCTCTAGCAGAACATAGGGTTCCTCCTACTTGCATTTCTTCTATGTTCCCTGTACCCCTTTCCCCAATTTAATCTGGAGTGTCTGCCACTAATCTAAATCATGTTCAGGCCTTACCTTGGAGATTTGTTCTTTTCTGTATTCCTGATGGTCAAGGATGTGTGTCCCCATTAATTCTCCTTCCTCTCTTTGCACTTTTTGATACTCTTAGTTCAGGTATCTTTCTGGAACAGCTGTGTGCGATATAAAATGAAGACATAAGAGTCTCTAGTGCAATGATGGCAAACCTTTTAGAGACCGAGTGTCCAAACTGCAACCCAAAACCCACTTATGTATCATCGGGTGCTGGGTGGGCGTATCCCATTGGGTGGGTGTGGCTGCGGTGGTAACGGCAGACTGGGTGGGACTAAAAAGTTCAATCAATCAATTCCAACTTTGCAAGATCTTTTTTTTCCCATGAGAAGTTGAAATTGATTGATTGAACCTGGGTTTTTTGCACATGGCGGCGGAGGCCTAAAGCGAAAAGGTTTTATAAAACCCAGCTGAAGGCCTAGGACTGGGGCAATGGTGTGCGTGCCCACAGAGAGGGCTCTACATGCCACCTGTGGCACGCGTGCCATAGGTTCGCCACCACGGCTCTAGTGGCTTCTCTCCTATTTCCAGGGCATCTCTATGAATTCATATCCCATCAGTAGCTTCAATATTGAGCCAAGCTGGGGTGATACCCAAAAGATATGTAGAAAAGAATTTTTGGAGTCTCAACAGTGTGGTTGTCTGAAGTCATTGTCTAATGTTTGAACCCGAACTCTTCTAAAAATACCAATAGATACTTAATTCTCTGATATCCTTGCAGCTGTAGAGATGGATCTCTATCTGCAGTCATTTTCTTTCTCAAAAGTATTCATTTGCTTAAAGCTTTGATTTCAAAGCCACTCAACCCAACAGCAACTCTGAGTGGCATAATTTTTTTTTAAAAAAGTATTACAGTACTTTCTATTTTAAAAAATGATCGTAGTAGAGGAGCAGATGAGCACCATAAATTAATCCAACTCTAGGTGTAGAATCCAAGGTGTAGAATCCAACTCTAAAGAGCAGTGCTCCCATATTTGTTTCATTCTATTTCTTTTATTTTCCCCACTTCTTGAATTATGCTTTATTTAGAAGCGCTGGTTCTCAGTACATGATCTTTTTTCATTATTTCAGTGTGATCTTTACAGAAATACTCCCTGCTCCGCATCGTTTTTAATGCATATATTTAGCTTCATCATAAGCTTCAGACTTAAACTGAAAATTTGCTCAGATGGCTGGATTGGGCAGGCCAGAATCTTTGAAAAATAGCCGCTCCAGCTGATTATTAGTGCTGAAGGCATCTTGGTTGGAAAGTATATGTCAGGGGTCTTCAGACTTGGCCCTTTTGTGACTTGTGGACTTCAACTCCCAGAATTCCTCAGCCAGCGTGCATGCTGGCTGAGGAATTCTGGGAGTTGAAGTCCACAAGTCACAAAAGGGCCAAGTTTGAAGACCCCTGGTATAGGTAGTCCTTGACTTACAATGTTTCATTTAGTGACCATTCGAAGTTACAGTGGCACTGATGAAAGCGACTTATGATCACTTTCACACTTATGACCATTGCAGCATCCCCATGGTCACGTAATCAAAATTCAGATGCTTGGCAAATGGTTTATGACGGTTGCATGTATTTATGACAGCTGCAGTGTCCTGGAGTCATGTGATCACCTTGTGTGAACTTCTGATAAACAAAGTCAATGGAGAAGCCGGTTTCGCTTAACAACCGTGCTGCTAACTTACAGCTGCAGTGATTCACTTAGCAACTGTGGCAAGAATGGTCGTAAAATGGGGTAAAACTCACTTAAGAACTGTCTCCCTTAGCAACAGAAATTTTGGGCTGAACTGTAGAGTATAAAGTATAAGCCAGAACTCTAGCAATACATGGAAAAATTACAACTGAGAATTCTTTTTAATTAGAAATCAAAATAGTTTAAACTAGACAGATTTATTAAGAAAATTAACAAGCTCTGGTTTAGGATATATATTTTTCATAATTGGGCAGCCATTTTACATGTTAATTTTTTTTTTCAGAAGTATTGCTTTAAATTATTATTTTTCTACCATACAGAATTTGGGGACATCCAGAATTTAACCCCCTCAAACTGTATTTCCATTGGGAACAGGAAAAGTTTTAAACAGTTTGCTTTATTCTACAATATTGCTGCTGAGCTAACCTCAGAGCATTGCAAAAGAGTTATGCCACATTGATTTTCAAGCACGAGAAAATATAAAAGGCTACGGCACATTATATGCTTGGAGCACGGTGTAGCCAGAGTTTCAATCCTTACTGATTTTAAAAGTTCGAGCTTAACTCTCACGCTAAAATCAGTGAGATTTAACATTTATAAATCATATCTGACCAGCAGTCTAGGAAGGAAAAATTTAATAGTAGACAAAGCTGCGCTAGTGTAATTGAGATTATTCTTAAACACACAACTATGTATACATCAGATTTGAGCAATCCATTGTTTCCATTCTTGGAACAAAACATGTTAATGTTTCTCTGCGTGTTATCTTTTTAAAATATTATAAATCTTTCTACCATGCTTATTTAAATTCAATCCCTGAAATGAAATAGAATTTATTCTGGAAGAGTATTGTGCCATGAGGTGGTGATAATTGGGAATTGTTGCTTAGTTGCCATGTTGCTCTTTCCATTGGGCTAGATCGTCATGGAGAAAATCTATCTATGGGGTTGCTAGGAGCTGAAAACGACTCAGTGGCACATAATCAATCAAAAGACGCCAGTCAAACATACTTTATTTATTATCAGTTATTTTCAATACATCTGATAAGAGCATCTTGGCTCTTGTCTTTCATCCCATTTTTAGGGGGAATCATCACAGTCCCAGCATTATTGTATAACACCGATAATTAGGATTGAAGGTATGAAATGTATTCAGATTAAATGATGTGGCTTTAGTTGATAGGCGCCCAATCAGAAAAAACAGAAGGGTAGGTCTTGGTCCACTTGCATTTGTGAAACCTGCCCAAGACATATATTTTTTTTGCCTCAGATGAAGGAAAAGCTACTTGGAGTACTCAACTTACAACACTTCGTTTAGTGACCGTTCAAAGTTACAACTTATGATTGCTGCAGCATCTCCATGGTCACGTGAGAGACTAACTGATTCTGATTTTTTGTTTCTTTCATAAACTTTTAACCATTACAAGCTGTTTAAAAGGTTGAAATGGAACCAATGAATCTATTTCTCTGAAAATATCAATCAGTCTTGATGCAAAATTCATTTTAGCAGCATTAATTTCCCCCCACAGGCTTAAAGGTCTTCTCATCCACCTCTCAGGATCCTCTTTCATCTGGATAAAACAGACTGAAATGTTCTTATCAACGTAACCGTATATTTTTTTTATTTTCATCCTAATTATTTATGTGAAACATAATAGAATAGAATAGAATAATAACTTTATTGTCACTTTGAATAAACACTAATCAACATACATTAAAATGAAATTTCATTGCACTCAGCTCTCAAAGTGTCACCACCTCTGACATACACTACATAAATATGACAAAAATAAATAAATAAATAAATAACTAGAATGCTTTAACTCAGGAAAACAAAACAGAATAGAAGTATGCAGTTGAATCCTTGGAACAGGGGTGTCAAACTGGGTGCATCACGCACAGGCCACGCCCATCCCGGCTCCACAAAAGCAAAAAAAGTCACAATATATCACAATACGTCACGTGACATGATCAAGTTTGACACCCATGCCTTAGAAATATAATGTATTTTTCCTTCTTTCCCTTTTTCTAATAGGTAAAGATAATACATATAGGAGCTTCCTTTCTTTTTTTACTTCAGAACAACCATGGTTAGGTATTTAAGCAAGGGAAATTATGACACAGCAGATGCCCTGAGGCAAATACATAATTATAGCATTTGCATGATGATGTCATAGCTGATATGCCATCGTTTTGTCCTCATTGCAGATTGTTATAGATATTGCTGACAACAATCCTTTGAAATAGTGTGGGTTAAGAAATGGTGATATACACTCTTGCTAATTGTTGTGCAAACTGAACTGTCACAAGATATTTCATGGTCCTGTCCTGTCCTTTAGATTAACTATCCACCTTTATTGCCATATTTATAGTTTATTTGACATTTTGACAACTTTTCCAGACAATCATTACATGTACCTACTTTTTTATTTATATGCTGCTCTCATTCCTCATTGCTGACTCCACATACATTTTATCATTTCGCTGAATATAAGTTTTAGATTTATTTTCTGACTCTGCACTTTTCCAGATATCACTGGTAGATCATCAGAACAGCCCAACATAATGCAAAATGGGGAGAGACAGAAAGTAAAAATTCTATAGAAGTTAGTTACCTGAACTTACGTTGGCTGGAACATTGTCCTATACAAGCTTGATCCTTTAATGACATCAGGGACAAGACAAGACAAGAGTCAGTGCTACCAATCCAAATCCTTAATCAGGTGTCTTCAAGACTTGTGGACTTCAATTCCCAGAATTCCTCAGTCAGCCAGTCTTAAAGTTGCCAAAGTTTGAAGATACCTGTCCTTAATCTTTGGCAAATGTAGGCAATCCATAGCCCTTGCAGCTTCCATGCAGCTCCAGAATTTCATTTGGACTTCTACCACCTGAAGTTCTCACCGTTCAACGTGGCTAAATTTCAACTATGAGATTTCCCATTCAGTGCATTGAATGATTTAAAGTCCCATTCCTACTCTTAAACACATGCTCTGGAGGAAAAAAATAGGATTTTCAATCACACCCCTTTCCTTGTTGTCACAGCATTACTGACCCTTTGACCCATCCAAAGTTGCCCAACCTTGATATAGGCTTTTCATGGTTTTCCATTGGTGGCTGTGGCATGGAGTAGTCTATTTGGTGCATCAATTGGACCTTTCCAAATTAATATGAATTGGCAACACTAAGCTTGATCTTGTGACCTCATAATTTCATTCCTGTATTTAAGGATATCTGTGAGTAGTGTTCCAAACGGAAGGGTGTAAAATTCATAACAGGGGTGAGCAACAAGAACCATGTTCTCCTAAAGCTAACCCAGTTCAATATGATATTTCAACCTTTAAAGGCCCAGTTATTTAGAGGCTAATGTTCTAGGCTTCTGCCTGTCTTGCTAGGAACTTTTCTTGTTATTAAGATCTGCAGGAAGACAGTAATGATCACTGACAGTGTTAAGGAGATAGGAAGCAGTTGTATCCTACATTTCTCCATAAGCCTGGAATCCCTCTGCTTGGATTAATACTACTAATAGCGTTATTGCCAGTATTTTCATGTTTTTAAAGACCTTGTTGCTTTTTAGGGTTACATCATTTTACATTAAATTTGACAGGTACCATTTTGGTAACTATTAAAAAAAAAGAACAAACCTAGGTGATAAGCAATTCCTGAAGTGGAACAATTGCCTTAATCTGCCTTGTGAAGTGTTAAGCTTCCTTGATTCATTTGCAAATTATTCTGTCTAAGAAAATTCTGGCATTGGTCTTTTCACCTACTGATTGTAAACATAGAAAGAACAGAGCGAGATGTAAAGACAGAAAGACTGTAGATATAAATTTAAAATGTAGAAGAAACAATAAGGGACAGACAGAGTGTGGAGTGTTGATGTAGACCAGGGGTAGGCAACCTTAACTCTTTGATGACTCGTGGACTTCAACTCCCAGAATTCCTGAGCCAGCATGGCTCAGCTTGGAAACCTCTCCCTTTTCCCTCAGCGTGGCTGGCTCAGGAATTCTGGGAGTTGAAGACCACGAGTCATGAAGGGGCCTAGGCCTAGTTCAGGGGTAGGCAACCTTGGCTCGTTTATGACTCGTGGACTTCAACTCCCAGAATTCCTGAGCCATACAAGAGCCAAGGTTGCCTACCCCTGGTGTAGACCCATCTTCAACTGCAAGAGATCATCCTGCCCCATTCTTTTTCATATGGTCATCTGCTTCATCACCTGTTGTACAGTACTCCTGGATATTTGTTTGGGATAGCAGGAAAAGGCAAAATGCATATATAAAGTGAAAGGGTGAGGGTGAACAGGTAGGAGAAATTTCATGGGCTTTAATGTCTCAATTAGGGTTAGGTCTTGAGATAAGTATCTTATAAGTATCTTATCTTACAAACATTTTCTCGGCTGAACATTATGAGAAAAATATTGTGGTTATTTTTCACTGAATCAACAGCAAACCCTCTCCTTGATTATAGAAGAAGATGCACGCAGGCAGCTACTTATAGAGGATGTTTGAAAATGAAGATTTTCCTTTGCTATCCTCTCCTCATCCTGCATCTGTCAAGGCCACTGAAGATGAGCTACCTTCTTTTGCTAACCATATGAACAACAACAAAATAAAGCAAATTGGTAATTGAAGTGAAAACTGAGTCATACTCTGGGAATATTCTTGTATATCGTATATATGTGTATGCATTTAGTTTAGCTTTTTTAAATTTTAAGTGACAATGTACTTTTTGAGTCCTAGATAGTTTTGAGTAAAGGCATGGAGGAAGGGAGGGAGGGAGGGAGGGAGGGAGGGAGGAAGGAAGGAAGGAAGGAAGGAAGGAAGGAAGGAAGGAAGGAAGGAAGGAAGGACACATACATAAAAACCTTCTTTGAGATCATGCATTAGAATTGGATATTTGGGTTTCTTCCATCCCAAAGCCAAATTGCTTTGACAATTATTTATCTCCTCCACTATTAAATGCTAGTGGTGTGCTTGAATGACTCTCGGATTTTGTTAATTAAAAGTGAAATGTAAAGGTTCATAAATCTTGAAGCAACTAGCAGCCAATGTACATAAATTTAATTGAAATAATAAGTGAAATTATCAGCTTCTTTGTTCCCCACCTGCATTGCCCATCCTAATAAATGAACTACATGGCACATAGTTGACTTGAGGAATCTGGCAAAATAGGATTTTTTTTAAAAAAGTAGTGCTGGTAAAAATGTTGGCTAGATTCACACAAGAGACTGGTATTAATGGCCCTTTTAATTTCCGGATTAGAAAAAAAATGGATGGATTTATCCAGAGGGAGAAAGATTTTCCAATAATCTTCCAAGAACAGGTCTTTCCTTTACACTATCAATACACATGTAAACGGAGAAGTTTCCTCAAGATGATGAGTTTCCTGGACACTTAACTGAGGTGTGTGAAGCCAAGAAGGTTATAGTCCCCTGCAACGATTATTGTTTAATGAAAGCAAGATAAGCATATTTTCCATTGACTAACTCCTAACCACACAAGGGAATGGGAAGTGGTTGAAAAAATAAAGAAGAATTTGTCTGTCGCTGGCTGGTGGACAATGCTAACTGTTTGTGTCCACTGTGTTGAGCCAAATCTGAATAAGCCAAATTATTTACCATGATTGTAAGCCAAGCTACCCAAACTGATGTCTAAATTGCTCCCTTATCCTGGGTTCAGTTGGACAAAAACTTATAAAAACAAACTTGCCTCCCCAATCAAGCATGAATTCCTTCATTCCTGCATATTCTTTTAGTATGAAATGAACTTATCTTATCTATAGCCCAGGAATAATGAAATGAATAATATGGAATAAGAATTTGGAAATAAATTAGACATTCTGCCACCACTGCCACCATCCTATCTACTTTTTCTTCTAACTATTTGACATCCTTGGTAAATTTTTTCAAATGCATTCTCTGTTTTCATTTTTATTGGATATATTTTAGGGGGCCAAAGCAGTGGTGGGATTCAGCTAGTTCACACCAGTTTGGCACAACCGGTAGCTAATTTTTTGTTTCCCAGGCCCAGAATGGACTTCCAGAAGCGGCATCCACACGGAGAACCAGTTGTTCACATACAGTATTTGAATCCCACCACTGGGCCAAAGGAGGGAAAAAGATTCTGAGCTAGAAATCTACTTACATGCTTGAAAAGAGGGCAGTGCTAATACAGACAATCATAAAATTGTTGTGGTGTTCAGGAAGCAGCCTGCACCCCGAAATATCTTTTCTTCTCCAACAACAAGGTTTCTCATGGAAAGGCATATAATCTGTCACTGTGCTACATCTTCATCCAACAAACTTGTATGAAAAATGCAATTTGGACAACTTTCGTTACGTTTCATTTTGTTATATAACACTTTTTGGATAGTTTCATCTGTACTCTATATGTTTTCTTCAGCAAATATTGAGCTATCCTGAGAAAGGAAGATTAATCTGCATTGTCCATGAACGCCATCCAGATACTGTATGTCCTCTTAGTTGTTTTCCCAGCCCCAAGGAAAAAAAGAAGGCGATGAAATGTAGAAATGTGTATGTGTGTGCCTGCATGTAAACAAAGGCATCTGCGGGAGGAGCAAGTGATAAAATGGGAATCATGTCTGTGTATTTGTGTGTGCAAGTACAAAAAATAGAGCTTTTGGTTATGTTCATGGTTAAGAACAGAAGCCTATGAGGAAATCTTTCCTTGTCCATCTTTCTTAGTTGCTGTTCTTCTCTGAGCCAATGAAGTTTTATTCCTAATACTGTCCGTTTTAAAATATCATTTCCCATAATTAGTCTAGAACTCCAGATTTGTAGGACTTGGTTTCAATTCTGCATATTGTCTGGGCTATCATAGTTAGATCTGGAAAGCATTTAGCTGAATTCCTAATTTCCAAATATTTTATTAGCAATATCTCTATGTCTCTTGGTTGTGTTATGTTGCATGAACCACGTTAGACTGATCAATCATCAAATTATTTAGTTAGCAAAAGACCAGAATAGTCTTTTAGTCAAAAGTCAAAAGTCAATAGTCAAAAGAAGAATAGTCAACAAACCAAGACAAGTCACATATTATATGCCTTGAATATTCATTTGAGGAGAAAGTGGGATAAATAGAATCACTCAATAAAGCAAAATATATCAATTAGGTACAGTCCAATTGAGTATGTCAGGAATAGCAGCTGGATCTAGGATGTGAGCTCTCTGTGACTTTGGCTCACTAACATCCCTTTCCAATTGTGTTGAATTTTATATAGGGAACATTTTATGTCCTATGGTTAGCTGTGTCTTCTTTGGGTAGGTGGGTGGGTGGGTGGGATATAAGGATCTTTTTATGAGTTTGCAATTTCATATGTTTACAAATCTTGGGAAATGGGCATTCTTCCAGATACTAATTACAAATAATGATGACAAGGCTGGGTCTCTACTGCCATTCTCCTCTGTAGGCCTCACACTTTACACACTGAGTTCTCCTTAGCTAGAGCTTTTCAAAGGCTAGAGAGTTATTGGTCAGAAGTTCTCTAAGTGACCTAGGTGGTCTCTTTGATGATGCTACACAAGACCAAGAATCAGAGATCAATACACACTTCTTCACATTGAGTGCAGTCTATGCATTTTGAATAATTAAATGCTACGTCTATCTTAGGCCTGTACCACTTTAGCGTGGCTTCTATATAAACAGCCTTTCCTTTAACGGGATATTCCATGCTGAAGTTCCACATAATCGTAAAATAGGTGAAGCTGTGTAAAGTAAATGAAAAGGATTTTTAATAGTGTTTGAGGTGAGGCAAAGCAAACCCGAATCACCATTCCATCTGACAAACTCTTTCAGGCAAATCTGCCCAGATTCAGTTTGCCTCAGTTTGCATTCTTAGGCCCATGAATGTTTTATGGCCTTTCCTGTAAAAACACTCACATCCAGAAGGAGGTAATGCAAAATTGATCCCTGTATTAAACAGCTAAGCCAAGGAAATACAAATATGTGTGGGAGATTGAAAAGGACTTTATAGACACAAGTATATTCATCTTTCCACCCCAAATCCAGGTCAATGGCAGGTTATGACAGTTATTTAATGCTATAATCCTCCCCCTTGATCTTTTTTAGTGTCAGTTGGTAGAACTTAGGAGCTCGGTGTCCCATATATTCCATAACATTGATGCAGACTAGAGAGGTGTGCGATAGACACATTCACCTTCGTGAAGCATTTCATCATAATTTCCCTTCTGAGACATGAATGGGACCAGAATTGCCTTGTTTAAAGGCTTCTTGCATTTCATAGTCTTGGGCAACCTTTTCAGGAAGTAGAAGACCTCATGTATTGAGTATCTGCAGACGTTTCTTCTACCTATTGGAAATTCTAATTAGAGGCCAATGTATTTTGCTTTTAGAAGCCAGGAAATCTTATAGGGAACAGCATCAGAGTAAGGATGGTGTCAAAAATGTCAAAAAGGCAATTGTCACTGGACAATAGAAGCCCTGACCCTTCTTATTTGCATGCAGTGTTGGCACATGTAAAAAAGCGATGGGCCTTCACTTGCATCATCACGACTGTTATTTTGACTTAAAATAATTAACACACTATTTTTTGGGGAAAATAACTATAGAAAAAGAAAGGGAAAAAAGAAGTAGTGAATAAAAGAATTAAAAAATCATCAAATAAACAGGGAGTTGTTTATAATTTTCATGAAATTTGAAGATCAGTATTTAATTAACTGATTGTGTATTAATTGGAAATGCCTATAGAATTCTGAGCAAGTTATTAGTCCTAACACTGTTTATCATTATTAATAAATGCACATGATCATACGAAAGGAAAAGGAAAGAAAAAGAAAAGAAAGAAAGAAAAGCTAATGCAAATATTAAGCTCTCTCACCAGTTCAGAGAGGCTTTGTTAATGAACAGTGGAATAAATTTTCTTCTTAACAAACTGAGAGAACAATTGGATTCTAAAGGGAAAGCAATCCAGTTGCTGAGACGCCTGTAGTCTTACACATTTCTTTTCAATAAATTTTGATAAAGGAAACTCTGACAAAATCTTGCTTCCAATTGAGGTTGGTTGCTAAGAGCTTGACATTTATTTCCAAAATTAGGAATTGGCATCAATGAATACAAAAATTAATATAGTACTTTTTTCATTGATTTAATTTGCAAAGTTGTTCAGGATGGATTCCAGGTGTACAGATAGGAAATGAAAGTAGACTTTGTACTGAAGAAGAAAGTATATTGGCTTATTTTTCCCCAAGTAGTATCAGCACAGTTGTGACCCCACCCCCCCTTAGGGGTACTAGTCAGCCCACCGAGAACTTTTCTGGCTCACATGTAACTCTAAGGCTATAGACAATTAATTCATAGTTACTTCAGAGAATTCATCTTACTTTTACATTATGACGTAGATTTCATCTACTTCATTTTGTAATATTAAATTCATTTTGGAGGAAACCCTATACCTTATTCCAGTATAATGCCACAAATTATTACTATTGCACCAGGTGAAGTACTGGTAGTTTTTAGAAATTTGTCAATTAAATGATCTAGATTTTGTGCAGATTTTGTAAGAAACTTTTGAAGTTAACTCCAATACACACACACAAACACACACACAAACACAAACACACACATGCACACCTCTACACAAAATAATACAACAGAGAAAAAGATATCAAAACAGAAAATGTAATATTTTTTTCAGTTTCTCTTTGTAGCTAAGCTCCGAAGTAATCTTGCAGTCTAAGTCCATCAGTCCTCATAGAGAAATGTCTAATATGAATTGTCTGCTGTGAGATTTATCTGATTCTCAATAATCATGCCAAGTAAGGACTGAGCAAAGATGAACTGTCTGTTCTGTAAATTCAATTCACATGTTCAGGGCTTACATGCTATCAGCTATCCACAAGACAATATTCAGTCAAAATTCAGTCAATCTCCTTATGTGTAAATACTGTATCAGTGTTTCTCAACTTTAGTGATTTTAAGAACTTCAACTCCCAGAACTCTCCCACCCACCATGCTAGTTAAGGAATTCTGGGAGTTGAAGTACATATATCTTAAAATTACCAAGGTGAGAGACATTGTGCTGCATAACATGTGGAGTTGAACGGAGATCATCATAAGAAGAATGGAGATCATCTCAATAGATGCATTCCTTCCATTCCTATTCTCCTTTTCAAGTCCTTTCCCAGTTTTTACATTATAATTTGCAAAGGGGAGACTTTCCTATTCATTGATTTTTTCCAAGATTTTTAGAACCTTAAAAAATTAGATTAAACTATCATGTTCTGTATGAGCTGATAGATAAGGACCCAGAGAAGACCAATGTCAAAATAATATCCAACAACTATAAACTGCACTTTGTTTCCTCTCATGTTCACAATTTAACCACCAGACATGTTCAAGAAATGAATTAGTCTTATCTTGGAAATGAAGGTTAACATATAAAAATCTTGGAATACAATCCTTTATCTACACGCAGAGATCTTATGACAACATGGACTGCCTCCTGAATTTAAAAAAAAAGGAATGCTCCAATCAGTTTAAACTGCTGTGGAAGCCTAGGTACAACCCTTCAGATAGAGCTTTTCCCAGGGTACCTACTTATATCATAGTGGAATCATTTTGTGGCATTTATACTTGTTGTAAGTATTTTATTATCCAAACAGCACTTGTCCAACGTTCAATGATTTCAGTTTCAACCACCAGAAGAAGCCATCCCCTTGTGCAATTGTGCCTAGTTGATCAATGATCTTGACATTTTTATGTTTTGCACATTGCATAGGGACAGGGGAAAATCCAGTTTCAAGATTTGCCCTTTTAAGAAATTAGAAAATTAAAAATTAATCTGGCTGAGGACTGCAGGCCTCCATTGAGCGATGTTTAGATGTCATCCCATTGTGGTAAAGGGCAGCAAGACCGCTAATCCAGCTCACCAGCAGGTTCCTGCTCTTCCACAGACACCACTTTTAACATTTTGATAGTACCTTGAAGTGGAACGGTAAAGGCTTATTGAGAAATCCCAAACACAATCTTTGGCTAATAGATACAAGCGAGAGGCAGGCAATATATTACAAGAAGTCGTGTCAGTGTTTTTCATTTTTTTTGTTCTGAAAATAGTAAAGAATCGTGATAATGCTCATTTCTCAGGTTGTTTTCTTTCTTTCTTTTTTAAATTGTGCTAACTAAATCTTATGCATACAGTAGCTTCCTTGGGGAAGTGGGCATTTTATATCATCCAGACGTTACCTGATTTTGGTAAATTTTCACATAGGTTTTGGGCAAAACACAACTGACATTGCTGCAACTTTAAGGAATGAAAAATTTGAGATTCATAGACAATTTATGGAAACATACTGGGGAAAGTTCAAAACCACTTGTTGTAATCTCAACCTCAATACTGGTGTCCACAACGTGGACATTTGGGGGCATGTGACAAGCTGAAAGTGGCCAAGGAAAATAGTTATGTAGAATGGGATAAGTGGATATAACCCATAAATTCACCTGTTTATCATTGGTTAATCACTGATATTTGGCTAAGCTGTCTCTCCCAAATAGCCTTTCTTCTAATTTTTCATAGAAGGAAGGAAGGAAGGAAGGAAGGAAGGAAGGAAGGAAGGAAGGAAGGAAGGAAGGAAAGAAGGAAGGATTTCATTTCAGAGAAAAAGATTTAGGAGAAAAGCAAAAAATAATGTCTATGTAAAGTCTATGCCTCCCATGGAAATTGATTTTTTTCACTCAGTTTTATTTTGAAATAATTGTCATCCATGCTATCCCTAGCAGCAGGATTTATGCTGATATGCCCTAACCAATTATTGTTGGTGTCCTTTCAAAACATATTGTGCAATCACCTTGATTGGCAAAGGAGCCAAGGAAATTGTTGTATGGACAAACATCTTGAGAGGGAAAAGTTGTTTTTAGCATGGTGTGGGGTTGTTTTGATGTTGAAAACTTAACAGAAGTGGGAAGTCCTCAGGAAAAAAAGTATTATTTCAACAATGCACCCACAGTCCATATGCATTGCTAAATATTGTACTGAAGAAAATAGCCTTCTACTTTTGTTTTCATTTTAGTCAGCCACAATATGTTTCCTAAGTGTTTGTTTTCCTTTATAAATATTCCAGGAACTCACAGTACAGTCTTATGCTCATCTCTTCAGAAGTTAAGTTCCACTGGATTCAAAGGTATTCTGTCCTAGGTGAGAATGTATTAGATTGCAGCTTTGACTGTACAATATTTTTCATCTGTTCATTCATTTATTCCTCCATTCATTCATTCATCAAATTCACATGGCCACCCATCTCACACAACTTTGGGCACTGTACTGTAAAATAATGCCAATAATTAAAACATGTTATAAAACCAAAGTAAAACAATTAAACATAAATAAAAACAAAATTGCAAGAGGGAAATACATCAAGATGTTGCATGTAATGCTATTGGCATGCAGGCTTTCTGTTACCAGGGGATCCCCAGACCTGTTGAAAGAACCACGTTTTAAGGGATTTCTGGAATTTCACCAAGGAGAAATCCATGGTGCAGGTTGGAAGTCTTTATACTCCCAATCGATGAGGCAAGAGATGGAAGTGTACAGTGTCAATTGTGAATGCAGGACAAGGAGGAGACTAGTCTTCTTTGCAGCTTTTCTTGCTATTTAATATCACTCCTGGAAGCTTAATAAAAAGCTTTGCAAAAGGTACTGGACATTGGATTGAATTAGGATATGCAAAGAGAACAGTGGGATCTAATATCAGTATGGACACATCCACTGAATGTTCACGCTGCCTGCTGATAGAGAGAGAGATTTGTGAACCATCTTACGATTTTCTTTACATTGGGATGTATTCGTTTTAAATAAATGGACTTAGTGGAATCAGGATTGGGCAACAGCCTTTGTCACAAAGCCAGGAAATGACCTGCCAATCCTGGGTCTGTTGCTTGGAAGATGAAGGTATGTATTCTTTATAAATTGCCCTCCCTCACCTAAACTAACCCGCTGTCATTCACCAACCACATAACCAATATTGATGCTTCAACTTTCTGTCTAGCTGATCAGAGGGTGGAGAAGGCACTACACTGGCCTTCAGTCAGTTCTGATATGAATGGTGGCCATCAAAACAACTAATCTTCTGGAAAGGGATGATGGAAAATGGCAGCCACAGCAAATTATTACACATTAGTCTGATTTGTAGGCCAATTCACTGAGAGTAGGTAGTTGACAAGCCAACACAAGTATACGTACAGAAATAAATGCTGAACAATGGACCAAAGAAAGGGTGCCTAAGGGATAAAAATCAATTAATATAAAGGGGCATAACAGTAATCAATAAATGTGATATCCCAATACTTACCTATTATTCCATTAAATATTGTTGAAAATTTCCCTCATAGTCCAGCCAAGAGAAAGCATTTGAGGCAAGCAATCTCTTCATTTACTGATCAGAGACTGTGCAGTTGTTGTACTTTATAACAAGGCCAGCTCTAGTTCATATACTGTTAAAAGGAAATAATCCATTTTCTATTTCTAGAGTATTCTCCCAGTGAATTGTTGAACAGAAAATATATTTTCCAATCAGAGCTGATAAGATGCACACTGCTCTTTTATTTGGTTCAATGTAATTACAAAGCAAAATAGGAGAATTTAGACTATAAGGGCCATATATAACATTTCTGAAATCCCAGAACAGTACCCACAATATTCTTTTTCTTTTAAACAAAGGAAATGTCCTATTGCATTTAGTATCTTCCTCAATTGATTAAAATATATTTACTCCAGCCCAATAATTTTCCGTTTTGAAGAAAGAAATATAGCAACTCTTGCCTTAAAGCCAGCATAGTCTCACTGCTTGTGGATATTAATAGCTTGTGAATATTATTAACCTGAATTTATGGAAGTCCTTGTTGTCTGTTATCTGGCTATAGAGAATTTAGACTGATTTTTAAAATCTAAATATACTAATGAAACCTAAACTTTGAGTGTCAAATTTCATGTAGCTCTACTGGCATGTGCCACACACAGGAGGGATTTATCAGTTGTCTTAAGGAATCCCATAATAAATGACGGGGAGGAAGAGGAAGAAGACAAAAAATAATCTTAGGAAGAAAGAACCACAATAAGGAAATGTCTCAAATAGTTCAATTAAGAGCCATATTATTGGAAGCGAAAAAGAAACATGATAAAAAGATACATAATGAGCCTGGAAAAAGAATAATTAGATTAAATTATGAGAAGAAGGAAGGAAGGAAGGAAGGAAGGAAGGAAGGAAGGAAGGAAGGAAGGAAGGAAGGAAGGAAGGAAGGAAGGAAGGAAGGGAGGGAGGAAGGAAGGGAGGAAGGAAAATTATTTGGGGTTCCATGTATACATACTCTTTTCTCAGTAGGTGAGGTGAACATACACGTTCTGGAAATATATGGATTAATGCAACAAAAGCATTTTATACAAAGGTACCTTTCCTTTCATCTGTTCAGGACAATAAAACAATATCTTAATACTCCATTTTGTTTCAGAGGTTGGCAAGCAGCCAATCCTAACTGCCTGCTATTATTCTTCTATTGAAATGTCTGTCTGATTGAATTATTCTTTATTTACATCTGGCAGTTTCGGGAGGTTGTTACTTCTAACTATCTGCCAGGTTGGGGATACTAATTTTTATTATCTGCAAAAGAGAATAGAAATCGCTAGTGTGTTTCTTACCGAAGAGGGATCAGGGGAAAAAAATGCAATATTTTTACTTCGACAGTTTGTAAAATCCCACGTAATTAGCGATGCTAATGAAGTTCACAAATCATGGGAACTTACCCCCCCCCAAAAAATTGCCATTTTTACTGCCACCCTTATTTAGCTCTTTTAGATAACATTTCTCCTTGTAGATGCAAATATTTTTAGAGCATATTGCTGTGTGGGAGAGAAGGAAACCGCCCAATTGTCAGAGATGGGGGCCTGGTCCCTTTCACCTTCCTAGCCATTCTCTTTAATTTTCAGCCCACTTTCCTTCAGGACTTCCTCAGGCAAATGTTCTTTCTTGTGACACACATTTTCTTCCTTCTTCTTCTCGACTTCATCCCAACCAAATACTGTAGCAGTGCAGCCAACCATAGCATTTTTTTTTGTTAGAAGGAAGAAATGTTGATGTTTTGGCCTGTGCAGTTGAACAAGAGGCACGTTGGACCATTTTGTGCCTTCCCAGAATGGGCAAGGCTTCTGGCGGTGGGCTTTTAAAAGTAAATAGGGCACTCTCAAACTTTAAAGGGCTTAAAAGATTTCTTAAATCCCTTTATATGTTTGGCTAAGTGTCCCTTTGGGGGGGGGGAGGTTAACAGGTAAAATGAGCCTTTTGAGGCAAAAACAAGAATTGTACTCCGGATATACATCATTAAAAAGGAAACAGATTTTAAAACAACCTTCATTGAAAATTTCTTTCTGCCTGCCTGAGTAACGTCAGAATATCACCATTCCTTTGTAGCCTTTAGGCAGGGCACAAAGCAAAGTGGAGCAAAGCTTATTGTTCTTATTGTTCCTTTTTATCAGAGGTCATACTCTTCATCTCTTATATAGAAATAATAAATAAATCTTGCTGGTGAGATCCATCCCGCTTGCCATGAGATAAAAGATCAAAGGAAAGGAAAGAAAAAGTATAGAATCTGATTTTCATTAGTAAGAGAAGGCAATAAGAACAATAAGAGCCCTATGTTGCTTTGCCCTGTATTTTATGTAACCCAGTGCTACTTAAATGTAAATCCTTCCCACCAAAAAAACAAAAAAACAAACCTATTGTGTATGCATGATTTTTGTCCCTTTGAGTCATTGTTGGCTCCTGGTGACTGCCTGGATAAGTCCCTGCAGTCTTTCTGGCAATATTTCAGATGTGGTTTGCCATTGTCTTCTTTCTAGGGCTGAGAAAAGGAGACTGGCCCAAGGTCACCCAGGTGGCTTCATGTTTAAAGTAGGATTAGAAGTCATGGTCTCCTGGTTCCTAGCCCAATGCTTTAACCACTACACCAGATTGCCTCTGCTGCACATAGGCACCATGATTATTAGTTATGATAATTATACCTAACATCTAGTGTTCTAATTTTATAGATACTACTGGGAATTGTCATGTCTAAAGCTGAACAATTGCTACTTCCTCCTCTTCCACAACAAACCAATAGCCAACCAGGGGCCAAAATTTTATTATCATAAAATGGATGGTACTTTGGCAATGCATTGCTGCCCTCTTGGGATGGAAGGACCAGTGTTTGAATAACTGACTGGTGTCAGCATGTTTAACTTTATTTGATTGTTAAATGGTGTGATTTTTAAGAAGAAAACACAAAATATCCCACACTTGGATATTTTATACAAATATTATTAAAATGTATGTTTCTAAACTTTTTTTTTCCTTTCAGTTTGGCAAAGTACGTGACTATACGTAAATTACCGGGGAGCTTGTGATACCATGCTTTGTGAGTTCCTTGGCGCTCTCTAAGCTTGGTTGCTCTTTTGCAGACTTTTTTCTGTGCATCAATGCACTGATAGCATTACCTACTTTGGTAATGAAACAGGCCACACCTGGAATACTGCATCCAGTTTTGGTCACCACGATGTAAAAAAGATGTCGAGACTCTAGAAAGGGTACAGAGAAGAGCAACCAAGATGATTAGGGGGCTGGAGGCTAAAACATATAGGGAACGGTTGCTGGAATTGGGTATGTGTAGTTTAATGAAGAGAAGGGTGAGGGGTGACATGATAGCAGCCTTCCAATATCTCAGGGGCTGCCACAAAGAAGAGGGAGGCAAGCTATTCTCCAAAGCACCTGAAAGCAGGACAAGAAGCAACAGATGGAAACTAGTCAAGGAGAGAAGCAACCTAGAACTAAGGAGAAACTTCCTGACAGTTAGAACAATTAACCAGTGGAACAACCTGCCTCCAGAGGTGGTGAATGCTCCAACACTGGAGGTTTTTAAGAAGAGACTGGACAGCCATTTGCCTGAAATGGTATAGGGTTTCCGGCCTGAGCAGGGGGTTGGACTAGATGACCTCCAAGGTCCCTTCCAACTTTATATTATTATTATTATTATCTGCAAGAAAACAACCAGGCCCAGAGAGCATTAAGGACCCCCACAGTTCAATCCTGAGCTACTAATATTCTTTCTAATAGTACTAATATTCTAATCTTCTTTCTCATGAACGTTCTCCCCAAAGGCCTCTTTATGTTCATAAATAATTCACATGTATGCACCTCTTAAAATTTTGGCATGCACTATGCTACTCTTACTTAGGTTTGGAGACATAAATGATTGTGTTTTATCTTGATTATTGAAGTGTACTGTGGTTCAGACTTTGCAGAAATGTAAAGTCTTTCATCATCATACCAGCTGCTTTCCTTTACTATAATCTTTCAAGTATCATTAAAAACTAGAAACGTGCATATATATGTACATAGCTATCTCCTGTTCCCTTTGCAATGTTATGGAACGCCCAAACGGAGTGAGAAATAGTGAGGACAAGAAATTACAGACAGGAAATAAGGGGAAAAAAAGCAATCTAATTAGTTTATACCAACATCATCATCTATAACATCATCTTCTATAACCATCAATTCCTTTATATCATTCCAAATTACTGTTGCTTGCATCACATCCGTACACTGCTTCGTATCAATCATGTTTTATTCTTTGAAGTTTTCGTGTCATCTTTTCATGAGCATATCCATTCCTTCCAAACGTTTTCCTAATTCACTGAGCAATTTGGTCTTCATCCAGTCTCTTTATGTGGCCACCTTCCCCATGTACTCCTTCACTTCTCTTTTCAATCCATAGTCACCAAATAGTTTCTCCTCCTTCACCCTACCTAATCTTACACGACCTTACACACTTAGATATCTGCATCTCAACCCTGAGCTCATTGGCAATTCCTCAAATAAAGCCGCACTTCCTCCATGAATTATTAGAAACCCCATAGTTAATGAGCAAAATGATTTGAGCAAAGTGGATTTCCCACATCGTTATATGTAAGTAGCTCTCCCCTTACATGGCATGTCAATGGCTGGATCAAGAAACTCGAGTATACTTCACCCAAAAGCTAACGTTTAGTCACATTGCAATACTTGGTTACACTTACCAGTGCTCACATTCAGATGCTGCAATCTAACATTTCAATATAATGTACATAGGAGTTTCAAGTAGTAGCACCTACGGTAATAGCAAGGAGTCTCCAACTCAAAACTACATGAGTTAAATATGTTATAGTTCTTCCCCTTCCAAAAGTAACTTCATTCTTCTACAGTATGAGCTGAAAAGTAGCACGCAATGAAAATATTCATATTTCTCTTCATTATTGGAAAATTATCTATGTAGAGGGCTCTTCTTTTTAATAGAGATCCATTTTAGGGAAAAACAACAAAAACAACAACTATATTCTGAAGCTGCGAACTTTATTCTATCAACTATATTCTGAAGCTGCGAACTTTTTTTCTACCACATTTAAAGATTGAGCTATTGTGTGTGCCATTGTGATAATTTTTATATCTTCAAAATCTCCCAGCTCCTTACATACAGAAGCAGCAAGTACCAGGAAGATCCCTGTTTAAGACAATATGTCTTTTGATGTGTTAAGAAGAAAATACTATGTCTGCCCCTCTTAGGGTTAACGTGAAGAGGGAACAATCGAGACGGAGGCTTAAAAGAAAAGAGGCACGCGTGCAAATTGATAAAGGAAACTTTAATGCACTATAGCGTTGAAATTTATCTAAATTCAATATTGTTAAACATTCTTAAAGATCAGATGAATTATACATGACGTATATGGATTATTTGTCCCAAGGAAACCAGGGTGACATTTCTGTCTGTCACTTGGTATGACAAGGTTAGCATGTTTTATTCAAAATTTTTAAACAGTAAAATGATTTGTATGCATTACTCTTTCTTTGAATTGTCAGAGAAAACAGAAAGAAACAGTTTGTCTATGACACAAAGTCATCTTTTATATATATATAAAAAAGTGACACGACAAGATTGTTTCCGACATCCATAAAGCTCATATTTTAGTTTTCTTCTCATCTGGGGAAAAAAGTAGCAACTGAGGTATAAAGGTAACATAAGCAAGGAGATGGTTAAGCTATAAGAACTGCAGAGAAAAATAAAATGATACTAGGATCCTAGGGAGAAAGAAATGCACAGAGAAAATCATAAAGTATCTTTTAATGAATTTTTCTGAGTAGTAAACATCTGTTGGAGGTTGTTTTTCCCCCCTTCCATAATAAAGGTTGGGAGTCACTGAGAATCATGATGATTCCTTATGAATAAATATGAAATTCTCGAGTATTTTTGCAAATTCGACGTATTCAGTGGATGTATTCTTACTTCTTTCTCAGAGAATATTAGATTCTTCTATAACTATCACTACCTATAGCTTCCTCTTCTGAAACATAATCAGTGTTGTTTAATCATGTTCCTTTGTGGCTTATCTAAATTGAACTATAGGTCTACATCAGGGGTGTCAAACTCAATTTCATTGAGGGCTGCATCAGCATTGCGGTTGCCCTCAAGGGGCCGGGTGGGTGTGGCCAGAGTGGGCATGGCCTACTGGGTGGGCGTGGCTAGAGTGCATATGGCCTACTGGGTGGGCGTGGCCAGCTCTACATCGTTCGCATCAAGGGTACCTATGAGGGCCTGGGCAGGAGTGGGACAGATCTGAGGGTCTCTGGCAGGAGGAGGGTCTCTGGGCCAGGGCCAAGGCAGTGGGGGCCATTCCCTTACTGTTTCCAGGATGGCTTCATGGGCCACATGAAACCACTTCGCGGGCCGGATCCGGCCCCCGGGCCTTGTGTTTGACATGTCTGGTCTACATCTATATAGCTGAAGTTGTACAAGAGGAATAACAGAATTATAATCCATGAAATTTCTTTCAGTCAGATCTGTTTGTTTATTATTCAGATAACCAAATAATAGTTCCATCCTAACTGTGATTATCACTGACTGTAGTTTAGACATGGAAGACAGGGTCATACATAGTGCTTAGCTTCTTTTATTGTGGTTTGTTACATAAATTAGAGTGGCAAGATTCACCAATTGTGCTATGACAAAAACAAATTTGTTAGGATTTAGTATAATCTGTGAATCTCATCAGTGATATCTATCCATCCATCCATCCATCCATCCTTCCTTCCTTCCTTCCTTCCTTCCTTCCTTCCTTCCTTCCTTCCTTCCTTCCTTCCTTCCTTCCTTCCTTCCTTCCTTCCTTCCTTCCTTCCTTCCTTCCTTCCTTCCATCTCTCTTTTGGACTTATAATGAGTGTCCTCTATGGATTTTTCTTCTACACTGCTACCCCTCCCAAGGAAATTTGGTCTTGAAAATCATATGGGGGGAAAAAATCAAAGGAAGCAACCTCCCCCCCTCCCCCCCAAAAAAAATCATTTCACAATCTATCAAATGATTTCACCAGTCATTTTAAAAAAGTTAAAAAGGGAACTTTCTAATTTTCTGATTTTTCCTTTGAATTTGAATTGATTTATTTGCTTTCTCCTCCTCCTCCAATTTTAAATAAACGATGAGGTCTTTCTTTTCTTTTAAATAATAAGCAATGCTAAAATAAAGTTTAGATTTTTAGATTTTTTTTGTAAAGTTGATTCAAGAATTGTACCAGCGATTTATAAATATATTATGGCTTTGAGTTTTAAGGTTCTGTCTTTCCATAGCAGCTTTGCTATGTAGCAAGAAAAAAAAAATCAACTTTTTTCAGATGGTACTTTGAATCAGGTTGGGGTGGAGGTGGACTAAACCAATGATGGTACAAACTGATTTCTGAACAGTGAAGTGGATCTTTAAAGTATGGCTTTAACTGAGGTCCATGTGAATTTGTGTATGTTGTATAGTTTGTGTTGTATCTGAGTGGCATTACTTTGTTTACCAGCCTTTCACATTATTTTTCTAACAGGTAACTGCAGAAGTTTCAGATTCTTCTTATGATATCGCACAGTTATTATTAATACTAATATTGTCATTTTACTTACTTGTATCCCACTTCATTATTTTTTTGCAAATAACTCAAGGCTTTAAATATATCCAAACTAACTTCCTCCTCCTTTCCCCCCCCCACAGCAGAAACCCTGTGAGGTGGGGTGGGCTGAGAGAAAGTGGCCCAAAGTCACCCAGCTGGCTTTCATGGCTAAGGCAGGACTTGAACTCATGGTAGGGGTAGGGTAAGAAAGCAACAGGCCTCTCTCATGGTCCTACCCATACATAATAGAGTTAAGATTCTAAGTAAACAGCAAACGTACATCATTTTAAGAAGTGGTAACATAGCAACGAGAGGCATCCCCCACCCCAGCATCCATTACAGCTGAGATATAATATCCACTTGTGGTATTTACTGAGGATGCCTCAGGTTAAGCAGGCATAGAATTAAACAATCAATGAATGGAAATGAATCAATCTAGCCCATATTCACAAATAATCCAGCAAAAAAACAAAGATACATCAGCTTCTTACCAAAGTGCATATCCTACAGGGATGTCAACATGGCACGCTAAAAAAACCCACAACACCAGGCTGTCAACTAGAAACAATAAAAAAAATAGAAAATAGAAATCTAGAATTCTAAAAAATAGAAATCTAGAATTCTAAAAAATAGAAATCTAGAATTCTAAAAATGACTAAAGTCAACCACTACAATCCAAGGGCAATCCAGAAGTCAATAAGAATGTTAATGTCATGATTGCAGTTCATATTCTGCTCGAAACATTCCAAGATTTATCAGAAGATAGCTCAAATATAATTCCAGCGTTGCCTAGTGAAAGAAAAAATTTAAGCCAGCCTTTTTGTTAATCCGGTAGAATGCAAACCAAATCATCAAGAGAGAATTCCCCTTTGTAAAAAATAGCTCTTTCTAACCAGATTTTTAGTCATTAAGATATTTGTTTCTTATCTGAACATTATCCTATGGGACCCTTAACTGCTGTCCTGCTTATATTTTGGACTCAGCCTTCAAATAAAGTAATATTCTGAGAATTGTGAGCTCAATGGTTCCTGTTTTGGACTTACTGAATCTAACTAAGCGTTGAAAACACCTGAGTCCTTTGAAAGGAGTTCTTCCAGCAGAGATTTGATAGGCTCCCATGACTGTTGAAGTGACCTTAAGTTAAGCAACAAATATATTCCAAGCTTTCATACAGATGAAAACTTGGTATCCCGAACAGCTTATGAATAGTAAGTTATTCATCTGACAGGCCTTCACTGTGGAAGAAAGACTAAAATTCTTGGTACAACATTTGGCAGGTACCACACGTTCTTTAGAAAAAAAAAATGTTTCCGTAAATGAGACTTCAAAATCTCAGAAAGTTAGCAAGATGACAGGCTCCCAGTGCTAAAATTAATATTTTCAACTATCGGCCTGTTTCAACACCTTCCCCATTTTTTCCCTGAAACTTCTCTGCTTCTGGGTCAAAGTGTCAGCATGCTAGTTAAAGATGATATCGGACAGATAATAGCAGAAATATGATATAAAAGTAATTCAGTAAGTCTACAAAACTCTTATGGGGAAAAATAGACCGTGTAGCTGGAAACCCATAAATAAAATGCATTGCAATTGCTATGGCTTTTCCACTCTAGCCCATTGTGTCTATAAAAAGGCAATGAAAGAAAGCTGTTCATTACTGACAGTTCTGGGGGAGGCTAGAAAATAGCAACCTGTCTCAGTGCATCCAATAATGTGTCTGAAAAGGAGGGGGAAAAATCCCTAATCCCTCTAGCTATTGATAAAAGCTTCATTAGTTCAGACTGTTAGCAATCCTAGCTCTGGCAGAGTGGGCTTACCTGTGAGATATGAAGAAATTGTACTTATTAAGCATCTTTACTGTCTACTTTTGAAGAAAGTCGTGTTTTAAAAAATTTTGTACTGGGACCAGCGTAAAGGTTTGTCACAAATATATATATATTTGATAACAGATACAGCACTAAACAATTTCAAAACTAATGTCAGGACCCACCCCAAACCACGTCTTAGGAAGACAAAACTCTTGGAGCCAAATCTACTCCAAAAGGAATCTTTACTATGACATGCTTGGTTGTAAGAATACAAGACAGGACTTAATATTGTTCTACAAACTAAAACCTTATAAAGAGTTCCCGGTTCAACCCCCCCTTAACCCCATTTGGTCAGTCCCCCATCATTTACCTCGTATCATCCCTCTCGTGGGAAAAAGGAACTTAGGATCTTTTATGTTTATTGCTCTCTTCCTGGACACAAGCCAGATGCTACCTACCCTAACCCTCCCTTTTGTTCCCCCAGTTCAAAAGGCTTCTCTTTTCCTTTGAAATGCCTAATACAGGCTCAATACACATTCGTTCCCTCCTCCTCCGGAGATGGCAGAATCCAGGAACAACGTTTTAAACATACATTTATGAATATGATTTAAATGGATTCTGACAACTGAAATCTCATGCTCTTGCCTTGGCTACAAATGGAGATAAACAGATCCCCCCCCCTTTTTCCCCACATGTCTTTTCTGCCCTTTTCCTTTATGTGCATTTTTTTTTAAAAAATGATGTAGTTACATATAGATATATTGAAACATTTTTTTTTAAAAAAGACCATATTTTAAAACAAATTCACTTTTTCAAAAAATTGAGAATATTCAGTAAATGCATGTCTTCAGATGACTCCAAGATCTTTTCAACAGTTAAGAGTGCCTTCAATTATCTGTTAATTTACCTACTAGTGCATGAGACCCTAATATCACCCTGTGATTTAATGATCTGCTCTACTTTTTCTTAATCTTTCAGAATTCTAGGAGCAGGGTAGGACAAAGGTGCCTTAAATAATCCTGTAACTTCTTTCTTAAAGTCAGCATTTCTTAACCTTGGCAACTTTAAGATGCTCTAAGAAATACTTGTACATATTCATGATCAGGATATTTCAAAAAAGAAAATCTGGAAAACAGAGTTGAGCAACGTTTTTGAGGGCATATGCAAGACAACCGACTCTGGGATTCTAAAAAGCTTCAGCGTTTGCTAATTTCGAGTTTAATTCCCTTTATGTTTTGTGTATAGAATATTCATTGAATTCCATAAAACAAAGGTATTGGGAGTAGTTCTAGTAAATTTCTGAACTCTCAATTGAAACCAAATGTTCAGAGTAATGTATTTATTACTCTGATTTAATAAATCAGCCTTATGGAACCAACTGCCGGTGGAGCTCCGGACGGCATCAGACCTCCGAACTTTCCGTCGTGGCCTGAAGACCCACCTATTTGAAATGGCTGGTCTGGCCTGACGGGGGATTATGGGTTTTAATTTGTTGTTTTAGATTTGTATTACTGTTTTTAACTGGGCATGGGTTTAATCTTTTTTAATTTTTGTATTGTCTTTTTTATATATGCCCTGTGAACCGCCCTGAGTCCCTACCAAGGAGAAGGGCGGTATACAAATTAAATAAAACTTGAAACTTCTTTTATTTTAATACTTTTTAAGATTTGAGTCAAAGGGTTGCATAGGAAGAAATTAACAATTTTTAAATAATTTTGCTCTTCTGAAGATTACAAAAAAATAGCTATTTATTAAGCTGCATTTTCTTCCATTCAGGAAATAACAAATACTACTAAATCAATAAAACCTAGAAAAACTCTAGATTTGAAATGGTATAAATTTGAATGGTATTAACAAATACCTTTATGCTTTTGCTCCTGTATTGTTTTAGGTTTCATAATGTTGCCCAACTTGGATTGTACAAATCTAGGCAGCATACAACATAAATACTGATAAGTATTATATTTATATTTTTTGTATAAAGTTTCTCCTTGCCCTGACTTTGAAGTTTGGTAAATATCCTGCTGATTTTTCAAGCTATTGCCTAATTTTCTTGTGAAAATTGACCCAGGCATGATACACACACACACACACACACACACACACACACACACATTCAGAAAATTTATAAAATTAGAAAAAAATAGATAGTATGGACAAGCCCTTTGCTATGGTAGAGTTCAAAGTTTTGGAGCACGTTTTGCTCAAATATGGATTTCTCCCTTTTGTTATTAACTAGATTGAAATGTGCTATTTTAATCCCATAAAGGGTTATTACATATGGAATAACATATTCACCTATCAGAACTAATAAAAATAACCTTAATCTCTGATACTTAATTTGATAATGGAATCATTGGCATGTCTGATTAGGCAACCGAAGGACATTCTGAGTTTGAGAGTGGTTGGAGTTGAATATAAATTATGATTGTATGCTATGCCGTGCTTCTTATAGGCTGTAATTCATGGAAATCTTTAAAAAGAGCTTTTCTTGGTATTTGGATTCTTTTAAGTAAGTTGGAACAATTATTCCATGAAACAATATTGTTTACCTCCTATTAATATTAATATAAGTAGATTAAAATCCCAATGAGTTCATGGGGAAAGTAAAAGTAAAATTTGAATATTATTTCAAAATTATTATATGTATCCAAATGATTATTATATGTCAACAAGTTTTTTCAACTCCTAACAGCCACATAAATAGATTTTTCTTGATGTTCTACCTAACCTGTTCTTTCAGGTTTCCTAACAGTGCAGTTAGCTCCACTGTAACTGGGACCATTGCCATTGTTTCTCTTCTCTTCTCTTCTCTTCTCTTCTCTTCTCTTCTCTTCTCTTCTCTTCTCTTCTCTTCTCTTCTCTTCTCTTCTCTTCTCTTCTCTTCTCTTCTCTTCTCTTCTCGAGGCTGAGATGTTTATTCAAGAAGATTTGATTGATTCATTATTTACAAAGATTTAGGAGAAGGGAAAGCCTTTAGATTTCTTAATCTGTATTGTTACTATATGATGATGGGAATTTAATTTTTCGCTGTTGCTCTATAATGATATAGAGTATAATGATAATGGGTAGCTATACACCATGTATTTATGTGAATGGACATATACGAAAGACTGATTACATGAGACCTATCCAAAAGAGGTCCTAGAGGCAGAGATATTTATTCAAGAAGATTTCAGCTTGTGCAACATGTAAATTTGACACTTTCAAATTAATTCCAAAAATACATGGTTCTCATGAGAAAATGTGATTCCAAAAGCAACAGATTGAACCAATGGAGGAAAAGGCAGTGAAGGAGAAAAGTACTGGGGGTGTGAGAAATGGCAAATGTAGGACTAGCCAAGCTTGTATGAACTGGTCAAAACTTGTTGGAAGATAAACATTTGTATGGAAATTGTAGCTCCTTGGAGCACTCAGTTAGAAAGAAGTAATGTGCCCAGTGGCCATCCTGTTTTGTTTCTTCTCAAACTTATCCAAGCCAGACTTGGCACTCTGTAAGGAAGCATAGTGAATATATGAGTAAATGGAGTTTCATTTTGTGCAGCCCATTGCACAGTTCCCATATTTTATTTTCATTTCTTTACTCTTTACTCTTATGTATTTAGTAATCTCTTATGTATTTTAGTAATCTCATCCTATAGATATGGTGAGAAGATACTATAGCTGTTATGTACTGGGCTCTTAAAGAATACCACATGGGTTGCTGGAGCAGCTAACGGCTCTCCAGCAGTACATAACAATAGCCACCCAAAAAATAAAAATAAAAATAAAAGCAACTGTTGACTGTTGGGGAGTGTGATTTACAGAATAATTTGGGAGGAAATGTTATAGAAAACTTGCTTGCGCTTTGCTAGGTAAATCATGCATCGCACGTAATCAAAGTAGGATTATATATGCATGCATGTATGCATATATGTATGTATGTATATTGGGTAGAAGTTGGATACCAAACAGTTTATACTACAGTCACTTGTTTGAATGAGTGCAGTAATGTTGATTTAGAAAGGGTGCAGAGTGATGCATGTTTTGAAGACTGAGGCAGACAATATTGTTGCTTTTTGTAGAATTACTAACTGTTTTGAGAACATTCTTACATGAATCATCCATTTTCTAAGTGGGCATATAGCAGTACAGCTAAGGACATAGTTAAAAGGGTGGCAGAAATGATTTTGTTAAACCAGTTTGAATAACTTACTTGTATAACTGGTAAAGAGTCCTTCAAACATAGCTTGGAGTCCAGAGCAAAATCTTGGAAGGCCGCCATCTTCTTTCATAATCTCAAGTAATCAAGATGACAAAATTCAGATCTAAATATTTTAGATAATAAGAAGTACCTTCTGAAAAAGATTTGTATGAGCAGAAACCTAATCTTTGTGTGCTATCTTTATATTTGGGCGATCTAACCTAGTGTCTTTTTGCACAACTTAGTTACAATCCATACAATTATTTGTCATGTTTCAGGCTAGCTGGCAAATGAGAAAGTTGATGCAACATTCTGGAAAACAATTGTCTACCCCTTCCATACATATTACGGCACTATTTCTAATCAGAATCTGAATAAGACATAGGAAAACTGATGCATCTGAGATATTGCTGAACTTCAACTCCCAGCAGCCCCTTTACGTGGCTAATGATGAGGGATGCTGGGAATTGTAATTCAATAAATCAGATTGCCTTCCCCTGCTCTAGATTAAGAATCCATCCCAGGATATAGTTAAATGCAGCTAAGAAATAAAAAACAGTTAATTCAGTCACCCACAAAACAAGATGGATGTTTTTTTGAAACCAAGTTGGTCATCCTGTTCAGTAACTTTGCAGTCTTTTTTTCATGAGGAAAAAGAGGAAGAAAATATGCTCATTTTAGCTGTCATTGTTCAGTGTTTGATTTCTTGGACATTTTGGCAGCCATTTCAGAACATCTGACTTTCTGGAGACAGAGAACATAATGCCTGTGACACTGAGTAGAAGGAAAACCACTCAATTTTATACATCTCATACATTTCAAACCCAAGGCGACAGCAAGGTAGGCAACACAAAAAAGCAAGAGGGAGGGGGAACTTTGTGTCTAATTTGGTGCTTTAAAGAGCTGTGTTGTTGGAATTGCATCAGCCTTTTAAGTTCAGTAAGCTGTTTGAGCTTTAACTTCTTGCTATCTCTATCCCAGAACCTAGCAAATGCAGACTAAACTATTGCATTTGTATGCTGCATGGAAGCAGCAGGGGATTTTCACTCCACAGACATGATATAACATTTATTTCTCCCCCCCCGTCCCTGAACAATCATAGTAGGTACGATACACAAACAGAAAAAGGCAACAAACTCTTGGTGTACTTCCTTTTCATATTGATGGTGGTGTGATACGACTTCAAAGAGATGTTCTGTAGCATTCTAATGTGTGACCCAAAGGATCACCTTGCTTGATTGTGAAATTAATTCCCACTCTGTGGGGCAGAGGTGAAGACTAAGGCTTAAGAGCAGCAACACCAAAGAAAGAAACATAAAATGTTGGCAGAACTGCAAAATACAAGATGTTATCCCTCTGGCCAATGAACAACTTTCTGAAAGAAAACAAGAAAAGGCATTCGAGAGATCAGGCATGAAGAACATTAGCATCCTGTGGAAATGTATCCTCTGCTCTTGGCCTTGGTCTGATGACTCAGATCCTCAACTAGGATCTGCTTGACTCTACCCACCGGAGCTCCATATTTCCAAGTAGGGAGCTAAAGAGCTGGGAAAGAGTAGAGTGTGTCTTCCCAGAAAAGCAGGACCTCTAAGGCAGGGGTCTTCAAACTTGGCCCTTTTATGACTTGTGGACTTCAACCCCCAGAATTCCTCAGCCAGGCACGCAGGCTGAGTTGAAGTCCACAAGTCATAAAAGGGCCAAGCTTGAAGACCCCTGTTTTAAAATATGCTCTGGCTCATGGAAAACCAGTAGACATTGAAAGCCCATTTGATTGCAGCACAATCACGCATGGGACAGTTTCTGCTTTTGAACAAGTCGTAACACCCCTCATGACTTGTTCAAAACCCAGGAGTATTTTTTTTTTGTTATTATTATTTTAAACTTCATCTATGTCCATTTACCGGGTTCTTAAAATTCACTTTCCAGTAAGAACATGGTTTCTTAGAACTCAGATCATAATTACAATTATGGTACCTCTAAAGGGATTTTTTTTGTAGTCTTGGATAGTTTGTTACCAATTGTCATTTGAGAGGGCAGTGGGATTGCCATGACTGTAGAAAAAAGTAATGTAAAAGCCATGCTTTTCCCCTTCATTGCACTTTTTGTACTTCACTGTTTGTACTTTTTATTAAAATAAAAGGGGGCAGTTTCATAACTGCCTGTACTTTATCAGTCACTCCCACTGTCTTCTTAGTAGAAGACAGGCTGAGTGGTGGTGGAAGTTGCTGCCTGCATGTTTGTTTGGGTTGTTTTTTTCTTCATCTAGGACTCCAGCACTTTGCAAAATGAAGATGGCAGGCACTCAAGTTTAGAGCCAAGTTGTGCAGAAACACACCTATGCTTTGAAAAGTTGCTGCTGCAATTCTAGAGGTGCTTGTGATGCTGAATGATAGAGGTGGAAGGGACCTTGAAGGTCTTCTAACTTCCAACTTGCTGCTCAGTCAGGAAATTGTACACCATTTCAAACAAGTGGGCTGTCCAATCTCTTCTTAAAAACTTCCAGTGTTGGAGTGTCCACAACTTCTGGAGGCAAGTTGTTCCACTGGTTAATTGTTCTAACTGTCAGGAAATTTCTCCTTAGTTCTAGGTTGCTTCTCTCCTTCATTAGTTTCCATCCATTATTCTTGTTCTGCTTTCAGGTGCTTTGGAGAATCAGTTCACCCTCTCTTCTTTGTGGCAGCCCCTTAGATATTGGTGTTATGTATTGAATACATATAAAGTTGTGTTAAGCCCTACTAAAGTGAAACTAACTTAACTCCAACTGCTTGTGAAGCTAAAATGAATCTAACCTTTAGATGACCCTGACTGTTAATTCCAACTGTTTTGGAGGGTAACTTTGAATATTCATATTTGGGTGGGCTTTTCAAGTATTGTGATTGGTTGAGGCCCTGTGGGCTCAGAGTATAAATTACAGGCAATTGCCTGCAGTTCTCCAGTTCTAGTTTGAGTCAATAAATGATGTTGTAACTATGCTGATCTGCTTCTTGCCTACTGAAGCCCACCACACAATAATTGGAACACTGCTATCATGTTATGCCTAGATCTTCTTTTCATTAAACTAGACATACCCAATTCCTGTAACCATTCTTCATATATTTTAGCCTTCAATCCCCTAATGATCTTTGCTGCTCTTCTCTGCACTCTTTCTAGAGTCTCAACCTTTCTTTTTATATCGTGGCAACCAAAACTGGATGCAGTATTTCAAGTGTGTTTTACTAAGGCTTTATATAGTGGTACTAACACTTCACATGATCTTGATTCTATCTCTCTCTTAATCCAGCCTAGAACTGCATTGGCTTTTTTGACAGCTGCAGTACATTGCTGCTCATATTTAAGTGATTGTCCACTAGGTCTCCAAGATTCCTCTCCCAGTTACTACTATTGTGGCAGGTACCACCTATTCCATAACTGGCCATTTGGTTTTTCTTGCCTAAATGTAGAACCTTACTTTTTTCACCACTGAGTTTCATTTTGTTAGATAGGCCCAATATTTAAATCTATCAAGATTTTTTTGTATCTTGAGCCTATCTTCTGGAATATTGCCTATTTCTGACAGCTTGGTGTCATCTACAAATTTGTGACCATTGCTCTTGCCCTAAATATGTATGTATGTAGGTATGCTGAGGGTAAAGGTTCATTCTCCGAGCTTGTGGGTTGGTTTCTGAATGTTTCATTACCAGGCTAGGTAACATCTTCAGCGGAGTTTAGAGGAACCCCTAAACTCTGCTGAAGATGTTACCTAGCCTGGTAACAAAAGATTCAGAAACCAACCCACAAGCTTGGAGAACAAACCTTTACCCTCATCCTACACCCGAGCTACAGATATTCACCAATATTGCAAATGTATGTATATATGTACATACGTATTTATTTATTTATTAAATTTATATGCCACCCATCTCACTACCCAGCAATCTTAAATATGCACTGCTCAAGAGAACTATAGACATGTTTGGAATAGCTCTATTATCAAATGTTATATTTTTAGAAATAAATATCAACAATTTGTTTTGGTTTTTTTACCCTACATACCTTGATGCACCAGGAAGCCAACTTATCACCCAATAAAACACAGTTTGAATATATTTAGTCAACTTCTACATTCCATCTTGAATCTGTAAGTACTTCTGACCTTTCTCCCATTCTGCTTCTTTTAGCCTAATAATCAAGCCCACCTAGCATAATTTTAATTGAGAGAATTTTCACTGAATTTTGCTCCGTGTGAAAGTGCAAATATTATTTGGGGGAAATGGAGAGCTTTCTGTAATTTGATTCATTTCAAAGAGGATTTTATAACATTTGCAGCAATAGTTGCTCTTTTTATGGGAAAAGCTCTTGCCAAAATTCAGACAGATAGGACAAGGGATTTTTTTTTCCCCTCTACCCAAAGTAAACAATTTTCTTTACAAACGTTGATGGGTGTTACTAAACAATGGTGGAGCTTATTGTCAGACATATAAACGTAAGGACGTAAAGCTATGAATGCTCAAATGATTTATTCAGGTCAGTTAGTCTCTTATATCAGAGAAAGACAACAATAAATTGGTTCAAAAGGGTAGAACAAAGGAACATTAACATATTCATTAACATAAAAGCCAAAGCAGAACAATCTCAGCCAGAACAAACTGCAAGGCAGAGTTTTGGTTTTGGTTGCGTTAGAATTAGCAGAGCCAAATTCACCCAGCGATGTGGCACTCGGCTTGTTCCTGGTTATATTGTATTGGTAAAGGCACTCTGATTCGAAACAAGAACAGTTGGATACTGAAGTCTCCTCATCCTACACCATCCAATCCAAGGATTACCTATGGCAACACCTGCTGCCGGCGTCAACTTCCCTCCGTCCAGTGCGCTCCCACAGAGAGGGCCTCCTCAGGGTGCCACCGATCAGAGAATGTCGACTGGTGGCCCCCAGGGGGAGGGCGTTCTCTGTGGGCACGCCAGACCTGTGGAACCGCTTACTGGTTGAGCTCCGGATGGCCCCCGACCTTTGCTCCTTCCAACGGGATCTAAAAACCTATTTATTTGAACAAGCTGGCCTGGTCTGATGGGTTTGGGGTTTGGGTTTTAACATGGCTTTTAACTATTGTATTATATCGGGCATAATTATTTAATGTTTTTGAACTTTTGTATTTTGTATTTTGATATTTATTGCCCTGTACAACGCCCTGAGTCCTTCGGGAGAAGGGCAGTATAAAAATTTAATAAATATAAATATAAATATCCCTCATCATCACTTGTTCTGACAAGAAATTTTCCTAAGAAGGCAACAAAGGTGCCTTTCAATTCTGGAGATGCAGACTGGGTCCTGAGGTGTGTAAGGTTCAGGTCAAACCAAGGCCTACTTTGTTTACCAGTGCTTTACCTGGAACAAATAAAGATGTACCTCTAAATTCAGAGGTTGTCTTAATTTGATAGATATTCCTAGCTGGTGTAGTCTTAATTCAGGTTTCTGACCGGACAGGATTTGCAAAGAATCCACTCTTGGTTTTACAACTAGTGGTATTAGTACAGAGGAGGGGTGTTCTTTTGTTCCTTGACAACCTCTTATTTGGACTCAAATCAGCAGTCTCACAATCTGTGACCTTGCTGCTGAGCTTTGTGCTATGTAGGTATTGTTTTATAGTAAACATTAATATTTAAATTCACTCAATAGATGAATAAACTAAATAAATACCCTGCCTCTGGCAGTGCTGAGGCAGACACTTCCAAGTCAAGAAAAGGACACGAAAGCCTTAGCAATTTTGTTTCCTTTGCCCGATATTTGCTTTCTCAGAAGGGCAGACGTACTCTTCTGAATTAACTATTTTCACTAAAGCAACAACAACAACAATAGCAATGGGGGGGGGGGAAACACCCAAGCCACTTTTTTTTTTTACTGAGCATGGAACTTAAAGAATCAAAAGTAAAGTCAAAGTACAGTACTTCTAAATTTTACTTTCATAAAACATAGTCCTTAACAATAACATTCTGGATAGCATTTTTCTTTTGTGAGAAATACAGTAGGCAGAAGTACTGTACAGCAATAGGTCTCCTTGTATTCTCACAGAGGTATCATTCTTGTTATTTGATTTTTCTCTTTAAAAAAGCGGGTTGTCAGTTGCAAAGAAAAAAATCTCACCAACCAACTGAAGGTTCCCCAGAACCCCATTTTCTGCAGTACTGTATTTGAAATCCATCCCAAAATTCAGTTCTGTCAGTGCTTAAGGTAAAGGTAAAGGTTCCCCCGCACGTGTGCTAGTCGCTTCCAACTCTAGGGGCTGGTGCTCATCTCCGTTTCAAAGCTGAAGAACCAGCATTTGTCTGAGGACGTCTCTGTGGTCATCTGGCCAGCATGACTAGACGCCAAAGGTGCACGGAACGCTGTCACCTTCCCCACCATAGTGGTCCCTATTTTTCTACTTGCATTTTTACGTCCTTTCGAACTGCTAGGTTGGCAGAAGCTGGGACGAGTAACAGGCGCTCACTCTGCTACGCGGCACTTGGGATTCGACCCGTCAAACTGCCGACCTTCTGATCAACAAGCTCAGCGTCCTAACCCACTGAGCCACCACGTCCCTTTGTCAGTGCTTAAAAACAACAAAATTTCTTTCCTACATTTTGAAATGGCAAACACTTTAAAACTGTGCCGTACATAGGGTTTTTTTATTGCTAAAGAAATAATAAAAACCAAAGCGGTTGTTCCCTGTACAATTTAGAACTAGGACATCTTACTTCAAATAGAAGCTATCGTGTAATCGTTTATTCTATTTTATTTATTTAAAAAAAACATTTATATAATTGCCTATCTTCTAACCAACTGTGAGCGGCTCCCAAAGAAAAATTAAAACAACTTATAAAATCATATTTAAACTATAATACTAAACTGATTAAAACATTTTAAACAACAAAGACTTGGCACCAAGTCAAACTTTTAATGTGCAGTTATCTAATTTTCCCAGTGCTTGGGGGTGGGGGGAAAGCCAGGTCTTCAGAGCTATATGGAAGGCTAAGAGGATAGAGACCTGCTGAACGTCAGGGGCAAAGTGTTTGTTTAGTTTATTATGGAAAAGGCATTATTTATTATTATGGAAAAGGCATACTTCATCAGACGACAATATTTTAGGGAAAGGACTAGGAGTGTATCCACCCTATCTGATCTGCTAAGATAAGTAGAAGTCCCTAGGGCAGTGATGGTGAACCTTTTAGAGACCGAGTGCCCAAACTGCAACCCAAAACCCACTTATGTATCATCGGGTGCCGGGTGGGTGTGGCCAATTGGGTGGGTGTGGCCCATTGGGTGGGCGTGGCTGCGGTGGTAACAGCAGACTGGGTGGGACTAAAAAGTTCAATCAATCAGTTCCAACTTTGTGAGATTTTTTTTTTCTCCACGAGAAGTTGAAATTGATTGATTGATTGAGCCTTTTCTTTCTTTTTTTTGCACACGGAGGTGGAGGCCTAAAGCAAAAAGGTTTTATAAAACCCAGATGAAGGCCTAAGACTGAGGCAACAGCATGTGTGCCCACAGAGAAGGCTCTGCG
Organism: Vipera berus; assembly: GCF_964194415.1. Classification (NCBI taxonomy): domain Eukaryota; kingdom Metazoa; phylum Chordata; class Lepidosauria; order Squamata; family Viperidae; genus Vipera; species Vipera berus. The sequence continues at coordinate 83,287,954 of NC_138203.1, forward strand.
TGCCATAGGTTTGCCACCAGCGCCTTAGGGCAAAACAGTCCCAGAGATAGCCTGGTCTTGTGCCCTATAGGGCTTTATGATGATGATCAGCAACTTGAGTTGTTCCTGAAAAGAAATTGGAAGCCAATGCAGCTTGAGCAACAATGATGTTCCATGGGCAAACCTAGGCCCCCATGTCTCTGCATGCTGCTGCATTCTGGACCAGTAGTCTTCTAGACCACGCTGAGTAATCCAAATGGGAGGTGACCAAGGCATGAGTGACCAGTCTAAGAAAGGATGCATTTGCAGCACTAGACAGATCATGTCCAGTTTACTTCCCCAGCATGACCATTAAATGTGTGTTCACTCTCTCCAAAATTCTGAAGGTATCCATATGAGGCCACAATAAACCCATGCATCATTACACTATTGTTAATACAACCCAAGTGGCCAGAAAGGCCCAACAGAGGCTTCACTTTCTCAGGGTCTTGTGGAAGAACAGGGTAGAACAATGGCTTATGACCTTCTTTTACCGGTCTACTATAGAGAGCGTCCTCTCGCATGGTATTGTGGTTTGGTATGCTGGTCTGACAGCCGTGGATAGAAAGGCATTACAGAGGGTGGTGAGCACAGCACAAGACATTGTGGGCTGTCCCCTGACACCACTGATGACATCGCCAGGGCTCGCTGCCTTGGAAGAGTGAGGAAAATTCTCAGGGACGACTCACACCCTGGACAGTATCTCTTTACTCTCCTACTATTGGGTAGGAGATAGAGGAGTATAGCCAGCCGCACCAACAGGCTGAAGAACAGCTTTTATCCATGGGCTGTTAGGCTTTTGAACGGGAAATAATTTTTTCTAAACTTTATGCATAAAGGCTGGTGTGTTGTGCAATTAGGTCACATGGTGTAATAAGATGGAGGGTTTGTGTCACTGTAAGCTGGGGGGTGGGGGCACGAAGGGAGGCTCAGCCAATCTCAATGTATACATGGTTGTACTTTGACAATAAAGTACAAAAAGATGTACAGATTACGTGAAATATGTAATTTATCATTTGATGATGTCATAAGCTGCACAATAGCATTTGCATCTTTCCTGCCTCTCGGTCTCCCAAAGAACATTTTTGTTTGTGCCTGGCTATCAACAGATTTTCCGCTCTGAAGTAGCATCAAATCTGGATGAAACTAATGTGACTTGGTTCCCATTATATCACTGGGCCTAAATAAAGCAGTCATGATTTTAGTTTTAGATGAGTAAATTTCCAATTCATCCAGAACAATACATCTTTTTTCAGGACACCAAGTTGGAGGAGAAATCCCAACAGACTGTGCGTGAATCATTTGTTGCTGCAACTAATATAGCCCACTCTTAAATGTCTATGATGTCTCTTTGTGGGAAGGATAATTTCACAGTAATTTTTAAAGCCATACTGCTTGATTCATGCATGAAAATCAATAATGTGTAAAGTTCATTTAATAATAGCTGATCCTATGTGATTATTAGAAGAGGATAAACAGTATATAGCAAGGGAAATGCTCTGGATGGAAGTATTTGCTTTTAAAGAAGAGAGATGTGTAAAATGAGAGAAAATAGTACAAAATGAATTTATTCATACTTGTTAGGGAACTTTCAGTTCTCAATATCAGGGGTTATGAACCCCAGACCAGATAATCAGATGTTTTAGATGTTGTTTCAACTGGTCCGTTCTAACTAATTTCATAGCATAGTTCATTTGAGAATCATCCAATCATTTTAAAACAGATCAAATAGTTATGATGATGACACAGTAGTAGTAAATCATTGTTATTCCCTTTAGGAAAGCCTTCCGAAAATCAGCCCTAGTCAAGAATTGAGGGGATTGTGAATCAATTCAATTTGGCGATTCAAGAGACTAAGATAAACGGATTCAATTTGAACCTCTTTGAGATTTATTTTGACCAAAAATTTAACCCAAAGGGCATGATTGAGAAGAACAAAAAGCTTGCATCTGCTTTATTTGTTTATTTATTTATTTTTGGCCAAATGGGATGAAAATAGCAAGGATAGTAGACATCCTAGAGGATATCCTGACAAATTTCAGCTGGATTTCACAATAAATACACCTCTGGAGACAGGACAGTTTTGGCTATCTCAGACTTATCTAGCAAAAGGTTCACAGGATAGTTGTGCCCTAGTCAAACATAGAAATATCTTTCAAAAATAGTTCAAAAAGCAATCTCTTGGCCACTTTTCTAGAGCAGAGGTTGGTGGACTGGAGGGAAAGGGAGGGGGAAGTGTTTTACGTGCGCGTGCATGCGCACATGCACACAGGCCCGCAAGCATGCACGTGACGCAGATGGGGCAAGGCTAGCACTTGCGTGATACTCGCTACCCCTGCCCTGTTGTTGTGCACAACGCCCTGTTTCTGTGCCTTGAGGCACAGCATTGGCTCGTTTTCATGCAACGCAGCGGTGCGGTGTCCCATTTTCTCGTGGCGCAGTGGCATCCCATTTTCGCACCTGTTGGTCCGTTTTTGTGCTGTGCAACATGGAATCCTGTTTTTTCACCCTGCGGCCACAGCACTAGCACAAGTGGTAGTGTGTGCTGCACACATGTGCGCCCTGGCCAGCCTGTCCCATGGCCCGGTGGCCAGAAACCCACGGCTCATTACCAGGCCACGGCCCATAGGTTGGGGACACCTGTTCTAGCGTATCAGGCTTGACATGGCACTAAAAATGACCACTGATTTGCCTTTGTAGAGCGAGAAAGTTTGCTGGTCACTGAATTCCTTGAAGCGACAAAAGACTTGACATATGTGATTGGCCATTTTTTTCACCTCCTCATTACTGACTTTGCTTGGCATAGCACACCAGCAAAGGCTGATGAGCCTCTAGATGAGCCTTGGTTGTGTTATGGCTCACTGGCAATAATCTATGTTGGCTAACATAAACTGTAGAAACAAACTGACACCCTGTGCATCAAGTTCTTAGCAGGCGTTAACAACTAAAAAGCGAAATTTTCACAGAAATCTTCTTTAATCAGATTTATTAAAGGGAAAGGAAATATATGACAGAAATCTCGACAACTGGATAGATTTACTACACACCATCCAATTTTCCTCTAACCTTGTTAGGTTGGAGCCAAGTTAGCCTTTTCATTCCAAAGATCCCTGATTAAAAAAAAAATTAAATGAGGTAATAAAATTCATATCGAGAGAGTTTTCTCCATATCAGAAAGCCCACCACATAATTAGATTCCTTCTCAATGTTTTGAATATTTGGAAATAAAGCTACAAGGTTGTATATTGGCTGTAAGAACTCCATCAGCATTAGAATCTGTAAAGTGCTTTGAAAGACTATGTCAGCTTCGTGAGGTAAACCATATAGGAATCATGACCAGATGAGCTAATCCTACTTTACTGTAAAGTCAGATTGACAGAATCTTGTAAGTCTGGAAATACAATTCCCTCCCCCGCCCATAGCTCGTTTACTGCCCAAGAAACTAGGGAGAGTTTCTTTTGAGACTCTTGCCTCATGCTCTGCTGTGTCTTATCTTATTGTTCCCTGGACAGCATCTCTTTGTGCAGTCTCCCAAGGTCTTTTCCACATTCCGTTACAGGCTACAACACCTATCACTGCCTGATTCAATTTGCCACATTCAATTGGGTGCTCACTTTGATTTCAAAATCTCCTTAGAGATCATTCAGTCAATCAGAATAGACCTGGAAGGGACCTTGGAGGTATTCTAGTCCAACTTTTATACCAGTAGGAGACCCTATACCATTTCAGACAAGTGGCTGTCCAGTCTTTTCTTAAAAACCTCCAGTGATGAAGTACCTACAACTTCTGAAGGCCAGCTGCTCCACTGGTTAATTGTTCTCACTGTGAGGAAGTTTCTCCTTAATTCCAGATTGCTTCCCTCTTAGTTTCAATCCATTGTTTCTTGATGATTTGATCAATGGTATCAAATAGCCTGATTTGCAAATAGAGGCATACGTGCCATGGTATGAAGAGTAGATATCTGGGAGATAGATTATTTTCAAATAGCCAGGCTCTATGTCATGCCTGTATCAACCATGTTGCTACATTCTGGACCAGACTCAGATTTTGTGTACAATCTTCAAGGGCAGCCCCTGTAAATCATGTTCCAATAATCCATACAGAAAGTGACCAGCACATCAGGGCCTGTCTGGAGGGCCTCCTAGTACAAAAGCAGGTACAAATTGGTGCACAAGATTAATCTGCACAAAGGCTAGCCACACCTCCTATCTGCTCTTCAATTAGGAATTTAGTCCACAGTTGGAAGTGCCTTTTTGGTGGGCAGTTCTTGGTAAATGGAAGCTTCTACTAGATTCTTTTCAAAGATTGGAAAGCAAAGAGAAGTAATAATCCCAAAGGACAAAATGGCAAACCTGCACTGCTGCCAGGAAAACTACATATAAATGTCTTTATAGTCCGGAATCGAGCTTCACTTAAGGGAGACATTACATTTGTCCTGCTCGATGGCAATACCTAATCAGCTCTGCCTATTCTTGAAAAGCTAAGCAAGGTGGGACCTGAATTGTGCTTGGGTGGGAAATCGCTAGGAAATAAAGGGCCATAATCCAGGCAGGGAAGTCAAAAACTGGTCCAAAGCAGATCCTGAATGAAAATGATGACAAGCCACTGCTGAACGATTGCTACGAAAGCTACGTGGGCATGCCCATGAGACAGCCAGGAACCAAGATCAGCTCAAAAGAGACATCACTTTTACCTCTGCAGAGAAAGCTGATGATAGCAACTGTGAGTGACCTTTCATTTTTCCAGGGAGAAAAATGGAAAAATTGTCAGTATGGATGACATGAGCTCAGCATTTTCTGCAAAGGTGCTTATTTCCTGTTAGAGATATTTAAAAACAAGTAGGGGAAAAATGATAAGAAGTGCTAGAAAGAGAGACAGAGGGAGGGGGAGGGAGGGAGAGAGAATATAAAAAAAAATAACTATTCCCCAGGGCTGCTTCTGTTCAACGTTTACATGCTCAAATCATTTATAGCGTATCAAGCTGCATAAAGTTAGTTTGCTGATTCTTAATTGCAATATGTGGTCTGTGACAACCATCTGCTTATGATGCCACTTTGTCTCCTATTCAGTAGTCATCAAATTTAAAACACTGACAGGAACAATTTCTGTGAGGTTAACAAGTTAATAGAAAAGCAGAAGCTATGTGTCTTATTAGAATTTAAGATACCAGTTGCATGTATGTATCTACACGAACAAAGGCAGAACATTTGCATCACTGAAACTACAGGGACTGTGAAGGAGAGAGAAAAACAGCCATCTTCTGACATGTGCAAATTCAGGAAATAAAAAAAGATTATTGTATATGAAACAAGAAACGGTGGCCATTCTAGATGCCAATCAATATCCCCATCACTAGGTTGCAGAAATATTTTATAGTGCTCTCTGTCAATTTATTTAATAATACTTCTTTGAAGGGCTGCCTTTTAGCCAATTGGATTAAATATATTTAAATAAATATGCATACTGCCAATCCTTTAAATAGTTATTTTGGAAGCAGGAAGAATATGAGATACAATAACCTGATATGCAGCATCCCTAAGGCCACCAATGAAAACTCCCCCTTCTTTGTATAAAGGTTTGTAGATTTCAATAATAGAATCATAAGGCTGGACGGGACATTCAAGGTCTTCTAGTTCAAACCCCTGCCCAAGACAGCAGACTTATACCACCCTGGACAAATGGTTGTCCAATCTTTTTTTGAAAGCCTCCAGAGATGGAACATACCCAACTCCAAGAGGCCAGCTGTTCCATTTTTCCATTTGTTCCATTTTTATTGTCAGGAAATTCCTCCTTATCTCCAGGTTGAATCTCCCTCTGACAAGCTTCCACCATTACTTCTTACCCTGCCCTGAAGTGCTATGGAGAATAAATCAACATCCTTATTAAACAAAATTCATTGAATATAATTGTGTGTGTGTGTGTGTGTGCGCGTGCGTGCACGTGCACACATGAAAATGCATATAGGTAAAAACAGCTGTTTATTGTTAAAAACAACCGATGAGCAGAGTGCAAAAAACAGCTAGGTTTGTAAACAGACTCTCCAACTTCCAGTTTTCACTCTGAGGACGTTGGCAGGGGACTGACGAAAGCTAAGGCAATAGATAGTTGTTTGTATAACACACGGTTGTTTTTAACAATAAACAGCTGTTTTTACCTATCCCGGAGTTTGAAGATTTTACACACACACACACACACACACACACACAAATTTTGGGTTTTCCAAATCCATATAATCCAGGCAGTTATTGGCCAATCAACCAGACCTTGTGGTAGTGGACTAGGACCTGAAAACCTGGTGGTGATAGATGTAGTGGCATCACATGACAACCAATACCAGGAAGAAGGAATATGAAAAGCTGGAGAAATAGCAGGGTCTGAAGGAAGAACTAGAGAGGATGACAAAAGTAAAGGCCAAATTTGTCCCAGTGCTGATAGTCATACTCAGGGCTGTAAGCTGGGAGAGAGACTCCAGGAGATCCCATATGTGTTTGTGTGTGTGTGTATGTGTATGTATGTATGTATGTATGTATGTACAGTATGTATGTATATATATATATATATATATATGTTAAGAATTTGTCAAGGCTTTTTGAATGCACCTTGCTAATTTAACTCTTTCTTTCCTGCTTTGGCCTGATTCAAGGCTTATCCACAGGATATAGTCAACTTATGACAGCTCATTATTTGTGTAAATTATTCAAATTCTTTATTAGCAATTTGAATAATTTACACACACACACACACACACACACACACACACACACACACACACACACACATATATATATATATATATATATATATATATATATATATATATATATATATATATATATATATATATATATATATATATATATATATATATATATATAGTATGTACAGTATGTATGTGTGTGTGTATGTATATGTTTCACAAAATGAGTGATAGGCAAGAAATGTCTCAGACAACTTCTTTCTAACTCAGATTTTAATATTCTGACAAAAGAAGGAATGGGCTGTTTTTTACTTTTTTTTGTTACCTCCATAACTGTTTTAGTAGTATGCATAAATTCTTCTAGAGAAAATCTGAAGCCCCAAAACTGTTCACTAATTGTTCACCAAAATTGTAGCTATTAGCATTGCTTTGAGGAATTTCTAGGGTCATATATATTGAGTCTGTCACTCTTTTCAGTGGTGTGGTGTGGTGTGGCATGATGTGGTGTGGTGTGTGTGTGTGTGTGTGAGTGCAATGAGTTCAAAACTCAGATAATGTGAATAATTTAGAGAAATTATATAGGTCATTTTCTTATAAAATTACATTTTGAATTTACTCGATGTGTAGTTTGCATGGTATAAATAAATTTTTGCAGTGGTAAAATTACAATGCAAACCGGGTTTTTTTTTGGTCACTGCGGAATATAAAACTGCACTTTAACTGTTAAAAACTATAATCTGTGATAGCATAAACTTTGATCACCCTGAGCTCAGCAAGAAAGAATACTGGCAAAAAGAATTTCATCCTAAGGAAAAATCTTCACATTCAAATCAATGAAATAAAATCATGATTCTTTGTGTTGCTTGCTAAGTAATGAATTAAGGGCGGAATGGCTTGCCCCTCTGACAAAAGTCAAGGAGTGTAAGTCTGATCAAGAAAAATCAATTTGGTTTTTAATCAGTCAAAGTAAAGACGTTTGCTTTGCATTAAGTACATTTGCTGTCTGGTCAAAGCTAGAGAGAAACGATTAAACACAAATACAAAAGGGCAAGCCCTACAATCCTTAAAAGTTTCCCTCTCTCTCTCTCTCTCTCTCTCTCTCTCTCTCTCTCTCTCTCTCTCTCTCTCTCTCTCTCTCTCTCTCTCTCTCTCTCTCTCTCTCTCTCTCTTGCTGCTTGGGCATGTACAGTGCGCATCTATGCTTTTTGGTTCACTGCCTACTAATAAACTGTAACAAAACAGGTCTCTGTGTGTGCTCAACAGTATGCCAAATCCAAGGAGAACTTTATGAACATGCTGATCTTTATGTTGTGGGAGGTTGCAATTTAAAAATAGCAAAGCAATCCTTCTCCTGGAGAACTTGGGTAGCTTACTTAATATGATTATATATGCATACTCTTACTTACTCTTAGCTTACTTAATATGATTATATATGCATTTTTGTTATTTGAGGAGTTGAAGTTTTGTTGAGTAGCAACAAGAGCAGTTAAAATGTGTGTGTGTGTGTGTGTGTGTGTGTGTGTGTGTTTTAAAAAGTTTAAAGATGGGCTAGTAGCACAAAGTACTTCAGAAATGCTTTGGGCATTTCAATGAAGGTAACCATCTTTAACGGCTTTTAGAAAGGTTATTTCAAATATTAATTCTGTTCTCAGAATCTCATTGGGTTTTGTAGATGCTTATGCTCTTTTTGAACTTTCTATGAATAATTTTGAAACTATTGAATGCTTATATTATATTGTGGGGGGCCAGAAAGGTGCCTATTCTTTATCAATCATACAACGATGTGAAACAGGCACAAGATGTTGGTTCTGTTGGAAGGACTAATTAGAAATGTTGACGGCATCTACCAATGCGCGCGCTTGATTTCTCTCTCTCTCTTCTTTCATACGCTTAAGGAGCATGACTTAAATGTAACAAGTTAATTGGGTACCATGACATGAATATATGATTAATATTATATTTTGCCCAGCATATTTACGTTTTTGCATGTTCTTTTTTTCTCCTGCTGTGTTTTTTTTAAAAAAAAAATCATCTATGTATTTGAAATGGGAGTTCCTCTATCTTAGTAATGATTTTCATCATCAGTATTTTTGTCTTGTCTGGCTTAAACGTGTTTCCTTGGCCTAACTCTGTCTATTACTGATTTCAGACAACCAGGCTTTTTCTACCTTGCCTGGTGCTAATAAAAGAGAGTAATGCAACTGAGTACCATCAGCATACTAATGAGAGTTCATCCAACTCTGCTGATTGACCTTTCCCAATATTTCATGTAGATATTCAAAAACATGGCTCTAGAGTCTTTTACACACCATGTGACATCATTAGGTGCAAAACTTGACCTAACAGCCAATTCATTATTACTCTAGGAAAAGCTGGATGAATTATGAATTAGATGTGTGATGTATGTGTGTCTGTTCTGTCTGCTAAGTTAAAAAATATTAATAAACCAATTAGAATGGATGTCTTGCTTAAAGCGGTGGGATTAAAATTGCAATCCTATTGCCATCGCGTTTACAATGAAAGCAATGAGACTTTCTTCTAAATAGGCATGAATCACAAGGCAGTGCAGCAAGGATCAAACCAAAGGAGCAAGATTTTTTTATAAAATGGCTAATGTGAAGAAATTAAGTAAATTCAAATTGAGATGCACAATACACAGTGAGAAGGAAAACCCTAAGGCATTCACAACACATTAGGCAGCTGTTGAGAATGATTTTATGAATGATTTAAATGACCAGATTTTAATGTTTCATTTCTGCTTCTGAAAACCCACTTTTCTATGCTTTTTTGCAGGGAAGGGGGTTACTTTTTTAGCTTGGAAAAAATGGGAGGGAATTTACATATGAGTTTACCCCTGTTTATACAGTATGTATAAAGATGTCATGCAAACGATATACCCGAAGGTACAAAATTGTGGGGAGGAATAGTAAATTTGATAGCAATGAATCCCTTCCATGTAGTCATTTATAACCATTAGAGGTAAGGTATGAGTTTAGTAACAATGTCTGTGATCATGACAGCTCAAAAAACAAATGCTACAGGTACTCAACTTGCAACTTAGCAACCATTCAAAGATACAACGGCATTGAAAAAAGTGATTTATGACTGTGGTTTTTTTTCATACTTACAAACATTGCGGCATCCCCATGGTCACGTGATCAAAATTCAGAGGCTTGGCAACCGACTCGCATTTATGACGGTTGCGGTGTCCCTGGGGTCATGTGATCATCTTTTGCAACCTTCTGACAAGCAAACTCAATGGGGAAGCCAGATTCACTTAGCAGCCATATTACTAGGTTAACAGCTGGAGTAATTTACTTAACAAATGTAGCAAGCAAGGTCATAAAATGGGGCAAAATTCAATTAACATCTATTTCACTTAGCAACAGAAATTTTGGGCTCAGTTGTGCTTGTAAGTCGAAGAGTACCTGTACTGCGGCCCCATAAACTCTTGCTGAGTTCATGTTTCTCCATTTCACAAAATACAAGGGATATGAGAAGTGATAATTAAGAGCAAAGGGGTCAGAAATGCAGCAGAACCTGATTTAAAGAATTTTCTTTTGTGAGAATGAGATTTACGGATTTACATGCAGAGGCTGCAGAAATCCAAATGGCCACTTTATGGCAGCATAGGGTTTGAATGCTTTGTATCCCTTTGCTGCCACCTTATGGTCCTCCAAGGTTTTGCAGAGCAGTTATAATAGTCCTATGGCGATCACATTCAGAGTGATTCTTAGCAGAAGCTTGCTCAGGATGACCCAATTTAACCTGGCAATGTAATTGTGAAAACAGAAGTTGGGGGGAATGGGGGGGGGAATGAAACTTTTATTGCCATTGCTTCAGTACACAAATAACTGGGTTCATGGAGTTCACTGGTGTATTAAATTGAGAACTGAAATAAGAGAATATAAAATAAGCTACTTCAAGTGAAATATGACACCTGCTTTTAAATGGGAATATTAGAATTGATACAATTGATTGTACACTTATAGTACAAGGTAGATTACCACTGCCTTAATAAGAGTAAAATAAGGCAGTTTTATTTAGGTCTATAAATAAAAAGAGTGTGGACAAGACTCTAAAAGACATACAGTATTTTTATGAACTTTTCCATACCTGGAGCTGTGCCACAAATTGCCAAGCATTGTGCTCATCAATGAAAATGCTTTCTGTCTCTATCAGACTTAATATCTATATTTAAATATTTTAAACATTAAAATAGTTTTAATTGGATTTAATTCAATTACATAATTGAAATTTTAATTTAATTTTATTTCATTTTTAAATGTAATTATCATTATTAATTACTCTGAGTAATCATTCATTTACAAAAACACTCTATCCTGAATTAAACTTCCTGAACCTTTAAAAAAACAAAAACAACCTCAGTCAGTATAGGGAAATGCTATCACTATTTGGGACACTTAATTTTTTAATGCACAGAAATGCAGTTTAATTAAATATGTTATCTGCTATATTATTTAATTAAAATGTGTAAGGAAAAACAATATTTTCCAGCTAATGGGCTGAAATTATTTAAATGTAATTTTTAATAGTAGAAATACCTTAACTAAAAAAGTACTTAGGTTTAAGAATTCACTTGGGTACCATTCTCGATAAGAGTTTTTTTTTAACAAATAAGCTCTTAATGTCATTCCCCATACAGCAGATTTTCCTGCCCTCCATTTCAGCCAAATCTCTAACAACTAGAATAGTTGTGACTTATTTATTTATTTTTATTTAACAAGGACATTACTATGGCCATCCAATTCACTTGTCGTGACTTCAGGCAGCTTACACAGATAAAACTCCAAATGTAAAGCCCAATAAACACCCAGACTCCTGGTGACAACATTCAGACAGATCACATGATGGGCTCCGTATCATCCTGGGATCTTCAGGCCTGCTGACAAAACCACGTCTTCAGGGCCTTTTAAAAGATTATAAAGGTGAGGGCTAGCCTTATCTCCACAGGGATGATGTCCACAGGCTGGGAGTCACCAAAGAAGAGGCACTTCTTCTTGTCCCACTAGATCAGGATGGGGAACTATGGTCCTTTTATGACCTGTGGACTTCAACTCCCAGAATTCCTGAGAGCTAGCATGGCTAGCCCAGGAATTCTTGGAGTTGAAGTCCACAAGTCATAAAGGGACAGTAGTTCTCCATCTCTGTACTAGATAAAAGTCCTTAATTGGGATGGGAGGAACCTGTAACATATCCTGTTTCCCCAATCAGTGGATCAGATAGATGTTACTTGGGAAATGGTCCTTCAAATAAGCAGGGTTTTAAAGATAATAATCAACATCTTGAATTGGGCCAGGAAACAAATTGGCAACCAATGCAGCTCCCACAGGAGGGGGCGATATGATACATGTGCAAATCTAGACTTGCACAAAACTAAGGGGGCCACCCCAGTTTAAACCAACTGAATTTTACAAATAGTTTTCAAGGCAGCCCCATGTGGAGTGCATTGCAATAGTGAAGATGGGAGGTGACTAGGACATGGAAGAATGTGAGCAAGGCCTGTTGGTCCAGGAAAGGAAAGGATGCAAATTGAATCTTACAAGGCAAAAATTGCAAGTTTTGAATTGCTGGCTGCCCAGAGTTGTTCACTGAGATGGGAGGCTATAGAAATTGAACAAACGAATAAAGAAACTGATGTACAACCTGCAGTTGGGCAAAGGCCCTCCTGGCCAACATTTCCACCTGCTTCTTGAGCTGAAGTTGTGATCCCAGAAGAATGCCCATATTGTACACCAAGTCTGTCTGGGGCAGTGCAACCCCCATTCAAGACCAAAGATGGCAGCGAACCACCATCAACCAACGAAATCTAAACCCAGAACCATTCTGTCTTGTCTTGGTTCAGTTTCATCCTTTTCCTCTTGTCTAGCCCTTAACAGCCTCCAGCTAATTCTTCTTTAATTAGCGTTGTGTGTGTGTGTGTTCTCTGACTTATTGAGTAATTAATGGCACCTTTAAGATGAACCACTTTGATAGCATCCACACTTTTTTGGGGTGGGATCAAACTCACTTCCTCAAATAAATGGTATAATTTTCTGGAAGAGATTTAACAAAAGAAAGGTTTAGAGCGAAGGATACTCTGGAGACAAAATTGCAAGGTAATGTGGCCCCTCTGTTTTCCCCACTGTGCAGCACATGCACAGAAGCCACTCCTTTAATTGGATGTCTTAGCCTTGGCCCAGTCCTTCAAGAAACCCAGTGCATCACCTCCACTGTGTGAAGCAAAGCACCGAGGGGAAATATCCATCATTCAAAAGATATCAGCCCTTCAAAATAGTCCAGACCAGGAAAATAAATCCAAGAATATTAATACTACTTTTGTTGTAAGGTTACAATAATAGACTCTTGCAGGTCTGAAAGCACTTCTCCCATCCCCTGCCTTTTATTTTCTCCATCCCCATTCCTACTGTACTATGGACTCAGATTTCTCTCCCCAGCCAGAACTGTTGACACCAATTTGATCTATTGTATACTAATCAATCAATCAATCAATCAATCAATCAAATAAACAAAATGGATTTGGGTTGCCAAAAGAAGAGTTGCCACTAGATAGCAAAAAACTCTACCTTTCTGCTACCAGTTAGTGGTCATCCACATTACTGCAGTCCATATCTGGTAGCTCTACCTTAGACCAGTTGTGGGTCCTTGTGGACCTTTATAATTTTTCATCCACACTTTAAAGTCACTCAAAGCATTTTTAAATCAGTCAACAGATGCAATCATTCAGGCATTACAAAATCTCCCTTCCATAGCAACCGTAACCAAGGCACCCTCTTTCAGGCCCTACACAGAGTAACAAACTAGGCCAACAGCCTGCTCAATTAGTTTATAACCTCAGTCAAAGATCACTTTTCAGAACACAAACAAATAAAAATATAGCCGTCTTTCTCCCTGGCAATTGCTTACATGCACATATCAAATCTCTTTTGAAACTGAAGGGAATTTCAAATGCCGTTTGTGATATGGCATCTGTGATATGGGTATTCAACTACAACCACAAAGTAAACTTTTTTTTTCTTTTTTGAATGGCCATATCTAAAGTAACTCCTTAGTTACTGACGATTGTGTAGGAGAAGATATGAAAGTCCTTGGCTTTATCAGTTTTATGATCACCCTTTTATGTTGCCAAGTTACATATAGATGAACTAGAGCTCCCTCAAAAAACTAGTCTCCATATATATTATGGATTTTTGGTGAGGACTGCACATACAGGTAGTCTTTGACTTATGACTACAATTGGGCCCAAAATTTCCATGGCTAAGCAAGACAGGTGTGAAGTGAGTTTTGTCCCATTTTACGACCTTTCTTGCCACAGTTGCTAAGTGAATCACTGCAGAAATTAGTAACAGGGTTGCTAAGTGAATCTGGCTTCTCCATTGAGTCTGCTTGTCAGAAGGTCACTAAAGATGATCACATGACCTCGGGACCCTGCAACTATCATCAATATATGCCAATTGCCAAGCGTTGGAATTTTGATCATGTTATCGTGGGAACAATTCTATGATTGTAAATGTGAAAAACGGTCATAAGTCGCTTTTTCCCCCCAGTGCTGCTGTAGCTTTGAACAATCACTAAACAAATGTTGTAAGTCAAGAACTACCTGTACAGCAATATTCCTACTCATTATATTGATTGGCTCCTTGATTGACTGTGTGATGTAGGCAGGAATTGAGACTTTCTAGATAAGCTCTTCCAGAAATGGTGTAACATTACAGAAAAGGCCACCTATCTTGTGACCTTCACATGGTGGACTGAATAATGACAGAGCTCCAGCTATGAAAAGCTCCCCATCACAGGGGAGAGCTTAGCCCTGTTCCTCTGAATGTGCATAGATTTTCCTTTCCAGCCAATGTGTGCAAGAAGTGGAGATGTTGAGGGCAACCAGCCCACATGGCCCTCTTTTCCCCCAAATTCTTAGAATGCTCAGGGACTGTTCTATTTATCCTGATGTCAACACAATGTCAGCAAAAAAGGATGAAGACGTTTTACTTCCAAGCTCTTTTTGTGAAGGTCACAAAACACTTCAGTCCCTGAACACCCAATTACCTGGAAGTCTTACAGTTATTTTCGTTTTCCTTTCTCTGAAGTTCAGCTTTTCTTCTCCTTTCCAGTTTTAAATCGTTATTATTTCTGAAGCTGGGAGGGAAAGAAAACTTGATTTGATTATGAGTAGTACAATATCATAATCTGACTCTTCTTGCTTGGAGACACAGGTAGACAGTGTTCTACATCAAACCAAGGGTTCTATAGCTTGTCTACGCTTTGCTGAGGGGGAGCTTCCTTTGATAATGGGCTACATTTTAGCTTCATGTTGATCTGAGAAAGCTTCTCATATATTGCAATGTTGCTCACCAATGCTTATGTCTGAAGAGCATGTTTGTTTCAACAATGCCCTGGATATTCTTCCTGTACAGTCATGTCTTGGCTGACCAGTGGTGGGATTCAAATATGGGAACAACATGTTCTCTGTGTGGATGCCGCTTCCGGAAGCCCATTCTGGGCCTGGGCAACAAAAAAATTAGCTAACAGTTCTGGCGAACTGCTGCGAACTGGCTGAATCCCACCACTGTGGCTGACCATCTGTTAGCAATGAGGGTTATTGTGGAGGAGATGGATCTGTTCTGAACAGGACCAAATGAAAGGATATCGAGGATATCAGAATGGCAGTTCAGCCAGGAATTAAAATTTACTCCAATGCCCAGCTGGAATACTGTACATTCCATATCTACTTCATCTTCAGAATTTCAAGAAAAGACCTTGGAATATGGTAATGGCAGCTAGTGATAGCAGCAAACCTTATCTTTTTTCCAAGTCAGCTAGTTCCACTCTTATTAAGTTATCACTCTTAATATAGTTGGCAAAATTATTACAAACAAAGGAATAATCTTAACATATTAATTACAGTTCTTGGGAGTAGAACTCCAAGCTTTTTACATTAAGGCCAGATGTAATCTTCAGCAAAAAACCAAAACAAAATAGGTCCTGCTAAGTAAATCTTCAGTTAAAAACAAAATAGTAAGCCAAACAGCCAAGACATTTTTCCATTTCTGATCAGTTCTGCATGTCTTCCTCTAAAATATTATTTCTGGGTGGAATTGAAAAAGCCATCTCAGCCCACCCTGCTTCAGCTTCATAAATACTGTATAATCAAATTGTTCAACCCTTTGCAAAAATGCTGGTGGGTTACTAACACCAGATATCAAATTGCTTTTGAACTCACAGTACAGGTGACTTACAGTAAATGGTTTTATAGCTGGGCAGAAATCACATGTCTTAAATAAGTTACTTACCTTCAGTAAATTTTCACACATTTTGGGGGGCAAGGGGCAAAATGGTGCATCTGAAAAGTTCAAGGTAATCATCTTAGTTCATAGCCATTTTGTAGGTAATCTCAGCATGCAAGTCCATAACCACGAAAGCTCATAGGTGAATGAAATGAAAATTAGGTGGCAATAAATATCCATGTAGTCCTCTTAGACCATTTCCTCAAAATTATTTCTTTGAAAGAGAACAGAATTACGGGCAAGAAATATGTTTATCAAAACCATGGAGTGAAAATACTACTTTCAACGCTGCTAACCTCGGATGTTTTTGCATTGACAACAGATGGAAATGTAGCCATTTTTTCCCTTTCGCTTTTAGAGTTAGATGATGTTGGGAGGGGAGGATGGGAATGAGAGTCCAGCTAGACATAACAACATTAAAACTTAGTGTGAGAATCAAGGTTACTGGTCTCAGAGCTGATAGAGAATGTGATTTATGACTGTTAATCGGAGGAGGGAATTGTGCTTTGATACTATGTGCCCAGGGGAGGGGAATGAAGTTTTGGGCTTCGTTTATGTAAGTGACGATATTATGCTACTTGAATAAAAGATCCTTTAAGGTAAACAATGCCTCAAAGTTCTTTTGAGGAGTTTCATCTGTCGGAACCAGGACAACTACCTTGAAAATGCTTATTTTCTATTTATTGTTCTATACCAGCCTGCTACCGGCCCTGCAGAAAAGGCAGGGACAACCCCTTTTACAAGAAGGCAAGAGGCTGGAACTAAGCCTGCCAAATTTATGGATACAAAAGCAAACAGAACAAGACACGAACCATGAAACAGGAGCTATTCAAGCGGTTGCCTTCAGCAAACCAGCCCTCCCACGCATTCCCCTTTTTTACAGTTCAGGGCGTGGCTTCTCTCTGCCTCCTTCTGAGGTGCCCCATTGCCTTCCTCTGTTTACTCCTGATTGACTGCCTCCTGCGTCGGGCGTCCTTGAACAGGGCCAGCTGTGGGTCATCTTCATCCACGCTGTCAGGCTCACACAGCTGGGTCTGCGTCGTGACCAGGTGGGAGGGGCCTGGCTGAGGGCTCTCATCAGCAAGCTCTCCAACCCCCTCAGCAACCTCTCCAACACCCCCCTCCTGCTCCTCCTCTGAATCGTCCAACCCAACTGCCGAACCCACAGGCTGACCCTGAATCACAACATTTATGTCCTTTTGCTCTTATGGCAACTTAATAGTTGTTTGCTTCTGCAGTAGTCCATTGAATTTAAAACTTGTAAGGAGTTAATTTTCATAGTATGATTATGGTTCGGATTATTTAAGATTTTCACAAAGTGACTAAAAGAAATCCAAAGAAGCTTCCGCTAAGAATGCCTATTTTGAAACAGATATTCAATGCTCCGTTGCCTTTCCTTCTCATGTATTACCACTCGTATATACAGATAAGGGACGCAGTGGCTCAGTGGGTTAGGACGCTGAGCTTGTTGATCAGAAGGACAGCAGTTTGGGGGTCGAATCCCAAGTTCCGCATAACAGAGTGAGTGCCTGTTAATCGTCCCAGTTTCTGCCAACCTAGCAGTTCGAAAGCACGTAAAAATGCTAGTAGAAAAATAGGGACCACTACGGTGGGAAGGTAACAGCGTTCCGTGCGCCTTTGGCGTCTAGTCATGCTGGCCACATGACCACGGAGACGTCCTCGGACAAGCGCTGGCTCTTCGGCTTTGAAACGGAGATGAGCACCGGCCCCTAGAGTCGGAAAGGACTAGCACGTATGTGCGGGGGAACTTTTACCTTTACCTTTATATACAGATAGCCCTTGACTTACAACCATTTGGTTAATGACCATTTGAAGTTACAGTGGCACTGGAAATAGTGACTTACAATTGTTTTTTTATACTTGCAACCATTGCAACATCCCCATTGTGTTGGTGATCAAAATTCAGATGCTTGGCAACTGGTTCATATTTATGACAGTTGCAGTGTCTTGGGGTCATGTGATCACCTTAAAGATAAACTTACAAACAATCACAAAAGATTAATAAACTTGCAAATGATTTTTTTTGTCAATCCATTCAAATTCTTAACAATAGCTTCAGACCATGGAATTCCAGAAAACAAGATCTTTTTCACAAATCCAGTTCCTGAACAAAGTGTCCTAAAGGTCTGACACAAAGATTTTTTTTTCTTGCCTTTTGGCACTTCTAGATTATTGAACGCCGTATGAATTGGATATCATGTTTCATGGGGTAAACAGTCTTTGGTTTCTTTTTTGAATTTGCAACAGAAACCCCTGCAATTAAATTTTTATATGACTGCTAGTAAATTGGAAAGATCTCATTTATGACTGATTACACAGGTTTCATATTTATTTATTTATGATCTGTGATGACAGGAACTTAACACTAACAGTCATCTTTTATTTATTTAACTTTTGTCCAAGACCAAGTCACAAAATTTAAAATGCATATGGATAATATATACACACTGTATATAAGAGGAAAACATTATATAAAATTAGCAATTCATTGGAGGTATCAAACAGTTTCTATAAGCTGAGGCTATCGATAAATTTTTGCTACTGCTTTTGAAACATCCAGCTATTGGTCGTTTAATAAAAATCTGGTCTTATGAGTCAAGTGTATTTGATTCAAGAGGATGTATATGAGTTCTAATCGCCAATGAGAGTACAGTGAGTGCTTTTGATGTACAGTATGTATGGAACAAACTCAACCTGTATTTTTGGGCAAATATACACTCAAAAGTTCATATGGAAATTGGGAGCATATAACCAATATCTATAAGGGCCAGGGAAAAGAGCCTTCTATGTGGGCCATACGAAATTTTACAGAAGTGTCCAAAGGGACACTGTAAGGGAAATTGGCTCTGTCTACTGGAATATCTAAATCCTATACCCAAATCCCAAGTTCTATGAAGTTTTTTCCTAGGCCCCAAGCAAGTAGGACAGGCTTTGTCATTCCACACACTCTATTTGTGGTTTTGTTGTTGTTTTTTGTTCCAGAGAAGGCTGATGTATCTGGAATGAGGTGTCCAAATGATTGGTTTTGCCCAAAGTCTTAGGCAACAGAATATTGCTCCTGTTTCACATGAGATACAGCCTAGCTGTAATCAGGTCATGACATTTGAGGTTAAGTAAGGGATATTTGATATTGATCTCCTTGACATGATGCTGTATGGATCTCAGATGTGGATTTACAAAAATGTCTCAATCCTTGAACACATAGAAACAAAATTTATTACATGTATAAAAAGTTACACAGCAGTGGCATGCTATCTTTGTACTGTTGGCTTCTTCATCGCAATTGTAAAATGTGGATTGAAACAGAAGAGTTCCCTCTCACCTGCCTTCTGCTTTTTCTAGGTGAGATAATGAAATTACATGAGCATTGTTTCCTTCATATTTTCATTTGTATTACTTAAAATGGGGAATATAAGCAACGTCTCCAAAATTAAGGGAGAAAGACTAAGGTACAGTATTTATAGATTCCCTGAGAACTACATATTGCTTTCCCCCCAAAGCAAAATAAAGATCCCTTTGTAACTGTATTGGCAGGGTGTATAGAATCCTTTCCATCCCCTTAGATCTTATAGATAGTTAGATCATTTTGTCTTTTTTGTGTCTTTGAACAGAAGAGGGAATGCATCCTGTACCATCCCAACCAATAAATAATGTTCTTCTGAAACATGCACACAAAATGGAGGTGGTGAGTTTGGCAAATTGCCTTATTCCTCATACTAAAATATCTCAATCTACTTCACTTTGCTGCAATAGATAGATAGATAGATAGATAGATAGATAGATAGATAGATAGATAGATAGATAGATAGATAGATAGATAGATAAAATGGCCTCTTTAAATTACTGCTATTGGTTCACCCTAATAAAAGCCTTGCACCGAGAAAATAAGCTTGTCAGAGAAGAGGGCTTACATTTGGCTTCCTCTAGGGATGTCCTATTCATACATTTTATTTTTGGTTTGTCTCAGATAATGACAGAATGGAGGAAATTGTTGAGCTTTTGTGTATGAAAAAAAAATAATTATCCATTGGGTTCAATGAAACTTTGGAGGAGAAATGTGAGACACATTAACAAATGAAAAATGAAGAGCTCAATCGCCATTAGTACAAAATAATTCTAGTGACATTTAAAAAAAAACCCAACAACAACCCACATCTATTATTTTGGACAATACTATGAGACTGTGATTCTGGGGGCCACATGTTTTCTGAAAGCAGATAAGCTTACTGAGAACCTAGCTTTCTATTAACAGCTACAGGATTATAAGTGGAGGATGCCATTTGACAGGAGGACAGGAAGCAGAATGCTAATCCTTGGCTCATCCACCATTTTTCCTTTGTATTCTGCCTTCCTCCTCCTGTACAAAGGCTGCAGTTCATACTAAGCCACGTAAAAACAAACAAACTGATTTCCCAGCTAGCCCATGGCTTGGTTTGCACATGATGCTACGTTTTAAAGGTGGCTTCATGTCAGATTCAGCCGAAACCATTTATTATGGAATATAATCCATGCATTGGGAATTATAATGGAGAAAAAAAATCTCATTAGGGAGAGTTTGCAAGGACGTTTTATAGAATTGAACACTCTTGCTCTAAGTTTACGCTGTACTTTTGTTCTACTATCAATACTAAGAAATCCATCTACAAAGAACAGTTTTAAGAGTCCTTGTAGTCTAACTAAAAGAGGAGGAAATGTTCACAATGCCCAGATGGCTTTTGAAGCAAAGTGTCTCTCTGTGTGCTATGCTACTTAGCGAATGTTATGCTACCCTACTGTTTACTGACTTAGTATTTGACTTTGAAATTGTACACTATCAGGTAAAACTAACCAATGACAAGTATCACAGACTTGGAATTCTAGGCGAAATGTATAAAGCCAGTAAATGGGGAAACGTATGGCTTTCCAAATGCTGCTGAATTACAATTGCCAACAATTCCATCCACTGTGAGTTATAGGTCAACAACATCTGGAAGGCCACCAATTTCTTACTCATGCATGAACCATTTAAGGAAATACAGTGTTCAATATAAGGAGAGTAAATAGAAAACAAAGCAGTAAACATTGGAAAGAATCATGGCCCATATGCCAGGTTTCTCAACAATGTGAGTCACAAAGCAACTTTAATAAGTGTCCCGCCATCTTCCTCAAGTTCACCCAATAATGCTTAAATAGCTAAGTCATTGTAACTTCTCCTTAGCTGTACAGCAGGGGTGTCAAACTCAATTTCATTGAGGGCCGCATCAGCATTGTGGTTGCCCTCAGGGGGCTGGGTGGGTATGGCCAGGTTGGGCGTGGCCTACTGGGTGGGTGTGGCTAGAGTGTGTATGGCCTACTGGGTGGGCGTGGCCAGCTCTACATCGTTCACATCAAGGGTGCCTATGGGGGCCTGGGCAGGAGTGGGACAGATCTGAGGGTCTCTGGCAGAAGGAGGGTCTCTGGGCCAAGGCCAAGGCAGTGGGGCCGTTCCCTCACTGTTTCCAGGATGGCTTCGCGGGCCACATGAAACCACTTTGCGGGCCAGGTCTGGCCCCCGGGCCTTGTGTTTGACATGTCTGCTGTACAGCACCCTAACATTCTAAATTGCTCGTAACTATCAGACACTTTGGTAGAAATAGAAAAGAAGGAAGCGTTTAAACTATTTTCTGAGTAGGTGTTGCTATTTCGCTAATTTTTTTTTTAAGTAAAAGCAAAAAATGTATTGGAAAATGTCAATTTATTAATCCTGCCCTAGAAAAAGATTGGGCGACATGCAGGTCCAATTTCCATCAGGTCCAAACAGCACAATCAATGGTGAAGGATAACGGGAATTGGTTCAACATCCAGAGAACTCTATCTCTGTTTTATTAGCTAGGTTATATGTACACCTAGCAAAGAAAATTGTTTGGTTCATTGATTAAGTTCTAGAATTGTGGAGAGAGGAAATAAAGAAAATAACACTTTCCATTTTGTGGCAGCAATAAAGGACAAAGAATGAGGGGTTGAATTCATTGGGTCCTCTCCTGTCCCTCTGACATAGTGCTTGTCCAATGTCATGGTCCAATGTCATAAACAAATACGCTAAAATCTGTTCAGTTAAGATCTTTGCACTGTTAAGCTTTTATAGTCTCATCCATGTAAGTTCTTCGTCTGTCTAAAAATTAACTGATTCATAAATAGTTTCTCTGAAAACTATACTAATCAAACCATTCAGTTTACTCTTGGCATCTGTTTTATTGTATCACTTGGAGTTGCTGTGATCTAATAGTTTTTTCACCCCAGCGAAATCCAGATTTATCCTATTTATTATTTAACTATATAACAGTTTGTATCTCGTTTTTCATTAAAACTAATCCCAGAATACTTAGGATCTACACAATTTAGGATACATACATTGTAAGATGAAAGTACTCCTTAACAACAATACATCGGGGGAAAAATGACACCAGGTAGACATCATCCTTGCAGGAGAAAAAATACATTGTGTCAACTTTCATATGGCATTGAATGCCACAAATTTAAAAATACTATCTGGTATGTAATGTTGTGAGGCATGTAAAACTATTGGGTGGTTATGAATGAAAAGATCACAATATTATCCAGACTTCTAAATCACAGGTCCCCAACCAGGGGACTGGTTACATGACGAGAGGTTTTTCCGCGAACCGGAGGGGCGTGGTTTTGTGTGCTGCCTGCATACCGCGGATGGGGCTTTGCTTGTTTGTGCAGCCCAGTTGCTGGCATGCCGCGGCCCGGTACCAGTCCATGGACCAGGGATTAGGGACCTCTGTTCTAAATGATAAACACATTGTTTATCATATTGGAATATTAGAAATGAATAATTTCCAGAAGACATGAAAATAAGCTTTACCTTTTTTGAAATGTGGAATGCTGATATGTTAAGATCTTGTGGTGTCCGAATTGGCTTATGTCAAGGACTGTCTGATGAAGCAGGAAACCAAGCTGGAGCGAGCTATTTGTTTATGAGCAATTGCCACCACAGCCAGATTGCCTAAGATGAACAACATTTTGATGTTTGCCAACTGCTGACTTCAGATGTCCATTTCCATCAATTGAAGGAAATATTCCAAATATCAGATGTTTTGTTCCATCTGTACCAAAAGGACTTTTTTTCCTGAATGACTTGCCTCTTTCAAGTTAAAGAAAGCTATTTCAACTCTTAGGGGGGAGGGGAGAAATGTGGATTTTAAGTTGATATTCATATGTCTGTTTGTGAGTGTGTCAATATGTGTGCATCTCTGTGTTTCATTTGTCAGTGGTTTGAGGCACTAATCCAAGGCAAGATTCCAGGCCATTAGCTTATGTACACAAAATGCCCAGATTCACAATTCTTTTGGATGTCGTAGGATGCAGGGGACTCTCGAAGCATCAGCAGCTTGTAGTGCTTGTCTGTAGTTCGGTGTAAAATGAAAAGGTTTCTTTAGTAATAGGCAGATAGGATTAATTAGGCAAGTAGAATTAATTAGGAATTGTCTCAAGGCAGT
This sequence comes from Vipera berus, assembly GCF_964194415.1. NCBI lineage: Eukaryota > Metazoa > Chordata > Lepidosauria > Squamata > Viperidae > Vipera > Vipera berus. The sequence goes on from NC_138203.1 coordinate 83,311,476, forward strand.
CAAACATTTTTTATGAGTTGTTCGTTTAAGAAAATGCAAAAGTTAATTTTGGTTCATCATGCTGGCGTATATACTGTGCTGGTGCCATGAACACAGTGATTATTGTATTGTCTTCTTGAGCTTACTGTTTGTGTCAATATTAAATGATTTTTGTGTATAAGTAGCAAAATAGCAGACTTTTCAACAGTTGGTTTTTTTGAAGTCTAGCTGAAAATATACAGAAGTTCACTTTGTATCCCAAGTCAGAGAATAACCTCTGGGAGAAATTGGACTCAGCTCATAATATACACTTGCCATTCATTGTCTGAATGGCACTAATGCAATTATAAACACTTCATCAGGGTTCAAAAGTAACACACCCAATCCAGTAAAGGCCCAAGCTGGCATTATTATTATTATTATTATTATTATTATTATTATTATTATTATTATTATTATTATTATTATTATTATTATTATAAAACTTTTATTTATAAAACATGAAACTCAGTCAACTGAACACTCAAATTGACTGGCACTAATGGTTGACATGGGTTGCTGCCAGCATCCTAGGTATCAACCAGGTATCTCCTTAAAATGTAAGATGTTCCGAGTAGCACAGTTTTTTGTAGCTTTGCTGGAGTTATTGCAGGAAGCTGCAATTTCTTGATGTGTTTTGCAAAGTTTTTGGACATAGTTCCCAGTGCCCCAATGGTAATGGGTATCACTGTTACATGTTTCATCCATAATCACACAGTTTCGATGGCCAGGTTGTGGTATTTCATAATTTTTTTTCAGTAATTTTTCTTTGACTCTGGCATCTCCTGGTACAGCAATATCAATCAACTGTATGCTTTGATTCTCTACAACTGTGATATCTGGCATGTTGTATTCCAAATGGCGACCAGTCTGTATTCAGAAGTCCCACAAGATCTTCACCCTCTCATTCTCGACAACTTTTTCCACTCTATGTTCCCACAACTCTTCGTATATAGGCAAGTTGTATTTTTTACACAATGCCCAGTGGATTGGTTTAGCAACTCGGTCATGTCTAGCTTTGTAATCAGTTTGCGCGATTTTGCTGCACTCACATATTAAATGTGAAACAGTTTCAACTTTGTTGTTGCAAAGTCGGCAACTTGGATTGTCAGTAGTTTTTTGTATCTTCGCTTTCACGGCATTAGTTTGTAGTGCTTGTTCTTGAGCAGCCAGTATTAAGCATTCCATTTCTTTCTTGATGGTTCCCATCTTAAGCCATGCCCATGTCAAGTTGTTATCACATTTTCCTTCAATGTTTTTCAAATGCTATTCATGCAAAGCTTTGGTTTTCCATCTATTTAATCTGTCATCGAGCTGTTTTTCCTTATATTCTGCTTTTGTTTCTGTTATTTTTATAATGCTCTCTGTTTTCACAGCCTGCAGCAATTTTTCTGTACTTTGATTCACATAGTCATTCAAACTTCATTTTTCTTCTTCTACAGTTTGGTGGATTTGCAGTAGCCCTCTGCCCCCTATTCTTCTTGGCAGGTACAATCTGTCAATGTCACTTCATGGATGTAGAGCACGGTGCATGTTCAAAGGTTTACGTGTTTTCCGGTCTAGGTGTTCCAATTCAGCCAATGTCCAGTTGATAATTCCAGCTGGGTAGTGTATCACTGGGACTGCCCATGTATTAATGGCTTTAATTATATTTCCACCATTCAGCTTTGATTTTAGTATTTTGTGGACTCTTCTGATGTGCTGACTCTTTGACTTTTCCATTCAAGATGTTATCTGCTTCCAATATGCCTAGGTCTTTGTAACCGTCATCCTTTGCTAGTGCTTTCATAATACTTCCGTTTCCCAGTTCTATTCCTTCTATTTTCCCCATTTTTCCTCGTTGCATGGATAATATAGCACATTTTCCAAGTCCAAAGTCCATTCTGATGTCGCTGCTAAACAGTTGAACTGTGTTGAGTATTGATTCAAGTTCAGTGTGGCTTTTCTCATACAGTTTTAAGTCATCCATGTATAGTAGATGGTATAGTAGATGGTTTATCTTGCCATGCTGGCTTGAGATGTGTTTCGTAATATTATTGTCAATGGAATTAATGCCATTTTGAACAGTAGTGGTGAAAGTGAGTCCCCTTGGAAGATTCCTTGCCTGATGTTGATTTCACCAATGTTCTCCCCATTTGCTGTTAGAACTGTTTTCCATTTTTGCATATTTGCTTTCAAAAATGTATAGATGTTTTTGCTAATTCCAAAGTTTTCCAAATATGCATTAATCCAACTGTGAGGTAATGAGTCAAATGCTTTCTTGTAATCAATCCACGCCATATTTAAATTTGTTTTTCGTAGTTTTGCATTTTTAAGTACCATTTTGTCAATGAGCAGCTGATCTTTTGCTCCTCTTGATTTTTTATAATTTTCTTTTTGTTCTGCTGGATACAAATTGTTTTCCATCAGATGATTGAATACTGAATTTGCCAATGTTATTGTAAAAAGTTTGAACGTTGTTGTCAGACAAGTAATTGGGCGGTAGTTGCTTGGTTCTGTGCTGTTTTCAGGATCTTTCATTATCAAGTATGTTCGACCAGCTGTTAACCATTCTTCACTTGTGGCATTTTGAAGCATTTCATCAAACTGAGTGGCCATGCGGTGATGGAGGCTGGTGAGGTGTTTCAACCAGTATCCATGCAGCTTGTCCAGGCCAGGTGCACTCCAGTTCTTGACCTTCTTTACTTATTTTGCAACCATATCAGTGGTTATTACAATTTTCTCCATTTTGTTTTGTGTTGCTTGTTTTTGGATATCTTTGATCCAGGAGGCAGTTTTATTATGTTACACTGGGTTTTCCCACAGTTCTTTCCAAAAGTTTAAGGTTTTTTCTTTACATGGTAGAACAGTAGTTTGGACTTTATTTTCATCAAGTGACCGATAGAAGAGGTGCTGGTTTCTTCTGAACTGGACGTTTTCATGATATTGTTTTATCCATCCTTCATATCTTTCAATTTTCTTTGCTGTTGCTATTACATGCTGTTTTAGGTTTCCCATGGTTTCTGTTACTGTTTTTCCCTCCAGTTTATATTTTTTGTATAAACTATATTTCAGCTTTTCGTTCTTTAGTTTTCCTTCTTTCAAGTATTTCAATTTGCTGACATCTCCTCGTAGTATTTTTGTTTTATTTTCAAGTCAAATTTTCCACTTTGGTGTTCCAGTGGGTTTCTTTTTTGTCATTTTATAACCCAATTCTGCAGTTATAACGGCAGCTGTACTGTACATTAGTTGGTTTGTTTCATACAGTGTGCTGGAAGTTAAAATGTTGTTCATAGCATTTAGTAGATCTTTCACTTGTTTGCTATGCACTTGACGGATGGCAGGCAGTCTTTTTTTCCCTGTGTTTTCTGTGATGTGGTTTTCAATCTTTTCTTTCAGCATTTTTGCTAGATTACTTAGCTCTACACTTTCGAGTTGTTGCACAGGGGAATCCTCATCCTGTGTGGTGGCTTCTTCCCCTGGTTGGTCAGTTTGTTGGTCAGTTTGTTCAGGTATCGGAACAATTTCTTCAGCCTGTTCATCATCATTGCTTGTTGCTTTCTTTTTAGCCATTGTTCCTAGATGTTGAATTTCCACATCTGTAAAACCTTTATTACGGATGATGAAATGTCTTTGATCCATTAATTGTTGTTCGGTTACGTCACTTTCCGGATGCTTTTCCTTCCACAGTTGCATCATTCTTTTTTGAAATCCCCTGGCTGTTGGTTCTGCCTGGTAGTAGCATTGGATGATTTCTCGATTTTCTTCGGTTGTACAGGTTTTGCGCTTTTGTTACAGTTGCTTTGCAGTTGTACGCTCTGGTTCCCCAGCAGTAGCAACTGAGCCCTTTGGCCCATTTTTCGACAGATGTCTAGGAGCCATAGCATCTGACGCGGTCCTTGTTGACCTGGGCGACGACCGATCCGGTATGGAATTTTTTTTATTTATTCTCATCATTGGTGATGGGAAGTGCCTGGGTTGGTTCACGGTGGCTAAGCCACTACCAGTCAGAAGACTGGTAATCCCATAACCATAGGGACCGCCCCCAATAGCTGTCCAGGCCCAGCCACGGGTCTTATTATTATTTTGCAGAGGAAGAGGCACTAGATCTGGGCTACAAAAACCAGGATGATAACCAGCAAATGACAAAAGAGAGACACAAAAGATACCCAGGTTTTGGAAATTTGCAAACCAGATCTAAAGGCTTCACTGCAACAGAGATTCAAGCAACGTGCAAGGCTTCCAATCAGTGTGGCAGTTGTTTTGTTCTGCTTGGCCATAGAAATCTCTGGGCATGGTTCTCTGTAGTGCATACAGAGAAATCAGCTGTTCACAAGGTGGGTAAGCTTCAGAGAAGCAGATGACCTAAGCCCCTAATAATTGCCTACATTTGATAACTGCAAACTTTGGAATCAGCACTAGTATATAGTTGCCCGACTATTTTGAATCTAACCATAAGAAATTTTTGTATTTTGCAAATGTTACGATCCTCCCCCATTCTCTCTAAAATCTTACAGTAAAGCTTCTCTAATGCTAATCAGGTTAGAGGCACTATCTCTGCAAACCTTCTGATTTTCTTGAAAATTCTAATCCACATACCCCCATAGTGAATAACAACCAGGAGGCTGCACATTACTGATTCCTGGTGTGTGTGTGTGTGGGGGAGCTATCATCACATAGTTTAAAAGGTCCCACTTTGGTTGAATCACTTCCAGGATGAAAAAGCACTTATTTTAAGAATAAGACTGCATTGCTGAAATTCATCTTTAGGTTAAGCCAGTGTGATGTAATGGTCACAGTATCAGTCCCAGACAGGGAAGAACTATGTTGAGGGTCATCCTTCCCTATGGAATATCACCTGATGATTTGGGGCTAATTTTTGCTCCTTAGCTCAGCCTCCCTCACAGGATTGGTGAGGAGGAAAATTGGAGGAAAGAATGCTATGCGCGCTGCCTTAATCTATTGCAGAAAAGACAGGATATGAATCTAACAATTGCTCTCTTTCAACTCCGCCTTTGCCTTATGTTTTCTTGAAAATGCAGACTTGAATAACTAGGCTACACGTCTGCTGGATCTGGCATACCAGTTTTGCTTTTGATATTTCCCAAGCTCTGGCTAGCTAAAAAAAGAAAAGAGAAGAAAAAGAGGTTGAGGGAATCAATGAGTGCAGGCCTATCTCTGTAGGATTGTCTTGCCCTTGGAGGCCCCTGGAGGTGCAGGCAACATACAAGGATAACAAATATTAAAGTTCAAAATCTGGATGTATACAAGGCCTCCAGTGCTGCACGTTGGCTGGGAAATTCTGGGAGCTGAAGTCCACACATCTGGACATTACCAAGGTTCAGAATCACTGATGTAGACCCTGCTGAGTTGGACAAGCCACGCCCCATTTTTCCCCCTAAGACAGGGCTGGGCAATTCCTGAGCCAGCATGAGTTGAAGTCCACAGGTTGTAAAGGGGCCATAGATGCCCACCCCTGCCCTAAGGCTTGATTCTCACAGCCCTCCCAGTTCTTTGTTTTAAATATAGGCGGTCCTTGGATTATGAAAGACTTCTGTTCCCAGCTCCATCTTTTACCTCAAATTTGTATGTAGTTAGGAACTCATATTTACCAACAGACCGCCTACTACTTAAAAATGGTGGATGGCACCCTCCTTCTTTGGACAGACAACCTGCTCAAGCCACACAATGTTTTCCAGAAGCGCTGAAAACTGGCTGTATAGGAAAAACAGATGGCTTCACCAGATTCCTGAACATATTGTGCAGCTTCGGTGGTTCATCAGTTTGAGGAAGGGGAATGCCATCTGCCATTTTTAGTAAGACTCTAGACAGATCATTTGTGTCTAGGGGTTGCCCTTAAGTCAGACATTGTTAACCCGGGGACTGCCTACATTGCCAATGCACAGTCTTTCTCTAGTTTTAAAATCAGGCCATCCTACGCTGCTCACAGATTTGTCTATAATATTGTGTTCAATTCCTGGGGTAGGAGCTAGCTAGATAGGTAGCTAATGGCAATGCCCTCATTTCTCTTGCGATGGTCCAGTTATTCAGAGCCCAGAACATCAGAGAAAGGGTTTTTTTTAATCTTTTTTTCCCCTCTCTTCCCCTTTTGTGAATTGTTTGCCCCTGCTTTGATAAATGCATTTGCCATCTGCAGCTATTTTTCGACAAGTTTGCAAAACCGCCTTCAGGCACTCTGAGTTGGTGAACTGATTCTTTTGATTTTTAACCAGGTGATGGGGGCACTCTTGACTTTCACTTTGGCCTGTGTAATGGAATGATGGGCAGGGTTGTCGATGTATAAATCAAGAGAACAGTGGATTTTAAAAAGAGCAAATATCAAAGCCAGACAGATCTCATGCTCACCCGTGCGTTCCTCTTCAAATATAAATGCTTCTAAGTAGTGGCTTCTCTTTTATTGTGAGATTTTATTTTCCGGCTGCATCGATTCCTCTCCCTCTCTCCCTCTCTCTCTCTCTCTCTCTCTCTCTCTCTCTCTCTCTCTCTCTCTCTCTCTCTCTCTCTCTCTCTCTCTCTCTCTCTCTCTCTCTCTCTCTCTCTTATTTTATTGTTATTCCTTTTCCTTAACCTTGGAATCCCCAGAAACCTTAGGAGAAAAGGGGATAGCCTTTCCTTTCCTTTCTTGTGAAAAATGGTGTAAGAGTGTGAGTCCCTGGGTGGCAATAATTCAATGAATCCTTTTGGATTGTGTACAGTGTGCTACTGTGATATCTCTCTTGCTGTAAGAATGTCTTCATCATCACAAGTTATTATTTTTCAAGTAGTGTCTGGGTTCACACATCCGGCTAAGCTATAAATCATACACACCCAAGTAGATCACACTTAAACAATATGCTAAGCTAATACCAAACCAGCCAAACAAAACCTTAGACGATCTCCTTTTTATTACAGTCAACTACCTGGCACAGAATTCAAGATACTACCTGATCTGTTTTCATTTCCCTTGGTCAAGGTAAGGACTATAATTTTAGAGGGAGAAGCTGAGGTTGATCTTTTTTTCCTCTTCCCTCCTCATCTCTTTTCCTTATGTGTCACCTTTTTAATACTGTTACTTCAGCATCCAATCTGGGTCAATCACTGGGACCAGAGGTTTATTATTATTATTATTCTGGAGCTTTCAGATTTGTGCTGGAGCCCATCTAGCAGAGAGAAGTTCCCTGAAGTTGGGCTCCAGCATGAGTCCAAAAGCTCAATAATAATAATAATAATAATAATAATAATAATAATAATAATAATAATAATAATAATAATAATAATAATAATAATAATAATAATAATAATAATAATAAAAACTCTGGTCCTGGTGACCGACCCAAATTGGATCCTGCAACATTATCCTGGGACACATATATTCACCTTCATTTGTAAGTATTATTATTACTTAAAGCTGGAGATGGTATTGTGTTGTTACTTATATCTATAAAACAGCTGGGAGCGTGGTTGGATCAAGTATGAAGTAAAATGCATCAAATAAATAATAAATGATTTTTACACTGACATTTTCTGTATTATGGCAAACAGGGAATTTTTGTGTGAGAAATTTGTAAGTAGAGATGATCGATTGGAATCAGGGTATAAACATATTACATATATAAAGCACTCCAGTTTGTTCCTGGAACCTTATATGTAATTTACATCATGGACTGTGGAAACAGTAGAGGGGAAATTCAAAATATTGTTTTCTATATTAGTTGATGGCAATTTGGAAAAGCCTCCTAAGATGTTCCCTGCCACCCCTCTCCTTAATTAATTAATTAAAACCAAGCACAGCAATCAGAGCCAGAAGAAGAATCCATCCAGCCTGTTATTTGCTCCCTCTTGAACAAATTCTTCTCATACAAGAAGTGTCTTCTTAGTTACCATCATCAGAATGACGCTGAAAGGCAATGAAAATAGATGGAGCCATGTATGCAAAAAGGAGATTGCATTTCTGAAAAGCGAGGAGGGAGGGAAAACGCACACACAAACACACACACATATACACAGAGGCTGAGGGAAAAAAATAGCTATTATGCACACTTCAATGCTCAGTAAAATCATGAGAAAATGGGAGTTTTTGAAGCTTCTCCTCCACAATGTACACAACATAATCATTAAAATGACCGTGTGGCAAAGAAAATGGAAATGAGCTTCATGGCTGATATTATTTATATAGCTGCATTAGTAATGCTAGACTTGGTCTTCAAGGCATCAGCCAACTTTCCTTCCTTCCTTCCTTCCTTCCTTCCTTCCTTCCTTCCTTCCTTCCTTCCTTCCTTCCTTCCTTCTTTCCTTCCTTCCACATTGTTTCTGCATGCATGCTTATAAAAGAAAAGGTGACGTTATTATTCCTCACTCCAGAGGTCAGCCATGTGACAACCACGTCATCAGTGGACCCATTGTCACTGTCTTTAATACCTGCCAAGTAGCCTGCCCAAAATTGACCTTTCAAAGTGTATTTAACAGAATCATACATACTATAAGTAAGCATACGTAGCTATGCTAGAAAGCAAAATGCCAGTCTACAGCATTATCTTTATTTACAAGAATGCTTCTGGGCCACAAGGGACCAGATATATTCTTAGAACATTGTAGAGTATGTGAGTTGGAAGGGACCTCTAGGGTCATCTAGTTCAATCCCCCACTGAATGCCCGAAGCCACTAAATCACCTTTCCCACTCACCGTTGTAGGCAGATTGGTTCACTTTTAACCTTTCTAGATCTCAGAAAAGTTCAGAGCTGGTTTGGATTGTAGCAACCTAAAAGCCTTTTAAGTAAGTAAAGAAACATATTCCTCTGATATTTAGTTCTGCATTTTCCTTCTATTCGACTTTGTATTCTTGGTTTTCTTAGAAAATAGATCTGTTCCTCCCGCCCATTCATACATCTTTTAGACTACTATCATATTACCCCTTAGTCTGCTCTGCCAACTAAAAACCAGTCCTTGCAACTGTTCAGCCTTTAGCTTACATTGCAAGATATTCCTGGTAGTTTTCCTTAAACCTGCTCAGCTGCTTTTGTTCAAGTAGTTGCAAATCTAACGAGACCAATGTTTAGTCTACATTTATCTATTTGTCTGTAAAGATGTTATGAGAAAACCTGTCAAAGGCTTTTACTAAGAACAGCATGCACCGCCTTCATCTGCCAGACCCCTCAGGCTCATAGAAAGTGATAAAAATGGTTTTACAGGACTTGTTCTTGATAAAGCCATGCTGACACCCGATAACGGAGCAATTATTATTAGTACTCACTGTCACACTGCATAATAATATCGCCTTTTCTCTTATAAAGCATGCATGCAGAAACAAGGTTCTAAAATCTTGGCTAGAATTCTACGGTTTAATTGGGCCGAGTTTCTCCAAGTCCCTCGTCTTCCTTCATCTTGAATATTTAAATCACACTCCTTTCCAGTCTTCCAGCACCTTCTCTTGGACTTTTTAGAGATTATGGTTACGAATTTGGGGATCACTTCTTCCAACTCTTTCAACATCTTGGGGATATACAGTACTTTGTCTTTCTGTGTCACCTTGAATGCATTCCAAATTACAAGAGGGCTTCTTTTTATACTTTTACCAGTCCTCATGGCCATTTTCTCCTTTTCCTCAGCCATGTTTACCTTTTTCTGAGAAGACAGATGCAAAGAAAGTGTAAAAGAATTTTCCTTATTAATTTAACTTTTCTCTTGCGCAGCAGACCCATCGCCTCGTAGCCTCATTTATTTTTGTATGTGGACCAATCTCTAACTCTAAAAATCTTATTATATTTTGCCTTTCTCATTTTTATAGTCAAATATACTCAGATAGTCAAACATATCACTAATGGTCCTGGTAGTGTAGAATCCTATTACGGTAACTTGGATCCTTTTTTTCACATTTTGCGGACCAGTTCCTACCCATTTTCTCCAGGACCTTGTATGTACTATCCCTTGCATAAGAGGATATTGGAAAGGCTTTTTGATATCATTGGCCCCTTCCATGTTGGCCAGAGAGGCAACAGTATGTACTCTTTGCTTGATCCTGGCAGCCATTAACTGTTTGGGAGATCAGCTTGGCTGGCTGGAACACTGAACAAGTGCAGAATACTGTCACATTTACAAATCATGTTAAAACATTGTGCCGGGCAGGTCTGATGAATTAATATAGAATAAGCTTCCACCTCTGTGATAGCTCAAATGACTGCAGATCTCTGATGTCCATAGTAAACAGGACCCTTCAGGATGGAAGTCTTGATTACTGGTATCTATTTATGGAATAATCACAAAGAAAAAAATGTGTCATTTCCAGTTTCTGAATTCCCTTCCAAAGCTGACAGCTTGTGACGTAAAATGAGAACCAAACTATGACATCACTGCAAGTTGTTCTCAACCAAAATATCAGGAGAAAAAGTCAATGCAACAACAGGAAGCATCTCCCTGTTTCTCAAACATCCAGTTCTACTTATTAAAGTCCATAGTTCAAGAGCCACAAGGCACACAAAATGTAAATGAGAGTGCTTGGAGAGGCAAAGAGACATGGATTTCAATGTAGTCCAGTATATGCTGTGTGTTGAGTGATCAGAAACGAAGAAGTATGCCTTGAGGAGTTTGTTTCTAGCTACACATTATTCCAAGTGTATTATAGCTGAAATGACATTTTGTCAAAGTTCAGCATCTGAATTTCAAAATAAATGTCCAGACAGCAATATTGAAAACCTTGGTGAAAGTGAGGCAGGCTGAGGAGAATCAATAAATCCTGAATACAACATTTATTTAAATGTGCAAATGTGGTACAACCTTGTGCAAATATGTTACAGTTAGTAAAATAGTTTTAGCTATTTTTCTTATCTCATGACTTTCCTTTCTTTGATTTGTTATTTTTAATAATACTTGTTGAGTTTTATGTAGTGTTGAAATACTTCGATGAGTACGTAGTTAGGATTAATATATGCAGAGATATATCATAGACTTTAATGTTGTTTGGGTTGTACATTTTGGCTGTTTAAGCTTCAGATAAACTTTTCTGAATAGTTACCACTTTAGGCCTTAGATTAGCTGTTTAGCCTTAGAAGTAAGCTGCTAAGATTCATTGAGTCCTTCATAAGATTCACGAGTCCTTCGGGAAAGGGCGGTATACAAATCCAATTAAATAAATAAATAAATAAATTTTCAAGGTTAAATCTGCTTTAAAAAATTAAATTTATTGATTTTTTTTAAATACAAAGAAATACAGAAAAGGGGTGTTATACAAAAACCCAAAAAAATAATTAATTGTGGAACTATAATAGCAAAACAAACAAAAAGGAAGTAAAAGAATAACACAGAACAAGCAAACAAATTTAAAAAAAACACAAACCCCAAAAGTTTACATATTAAATTTCTATAAATCACCTAAACATATCACATATTCATTTGATCATTCAATTAATATGTATCAAATTATGTATAAACATATCTATTCTTGTAAGATGTTTTGAAATCTAAGCCAAAGCAACATATACTATCATTTTTTTCCCCAATTAGTAGGAAAAATGCCTTTTCATAAAATGGATGTTAAACATTTCTTGAATTCTCTCAAAATTACTTATGCTATGTTGTTGTTGTTGTTGTTAGTTGTGAAGTCGTGTCCGACCCATTGCGACCCCATGGACAATGTTCCTCCAGGCCTTCCGGTCCTCTTCCATCGTCTGGAGTCCATTTAAGCTCACACCTACTGCTTCAGTGACTCCATCCAGCCACCTCATTCTCTGTCGTCCCCTTCTTCTCTTGCCCTCAACCTTTCCCAGCATTAGGCTCTTCTCCAGTGAGTCCTTCCTTCTCATTAGGTGGCCAAAGTATTTGAGTTTCAACTTCAGGATCTGGCCTTCTAAAGAGCAGTCAAGGTTGATCTCCTCTAGGACTGACCGGTTTGATCGCCTTGCAGTCCAAGGGACTCACAGGAGTCTTCTCCAGCGCCATAGTTCAAAGGCTTCAATTCTTTGGTGTTCAGCCTTTCTTATGGTCCAACTTTCACAGCCATACATTGCAACTGGGAAGACCATAGCCCTGACTATACACCCTTTTGTTGGCAGGGTGATGTCTCTGCTTTTTAATGTGCTGTCTAGATTTGCTATGACTGAATAAATATTATTGTACACAATTGTATTAAGAATCTTTATTAGGATGGTAAATTCTAATACAAATTAAACTTAAAAGTGAACAGAGAAGAGTAAACATGCAAGGAAAAAGAAATGAAAGAAAATATTATAAAGAAAATGAAAAGTAATATCTGAAGAAGCAACTTCCAGGATAAAGAAAGAATAAAGGGAGGAAGATAAAACTGAATACAAACCAATGTAAAGTAAGAAAAAGAAAGAAATCAAAGAGAGAGTTAAAAGTCCAAGAAAGCAAAAATAAAAAAAAAGAAAAAAGAAAATTAAAAAAGAAAGAAAACAGATGCAAAGAAATTATTTCTGATTTATCTTTACAGTAATTATAAGTACAATTATAAATTTACCTCTTATTATATGGTTACAATTTTCTTTTTTCTATAATCTATCCTATCTAAAGATCAAAACCATAAACTGTACGTTTGAGGTTTTTTGTTTTCTGCAAAAAGGAGGGATTTCCCGTCACCAATAAACATAAATATTGTCTTTTTCCTGATCATAGAAGTCAATTTAGCCATCTCAGCAAGTTCCACCATCCATTCGTCCATTGTTGGTAATGCCGAATCTTTCCATTTTTGTGCATACAATAATCTTACTGCAGTTATCATATAATAAAAGTCGTATATTATATGACTTTTTTCCAACTGTTTGTCCCAAAAGGAATGTCTCTCGTCTTTCTTTAGAGTTCTCTGAATCAGTGATTGTATTTGAATCCAACATTTTCTAGCTTTTTTATATGCTTATCAAGCATGATAAAATATTCTATCTTGTTATTCAATTTCCAACATACATTTTTGGAGTGCCTTTATACATTCTAGCCAGTTTTCCTGGTGATACATACCATACCAGTTCATCCTTTTATAAAAACTCTCATTAAGATTATAACATAGTGTAAGTTTCAACCATATTTCAACCATATTTTTTCATGTTTCCATACTATAATCAAAAATTTTAGCCTACTATATCATACATTCTTTCACTTGTTCTTCTTCTGACTCGTATTTCAATAAAGGGTTATATATTTTAGAAATGATATGTTAATTACTTTTACACAATTCTATCTCAAACTCAGACTTGCAATGTTAAAACCATAAACTCTTTTGTCTACTTTAAATAAGTGTAGATAAGAAAACTGTTGAAAACTAGATCCCTCTGCCATCACATCTTCTCTTGATTTTATTTTCCGTTCCCCTTGACAAAACTCTAGTACCTCATAATGCATTAGACATTTGTGTTTGCTTATTGTTCAATAAATGCTTCTTGTACTGAAATGCACAAAGGTGTTTTCAGGCAAAACCTGAGTTTGTACTTATTCCATATTTTCAATATGGCTCATCTAACACTGATTTTTAAATTCACATTAATCTTGATTTTTTTTTCATACCAGATCCCAAGTGCTATTCAGTTCTCAGGTGCTGTCCTTCTAACGACAAAAGCTTTCTATTTTTCATCCTAACCAAACACCAAGCTGCAAAATACAATTTCAAATCAGGTAAACACAATCCTTCTCTTTCCTTTAAATCGTGTGACACCTTGTATTTAATTTGTGGGGTTTTTTTTCCCCCAGGCCACAAAAATTTAGATACACCCTTCTGCCACTGTTTAAATGGAGCATCAGTTGTCAAAACGGGCATTGTCTGGAATAAAAACATCATTCTAGGCATGTCATTCATTTTTATCACACAAAGTCTTCCCGGCGGTGACAGTTGTACCTTTTTCCTATCTTAATTTATCTTTTTTATTCCATGTCTTAAAATAAGTATTTTGAAATAACATGTAGTTCATCTTTGTCATAGTGATACCCAGATACTTTTCCTTCTCATGAATATTCCATATTATGCATTTGTAATAAATAAGCCAAATATTTTTTTTAAAAAAAATCTATATCTGTAACACCTCGCTCAGTATCATCCTTTTCAGTTTCCTGTTGTACCTTTTGACATTTTTGAGTAGTCGCCTCTGACACCTCCATTTGAATCTCCTCCAATTCCTTTGAATTCTTTCTAGAAACTCTCTTGCTTTCTGGATGGAATTCAGTCAAAATCTCTACCATTTTAAAGTAAAAAAAAATCACACTTTCCAATTTTTGTCTTGGAAGTGGAATCTTTGTCTGTGTTAACCTCTGTAAAAAAATAATTCTCTTTTCTCTGAGGCAAAATTGTAATAGGAATCTCTTTAAGAACAATTACATCTATATTATCAATTTTCACACTTTTATTAAATGCTGCTCCTGAAGTAAAAGATCCTTTGCCTTTTCACTGACAAAGTGCACCAAACATCCCTCGTATTCTTGCAAATCTTGTATTTATTCTATATACTTTATTAATTGTTGCCTTTGTTCTGCTCGTACCAACTTAAAAAACATATTGCTAAAGCTTTAATAACCTTTTCTCTAATATCTTCACCAAATTCCTGTGGGATTGCTCTAAATCTCAAGCTAAGTTTCTTCACTTTCAATTCCAGGACAGTCAGATTATCTAGTTCTCTTTCCAACTTTCTGCCTATAACTTTTGTCTTACTTTCCAGAATGTCTACTTTTCATTAATTTGTTTTACATATCCATACGCTTGTTTACAGATCTTTCCATCTTTTTAACTTCCATCTCCTCGTTTAGTTTTACCAGTCTTTCATCTGTTCTTATTTCAAAAGCTGTTAATTTAGTATTAAATGATTTGATCGATTTAGTATCAAGTTCCTCAGTTCCTCAAGCATTTTTTTGAAAGAATCCGGTTTAATCTCTCTCTGATGGTTACTCTTATGATCTTCTGCTTTTTATGCCACTATTCTGGTGGTTGCTATTATAATATTATAATCATAAAACTGTTGCAATTGCAAGGGGAAAAAAAGAAAAAAGCCAGCTCTTCCCCCCTTTATTTTTTTATTTTGTCTTCCTGTGCCCTTAATACTTTTTTCTCAAATGGTATTTCATAGCATGATCTGGAATTCTGGGACTGACGAAGAGGACAGGTGGACTGAGCTGATTAGAGCTTTTGACTGTCACCTTGAGTTTCTTCCTCACCAGTCCTGGATTGCCCAAATGAGAAGCCTTCTGTTGTTTTACTAAGAAAAATGTTGCTTTTTTACCTGATAGCTTAGACTGGCTTCTGACTGACACAGGAGTGAGATATGAGGACCAGTCCTCAGCAAATTGTAATTGGGAAGGATTCATGTCATCGGATGAACTCTGTAAAACAGGGTCCCCAACCAGTACCGGGCCGTGGCATCCCAGCAACTGATCCGCACAAACAAGCACAGCAGCACACAAAACCACACACTCTCCGGTCCATGGAAAAACCTCTCTCTACAGAACCGGTCCCTGGTGCCCAAAAGGTTGGGGACCTCTTCTGTAAAAACTAGCCAAGTGTTGAAAGGGTGTTATGTGTTCCTGGATTTGAGAGTTTTCACTTCTTGTTAGATTTTAACAGAATAGCAGAGTTGGAAGGAATCTTCTAGTCCAACTCTCCTGCTCAATCAGGAGACCCTACACCAGGGGTGTCAAACTGCCGGGCCGCGGGCCGGATGCATCCATCCATTGCTTTTTGTCCTGCCTTTAGGTACTTTGGAGAATAGCTTGAATCCTGCCTTCAGTTGTTTTGAAGAATAGGTTGATCTTCTCCACCTCTAGTCCTTGTTTTCACCAGACTTTCCTTATCTGCCATGACCCTTTCTCATCTCATAACCTACAGTACATAATATTATTTGCGACATTCCACTCTGAAATTTCTTCTATTTGATAATCAGTTCTGTATGTCTAATCCATGGTGTCAAACTCACCATGTCACGTGACGGGTTGCGACATATCGTGACTTCTTTGCAATCCTGGAGCTCGGGTGGGTGCGGCCTCTGCATGATGCAACCGGCCCATGGGCTGGCAGTTTGACACCCCTGGTCTAATCATTTCACACTTCTCTTTTCTTTTCTTTTTTTAAGCTCAAAAATATTTTACTGCCTAACCACTACAGCTTGTAAACATTCACAGCATTTCATCTTTCTCCTCAGAATGTGTTTATTGTAAATACAGGACTAATGCTCTAATGAAGCAAATATTCATAAAAATTGTTTATTGACAATGTCATTGGTTGGTGAAAGGGTAAAAAGTTGTAACTGCTGTATAATTCACTATTATGATAAAATCAAAGATTTGTGGGTAAAATGATGGGAAGAAATGACTTTGATCATTTCTGAAGGACCAAGGCTAGGAACTTTGGGTTTTAAAGTTTGGAAATGGTTGCTATAAGAGAATTTCAGCTAGTTGTAATTGTCAGGCAAGTATTTTTAGATATATTTAGAATATGGTTCAAGACATCCACAAAGTTTTCTTTGTGGATAGGATAGATTGCATTGGTCTATATTTTAGGCTTTTCTCCTCAACCTCATTCCATTATTCTTTCCACCATAATTTAGAGAAATGGAGGAACTCTTACCTGCCCAGATGTTGAACTACAATTCCCAGCATCCTTCAACAATGGCTATGTTTCAGTAGCATCTGAAATTCTGTAGGATCCTAGGAGCTGAATCTGTTAAGTATTCATTGGGTAATTGAAAGATCATTGACTTTGAACATCTAAAGATATGATTAAAACAATATATGTGCAAATAAACTAGAACACTGGTCAAATCCATCTTTTTTGTTTACATATGTAAGGCACAAGGCTATAACAATCCATTGAAAATGGTCAGACTATTAAACATTTAGAAATTTGCTTCATTTGGTGATGGGTTTATTGCCTGGATTCTGAGAAAAAGGAATGGCAAGCTTGTAAAGTAAGCTGAACTGCCTCACTGTCACTTAATATTCAGATTTGAATCTGAAATATATGCCCTGTTCATTTGCAGTTTGAAGTTGCATGGTCCATGTTATGTACTGGGCTTTTGGGTACCACACCACGTGCGTTGCTGGAGAACTAACAGTTCTCCAACAACCCAGACAGGCCGTCTCCGGGCCTGCAATTGGTCAGCCTCAGGCAGCAAGCGTGGGTTCAATCTTATTGGTTGCTACCATAGGGCTTGGCTATATATTGGGGCTGGGAGCAGCCCAAACCTAAGTACAGTTCCAGCTGAATAAAGAATGAGTTTCTCTGTACTCAGCTATGTGTCTTCATTCCTGCTCACCAGAGCCCACGACTTAACAGTCCACATTCTGCCATCTCCATCCTCCATCTTTTTCTCTTCTAGAAGAAAATGCATACTCAATCTACAGATTGAGATTTGATTTAAAATACCAATTAGAATGTCGTAGACTCCAGGAAAATTGAAAGGGAGCCAGGCAATGAAATGTGTAGTGCATAATGTCACAACTCAAGTATGAAAGGGCGGAGCTTGTATTGTGATTCACAATGTCTGTTTTGTGATTTTGGCAAAATGACTAAGCATGCAAGGAACATACGACGATGACGGTGTGGTAAAAATCTTTGCCAAAAAAGTGAACTGTGTTGCACAAAGCCTCAGTTAACTAGTTTTGTTAATTTGCAGACTGTAGCAGAACGTACAAAAGTGGAATGCTCTCTTGCAGTTTGAATGTTTCAGTTGACTTTAATACCACACCTTTTGTCATCTATGTTTTTAATTCGTTCTGCTACATACGTGGATGGAGGCAGATTCAAATTCATCTGGCAGATCACTATTTTGTCATTCCTTTTGGTATCTATGAAATCTACTCTTCAAAAGGATTTTTAAAAATAGAATAATGGTCTTCTCATGGGAATTTAGCACCACTGTAACAAACAAGGGAAAGTTAAAAGGATGGAGATGAACCAAGGCCTTGTTCTCTCTCTCTCTCTCTCTCTCTCTCTCTCTCTCTCTCTCTCTCTCTCTCTCTCTCTCTCTCTCTCTCTCTCTCTCTCTCTCTCTCTCTCTTATACTGAGAATTGTTTATATGTAAATATTTGGTATGAAAAGAGCCTGAGCAACATTTTTTGCTGATGTGCCTGAGTTTAGTCCTTCCTCTGGGTGCAGTTTTAATTCCGCAGCCAGAGTATTAGCAATATTAAACTGAAAATGTCATATAATGTCAAGTCTGAAAATGTCACTAAGAAGATTGGGGGGGGAGGGGGAGGGGAGTGTGTGTGTGTGTGTGTGTGTGTGTGTGTGTGTGTGTGTGTATTTTTAGATGCCGGTGACCCTGCACCAGCAGCAGTTGAAATAAATAAGCCTCACTGGAACTGTACAGTGGCTTTGGGGCGGGCATAATTTTATACATTTTGCATCCTATTAATTTTCATGGCGCCGATGGAGAAATATTAGAACAGCAAGAGTACTAAAGACAAATTAACTCATCAATTACATGGATGGGACAGTAGAGACCAAGTTTATTTCACCAGTTCCAATTGCAATAAAACTGTAATTACCAACTCGTGGAATCTTCATGGAAATCTGCATTCATTACCACTTAATTTGAAGTCAGTGACTCCCATATACTTGTGGATTTTTTTTTCCTCTGGTATTTTTTTTGCAAAGGACTATGATCTGGGCTGAAATAAAACAGCTGTCCCTTCTGGTCCCCACAGTGACATCTTTAAAAACTTGTCTTGACTAAACATTGCCCCTGACAGCATCAGGTTTGATTTGGCTTGGATTCCTACGGAACAGTTAGAAACGAATATGGATAGATACACTATGTTCAAGGTCATTATGACTTTTGTCTCCTCCCAGCCACAGAAGACAGGCAGGTTGTCCCTCTAAGGACTTAGAAACAGAAATGCATGACCATCCACTAAAGGGCCTGATCCTGAGATTGTCCTTCAAGGAGCTCACAGAGTTTGATGTATGCGCAGCATAATAAAGCAGTGCATTTTAGTTACAATGTCAAAAGCACCCAAATAAATACTCCATATGGAAGACAGATCACCATCGACAAGCATCTTCTGCTCCTTTTACTCACTGGCTGTTTTATTGTTCTTTTGGGATAGAATTAGATGTAAGAAGACCTCTGGTCTCCATGGAAGCTTCGCTGTTTTCTGGTCTAACTGTGCACAATCCAACAACTTCAGTGAGATATGTAATCCCTCAAAGTCTTGAGCGTGGCACCATAACGGGCCCTGAAATATGCCTCTACTTGAACAAGGTAATTGTAAAAGATGACGGTCTCAAGGTAGGAGACTATGCCTCAAGGAAAAAAAAACAGAATCTCCAAATGCTCATATCTCATATTCATATGAGATATATCAAATCTTTATATATCAAGTCTCGTATATTGACTCCTATTGCTGCAGGATTAAGTTAAGAAGAATTGACAGAAATAAGTCAGATGTGCCGGTCACATGATGACTTACTTGCCTGACATGAAGGTTGTGGATATGATGCCTAGTCTTGTTGACAGAACTAAGATTCAACGTTGGCTCCTTCCTAGTTATTAATGACTGTGATTTGTATTAATGATTCTGTTACGCGGCACTCGGGATTCGACCCGCCAAACTGCTGATCTTCTGATCGACAAGCTCAGCGTCCTAACCCACTGAGCCACCGTGTCCCTTAGGTGCTATATAAAAAGGTGCTAATCAAAGAGAGAACCAGCTTAGAACGAAGGAGAAACTTCCTGACAGTTAGAACAATTAATCAGTGGAATGATTTGCCTCCAGAAGTTGTGGGTGCTACATCATTGGAGGTTTTTAAGAAGAGACTGGACAACCATTTGTCTAAAATGGTATAGGATTTACTGCTTGAGAGGGAGTTGGGGTCCCTTCCAACTCCGTTATTCTGTTAAATCTAATTAATTAATTAGTTAACTATATTTAACATAATCTGAATGATAGAGTCTTGTCTTTGGGCAGATTGGCTTATTTATTGGTATTCTATGTGTGATCTATCCACCTGGTTTCCTTTTTTCTTCTCAGTTCTGTCTCTGGAGAGATGCTAAAATTTTCCAACTATTTATTCTAAATTAACCTTTGGGTTTATTTGTGCGTTCCTATAGACAATTGGGGCATGCATTCCTAAAACAAATAAACAAACAAATATAAAGGAAAGCAGGCAGGCAATCTGCCCCTTCTTCCTTAAAATATTTGACTTTCTTCAGTCATATTTAGATAGCATGTGATGATAGAACATTTTATCCAAATGAGAAAAAATAACCTTGTAGTGCTTGATATTACTGATTGTGTCTCTTTTATGTCACATTCTTCCTTTCAGACCACATGTTCCTATTTCTTTTACTATACGTACATGCTTTCATTCAATTGAAGTATTTAACAGCTTTTGTGTATGTGCACACGAACCCGCTTGTTATGAGTTTTGTGCCTTGCACTGCTCTTCCATTGCTTCACTCCAGAGAAGGAATATTGTATCCTTTTGCCTTTAATAATGTTTTGGATAGAAGCCATGATTGATTTGGGTTTAATCTGCCTACTGTTAAGGCTGGTATTCTTTTGCTAGCATCACAGAATTTGACAACATTGTGGCTTAATATGAACTGCCTTGTTCATGAAGGATCATTGCACCAATGAAAACTTGTTTACTATCTTGTATCATTCCTGGTTGTAGAGATAAATGGTGCCTAGCTCCAATGAAAAATAATCCAGCCTTTTCAAGCCACAGCTATCCGTACATAATATCTTTTTTCCTCCCTTCTATTCAATTGTGTCCAATTCTTGGAGACTGCCTCAACATGTCCCTACAGTTTTCTTTGCAAGGTTTTTCAGAAGAGGTTTCCCATTGTCTTCTTCCTGGTGGGGGAGGGAGAGAGAGAGAGAGAGACAGAGAGACAGAGACAGAGACAGAGACAGAGAGAGACAGAGAGAGACAGAGAGACAGAGAGAGACAGAGAGAGAGACAGAGAGAGAGAGAGAGAGAGAGAGAGAGAGAGAGAGAGAGAGAGAGAGAGAGAGAATGACCCAAGATTATCCAGCTGGCTTTGTGTCTAAAGGTGGACCTCATCATTTTACAGTGTCTAGCTGGATGCTTTAACCACTACACAAAATCACATTTCTCACATTTTTATCCTTAGTATAGTATTCTAAAGCAGGGGTCCCCAACCCCAGGTCCGTGGACCAGTAGCAGGCCGCGGCATGCCAGCAACTGGTCTGCACAAACAAGCAAAGTCCCATCCATGGGATGCAGGCAGCACACAAAACCACACCCCCTCCAGTCCGTGGAAAAACCTCTCTCCAAGGAACCAGTCCCTGGCACCCAAATGATTAGGGACTTCTGCTCTAAAGCCATACAGTTTTATTTTTATTTTTTGCATCTTTTGTTCAAGAATCAGAAATTACAGTTGGTGGAAGAGGTTTGGTGTGATCGTAAGATCACATGAACAAATGGAAAAAGTTGAGATATGTTGTTGCCTTGCTAAAACTAAGCAGACCCCATTCTGATCCCTGTCTAGAAAGCTTACATTTTCCGAAGAAATGCCAAAATATAAGTATTTCCATAAATCAGACTCTGCTTTCGAATTGTGAATTTTATGTAAGGGTCTATCTACAATCGTGGAATGACCTTACTGGAACACAAGAGTTAGGGTTGCAGACCAGAATGTAGCCATAATGCAATATGTACCTACAGATATCAACAAGCTTAACAGAATAGAAGCCAGAATTTATGTACATTTAATGTGTATGTTATAAATCTGTGTCTGACAGTCAGTCGGTCACTAAGCACCAAACCCATAGAAGAAGGATCTGTCACACCAGAGACCCAAGGTTCAGACTGTGCAGAGAAGTGTTAAGAAGTCCAAATCAAAGTGGCAGGTTGTGAAATGCAGATAGGAGCAGAATACATTGGATGGCACAACCAGGTTGCTAGCACTGTGTCCAGGAATATCTCTACCTAGGATATGAGCTGGATCCTCCCGAATCCAGATGGGAGATTACACAGAAGGCTGTACAGAATAACAGGGCTAAAATCCTGTGGGACTTCCACATCCAGACAGACAAGCAAGCATTGGCCAATCAACCAGATGACATGGTTAATAGACAAGGACTAGAAAACAGATGGTAATAGATGTAAGAATGCTTGCCTTGCCTTGCCTTGCCTTGCTTTGCCTTGCCTGTCCTTTCCTCCCCTCCCTTCCCTGTTTCTTCTTCTCTCTCTTTCTCTCTCTTAAAATCATTGTGGTATAGCTGCTGATGACCAAGGAGTGGGGAGACTCAGATTCTAGTACTTCCTCAGCAGTGGTGGGATTCAGCCAGTTCGCACCACTTCGGGAGAACTGTTGTGATTCAGCGCCAGCCTGTGGATTTGGCAGCTGAGTTGGACAATTCTGAAGAGGAGGAGGAGGAGGGGTTTGGAGAGCCTTTGGTGTCAGAGGAAGGTTCTGATGCACTGCAGAACTCTCAGCCAGGCCCCTCCCATCTTGTTCCTCCTCAGACCCAGCTGTGTGAGCATGAGATGAGAGATTGGAAGAAGATGATCCACAGCTGGCTCTGTTCAGGGACGTTAGGAGCAGGAGGCAATCCAGCAGAACTGAACAAAGGAAAGCAATGAGGCAACTCTGGAGAAGGCACTGAGAAGCCACGCCTTGAGACTGCTGTTTAAAAAGGGAATGTGTGGGAGGTGCTGGTTGCTGAAGGCAACCATTTGAAGAGCTTCTGATAAAGTCTTGGTCTGTATTTGTTTAACTTTTGTTTGAACTTTTTCATTTAGCTTTTGCAAATAAATTTGGTTGGATTAGTTCCAGCCTATTGTTTATAAAAAGGGGTTGTCCCTGACATTCTAACAGGGCCGGTCGTAGGCTGGAACAGAACAAGAACCGGTAGCTAATTTTTTGTTGCCCAGGCCCAGAACGGACTTCCCAGAAGCAGCATCCACACAGAGAACCGGTTGTTCACCTATTTGAATCCCACCCCTGTTCCTCAGGCACGGAAGCCAACTGAATGATTTGGGGCCATTGACTGGGAAGTTGAAAAAAAATAAAAAATCTGTCTGTCCAACTGCACTGAACCATGATGTCGTGAACTTCACCTTGCCGTAAATATCCATATGTTGGGCGGTTGTGCCAAAATAAATAAATAAATTTTATTTGTATTTGTTATTGGTCTTGAGCACAATTCAAAGTGCACTGAAGATGCCCTCCCCCCCCCGAATGTAGATGAAACATTTGCAGCCAAATTGCCAAGCTCGGAGATCTAACCGACAACCCAACTACCAGCCCGAGCTATTAATAATCAAACACATCTCAATATCCATGTGTGTCTGTGCATGTGTGCGTGTGCACACATATACGGGGGAGGAAAGAGAGAAAGAGAAAAAGAACTAATTGCAGAAAGAAGTGCAATGAAGAGTGAGCTATGGCATGCTGATTGCTGGGGAAATGAAAATGCCGAGTAATACATTAACTACAAAAAGGAACACCTTGAACTACAGCATTTGTTTCAGGCTCCATTATTCATAACTAATACTCAAAGGGATCTATTCTGAAAGCATAATATATGCCTGATGGTTTCTCTCTCTCTCTCTCTCTCTTTTGAAAAAAGACATCTGAGCTACAGACAGTACCATCTTTTCATAGTGAACTGTATTACTGAATTGCCAAAAAGTTATATAATGCTTCTGTCTCGCTTTCCTCTCCTCTCTTCCTTCTCTGCTTGATGTTTTTTTGCCATAGATTCAAAACAAAGTCTCAGTTTTAGATGAGCAAAAGGAATTGTACGTTGGTGGGAACCTGATCTAGCTCTGTGAAATACTTGGAGGCCAGTTTGTTCTTCGTGTTTAACACTAACTCAGCCCAACGCAACCTTATCTGCCAAATTCTGTGTTCCTCGATGACCTTGCCTATGTTCACAATAGAAGCAGAGTCTCCAAGTTGTAGATGTTCCAGCCCACCCCAAGTCTCCCATTTGCTTCCTAGGGAGAATGCTTTATGGACAAAGATAGAGGGTCCCCAACCTCTAGTCCAGACATGTCAAACACAAGGCCCGGGGGCCAGATCCGGCCCGCAAAGTGGTTTCATGCAGCCCGCAAAACCATCCTGGAAACAGTGAGGGAACGGCCCCCGCTGCCTTGGCCCTGGCCCAGAGACCCTCCTTCTGCCAGAGACCCTCAGATCTGTCCCACTCCTGCCCAGGCCCCCATAAGCACCCTTGATGTGAACGAAGTAGAGCTGGCCACGCCCACCCAGTAGGCCATACGCACTTTAGCCATGCCCACCCAGTAGGCCACGCCCACCCTGGCCATACCCACCCGGCCCCTTGAGGGCAACCACAATGCTGATGCGGCCCTCAATGAAATTGAGTTTGACACCCCTGCTCTAGTTCATGGACCAGTACCGGGCCGTAGCATGACAGCAACCAGTCCACACAAAGAAGTAAAGCCCGATCTGCAAGATGCAGGCAGCACACAAAACCACGCACTCTCCAGTCTGTGGAAAAATCTCTCTCCACAGAACCGGTCCCCGGTGCCCCAAAAGGTTGGGGACCTCTGGACTAAGATATTCTGAAGACTTTTCATTTGTATATATTTGGTTTAGCAATTCGAATCTAATATTCCTGGGTAAAATGCCAATTGGGGTAAAGCAGACGAAGCCTTGTAATGGTGGCATGACAGAAGATCATATGTTTTTTTTTCAGTCTTGCATTTTATTCAAAAATCAAAACAGCCATTGATGTAATACTAGGAAACTCGGATTAGTAAGAGACAGCAATTGGGAGGGCTGATTTTGCTGAGCTGACTGAATGCAGAAGACTGAGTTCAAAAATCATAAAATTGGTTTTATGTGGCCTGAGTCAAGGACTAACAGCTAATATAACAACAGTCTGAAGATGAAGAGCTTTAAAGTAACAATAAATGTTGACTACAATCCGAGCTAGACAACTATGCTGACATCTGTTGAAATCGATGGAATTAAGTGCACTTAGCGCTGAATTGTATTGGGTGCTTTATAGTTTATTGCATGATCTATGGATCAATGGATCTATATTTATGGAGGTTTAGCTTTTGGTTTGCATTTTCATTTTCATTTGTCATTTTCTTTAGTATTATCTTTTAGCCATTTATATGGAATTTTTTTTTAAAAAAAAATGTTCATAAAGCCCCTGTAAAAAGTGGCTGGATACCAGGATGTGCATACATTCCTTTTCTCTTCTTTGACCTCCAAACTAAAATTATTGAAGAAAAATTGGCGTACTTTCCAAGGTGGTTCCTTCTAGATATATATTGGAATAAATTCCCCATCATCCCCAAGCAACCCTGTTCCAATAGAGAGGGACGATAAGGGAAAAATGAATCCAGCATAACTGAACAGTCTCCTCAACCTGGACAACCTGAATTCTTAGAATTCCTAAGCATGGCCAATATCGAGGATATGGAAGACATTATTTCTAGCCTTTGCCATGGTCAGACCACTTCCTAACGAGATTGACTTTTGTGAGGTGACTAGGCTGTTTTGAATGGCCAGCCTCAAACACATTATGGATCCAGATGGATGCTGGTAAATGCTAAGAAGACTTCCTTTTCCTCTGGCTGAGAATTCTATTAGCAACAGGAAGAGACCTGCCTTTTCATTGGATTGCTCTTGAGATGCCTCTGTCTACTTGTGGTTTCTAGCTGGCACCTTGGTTTACTCAGGAACTCCAGTTGATGAAGCTGCTGAAGTGCTGCCTGGGTCACAGTGGAGGAAATATTTGAAGTGAACCTGATCAAGCTTGGGTCTGAGCTCAGATTGAATCGTACACCATGACAGCGAGAGAGGAAATTGTAGCTATTTGTTTCTACTTGTTCTTCATTATCCTGTTGGCAAAGTGTTGGTTAGCTGCCTTGTTTTGGATGTCCTGCTCCCTTTGATTTGGGACACTTCATTAGACAGCTGGCAGCTGTGATAATTTTGTATAATACTTTCCTAATAAAAATTGCTTACCCAATAAAAGAGACATGTCAAACACAAGGCCCAGGGGCCAGATCCGGCCCACAAAGTGGTTTCATGTGGCCCGTGAAGCCATCCTGGAAACAGTGAGGGAACGTCCCCCATTGCCTTGGCCCTGGCCCAGGCCGGCCAGGAGCCAATGTACAATTTGTGGTGGTCATCTATGCTGAAATACATTCAGTCTTAGCTCCACAAGGCCATCTGGAAACAGTGACGGACTGGCCCCTGGGTGCAAGATGGGGAGGTATCACCCTTTGTGAGGAATGAAGAAATCCACCATTACCTGGAAATGGCCAGCACATGGCCCTGCCTACTTAGGGCAGGCTAGGGGCTGGGCAGTGTTGCACTTCTCTTCAGATTTGTGCCACTCGGCTCAGCCTCTCGGCGCTGTGAGAGAGCACCCCGCTGCCTGCTGAAACTGGGCAGGCTAGTGGCTGGGTGGTATCGCGCTTCTCTTCAGATTCATGCCTCCTGGCCCAGCCTCTTGGCATTGTGAGGAGAGCGCCTTGCTGCCTGCCAAAACCAGGCAGGCTGGGGGCTGGGCAGCATTGCGCAGGTAACGTCGACTCTCACGCTGCTCATGGCATCCCCTCCCCCAAAGCCCACCAAGCCAGAAATGTGAAGTAGGCAAGGGCCATGTGCTAGCCACTTCCAGGCGATGGTGCATTTATTCATTTGTCATGAAGATGACACTTCCCCAGCTGCATTTCTTGCCTGTTTTTCTCCCTCCCTCATCTCAGATATTTTCCCACCACTCTGTTCTTAGGAAGGAAGGAAGGAAGGAAGGAAGGAAGGAAGGAAGGAAGGAAGGAAGGAAGGAAGGAAGGAAGGAAGGAAGGAAGGAGAGGGAGGGTCTGAGGGAAGTCGTGCCTTAGTCCTGCCCTGCTGCCCTTTCATCATCCCCTTGCCTCCTCCTCCTGGCCTATCCTGGGGAGGTCTCCCATCCTATTGCTAAGGAAGCTTTGGATACAAAGCCAGGTCTCCTCACATGGAGAGGAAGTGGGCCTCCCTTTTTGACTTTGCCCTCGTACCTATCATAAGCAACCTGGCTAAGGAGAGCAAGCACAGCAGCTGGGCACCCCCTTGGGGAAGTGGGGCTGGGCTTAGTGCCGTGGGTGCTTGAGAGCTGGGCTGAGCATTTGACCTCCGCACCACTGTCCAGCACCCCCCCACACACACATGCATGGCCTGAGAGGAACAGTGAGGCTCCTCCAGTGGACCATGCCTTGGCACTTGCCCCGGTCCCATCTCCTTCTGCCAGAGACCCTCAGATCTGTCCCACTCCTGCCCAGGTCCCCATAGGCACCCTTGACGCAAACAATGTAGAGCTGGCCATGCCCACCCAGTAGGCCACATGCACTCCAGCCACACCCAACTAGTAGGCCATACCCCCTGCCCCCACAAGGGCAACCACAATGCTGATGCGGCCCTTAATGAAATTGAGTTTGACACCCCTGAAGTCTTGATTCTGCATGGACAAAGTCCACATGGTGGCATCTAAAGCAATATCCAACCACATTAACTGGGATTCCTTTTGGCTTGTGAATGCAATGAAGTGGAGGGGGTGCCTCTAATATATACCCAGCCACTTTCAAAAGGCAGGAGTGTGCATGGTCAGCTGGATTTAGGAAGCGCTGAATGCTTCATTATAGGAGGGATTAATTTCTGCAGATTAAAGGAGGGTGTGGTGTACTCTTTCCAGAAGCATCCTCTTAATCCTGTTGTGTTAGACAACTATCACCATATCTTCAGTCTTCCAGGAGGCAACATCTGAGCACGATAGAGGAAGGGGATTGTCTGAACCCTTTTTAATTAGGATTCAGCCTGGGGTCAACTTGAATTGACTTCCAGATTAGACTACCTGAAGAAAATTATCTATAATTCCTCAGTACCATGAAATTAAGGAGCAGGGGAGAATTATTGAAACGTGGAGGTGTTTCTCTCTAACATCCCCAATATCATGGAAGCAATATAATAAGAAGCTAAAGTTATTTCCATGCTGTTATTCTTTCAGAAACAAGTTATTAAGGAGTTCCCTTAGAAAATTTTATTTAGCTGGGAGAATGTCATAGGAATACAGAATTTAGATTGTTCTGGTTAAGTTTTTATTTTAAATTTCTACTTATTGTGAGGATTACACCATGGATAGTTTATAATTACATTTATAATTCTTGTATGCTGCTGAGAGTTGTATATTTGTGGCAGTTTAAACATTCAGCCAATTAGTACTGTGGCTTTTGGCAGGAATAGGTTTGCACAGAATTATGGGAACTGGCTATCCCCATAATTTTTGGAACATGACAACAAGGGCCGTGATGTTTTGTCTTCATTTTTTTTACCCAACCCTATCTTTCATGCCTCTCTTCTTCTGTTGACCTCCATGCCTACTAAATAAGGTTAATTTCATATAGAACCTGGTATCTGTGCACACACTTTCTCACTAAATTCAGGAGTTGCTTGTGGAGATGGTGTAGATTTAAGATAGCTACAACCTCTCTATGAAAAGCTTTTCATTCCAAGAGTCTCTGATTAGATAGAAAATCATTACTGTGATTTAAAGGCCAATCAGTTGATCCTGGAATCTACTTGCACACATGTAGGCATACTTGCATTAGTGTCTATGTGCACGCTTGGGAGCCACCCAGGGTCGGCTATTTTATGGGCAGATACATAAATGTTTTAATAAATAAATTATTGCTGTTCAATAATCTAGGCTAGAGGAAAAGAAGGTGAGGGAAGGCGTATGGATGGACATTCCAACATGTTCCAGAGAAAGACACATTGACTTAAGGAAATATCAAAAGATGTGAAATGCATATCCATGTATACTCTGAATCACTCTGTCCTTTCCTATCCAGGTTGCTAC
This sequence comes from Vipera berus, assembly GCF_964194415.1. Classification (NCBI taxonomy): domain Eukaryota; kingdom Metazoa; phylum Chordata; class Lepidosauria; order Squamata; family Viperidae; genus Vipera; species Vipera berus. Next base: position 83,340,251 of record NC_138203.1, read on the forward strand.
ATCGTTGAATTGTTTATAGGTGTGAACTAATTTCCCATATGTTCTCCTTTGTTCGACAAATACTGACATTACAGGTTTTAAAATTTCCTAATATAAGCTTTTATTTTAAATGTTATTGCACTTTTTAAATGCTGTTTTCAAAAGCATACTTTTTTTCAGATGCTGCTTTTACAAACAACTGGCTTTATTTGTTGTTGTTGTTGCAGATTTTTGATCGGGGGAAAAAAGTAGATGTTAGCAGAGTCAGTTTAATGCTGCCATCTGTGCTCTGGTAGAGTCCATTTTGTTGGACTGTGCAATTCCATTCCAATAAAATCCTGGCAAATTTGTTTTACATGCTCAGGCTGGGTTGAACCCATTGCATCTCTTTATTTATTAAGGTCAGAATTGTTATCCCCCCCCTCTGCCTTCCTAAACACAAAACGTGTTTGTAGCCACATATGCTCTAGTATGTACAACATGAACTGCACACTGCTTCATTTCAGTGACACAAATAATATCCTATCAAAAATGAGTGGGTAATTTTTTTGAAACTATTAAAATCTAAATAAATGCTACCAACATACTGTGTGATAATTTTGAATATCCAGGTCTTCATTGCTGTTGCAGAGTTTCTGAGGGTGGCAAAAAATGTACAGTTTCTGGAACATCTCTGGGTGGAATGAAAAGTGAAATTGAAGCAATTGCTTTGGACAGTAGAGGATTTTGCATGTAATGCATTTTTTTCTCTCAGAAAATTAATGTTGGTTCCTATAGAAAAGACCTGGAAATGTCATGAGTTCTTAAACATGTGATATTTATACTTCAGTTGCTGATAAATAAATCTTTAAAAATGTCCTGGAAACTGCAGTCAGGTACAAATTAGTTTTCTAAAGTATTCTACCTAGCAGAACAGAAGGTTGAGTTCTTAAAACAGCCTTCCCAACATTGATTCTTCCAGATGTTTTAGGCTGGCTATTATGGGCCTGAAGGGAGTTAAGAGTCCAAAAAAAATCAGAGAAACACTAATGGAGGGCACCTATCTCAAAATGGATCGGGGTGGGTGGGGAATATAATTGTTTTATTAGCATCCATAAAGTCACATCAAACTTACCTGCTATACAGTATGACTCCCAGAGTCATTGGGAAGAAGGTGAATGTAGAAAAGATATCTCCAGGATCAGAAGATCACTGACCATTTCACTGCAACTATTTCCATTGTCTCCATCTCTTCAACTTTGGAATTAATTTGCATGAGATCTGGTTCTGGCTATCAGCTTGGTTGGGCCAATTCATGAAGACCTTGGGCATCAATAGCTATTAGCCTTAATGGCAGGGTGAGTGGCCATCTCCTGGGAGATAATTTCTTGTGCACTTAGTTGGCTGTTGTGAGAACAGATTGCTAGACTAGATGGGCCAGGGATCCAATCCAGAATAGGACCACTTATGTTCTTGAAACTTTACTGAGCTTATGTACTATCTATCTGATTCCATAAAGAAGCAGTGACCCCACAGTTAGTGTCACACAGAAGAGATCTACTGAGTTATACTAACTGTGGGGCCACGGCTTCTTTATGGAATCAAACAGATTCCAGAGTAGAACTATTATTGTGTTGGAGCAGACCAAAGATTTGTATATTGCAGCATCTTATCCCCTTGTGCCCAACTGCCTTCAAAAGAAAATTCAAAATTATATATAAAAATAATCAGACTACTTAACAATCCTTATCATTTACTGGACGTAAAAATGAAAGAGATGGCCAAATTTCAATAATTCCCCTAAGAGGACAACTGAGAGAGCTTCCTGTTGCTTTGGCAGTATAGCCTAAGGAATTTCATGGATTCTGTCTTCTAGTCCTTGCTGTATATTCATAGTTGAGAGAACGATGCAATTTGAGGATGCTATTTCTATATATGGAAGTAATTTTATGGTGTTACATACCCTTACATATAAGCAGTTTGTTTGCATCTGTTGAATGAGAACAATTTTCTTGTAGCCCTGAAAAGAAGGCTCACCACATTAAAGTGTCTGCATGAATGAGTATATAGACAGATTGTAATATAGAACCAAATTGTATGACTGGAATGTAGTAATGTAAAAAGACCATTGAGGTTTAGATTAGGTGAAGGGCAATGTTCAGGATCTGGACCTACTAGATTGTTTGCTGACCTGGCCAGCCATCTCATAAAAATTTAAAGTCAAGGAAACATTTTATCCACTGTGAACCAATATGTTGGGTGACCTAACTAGGGGCATGAAATAGTGATTACCTGTTGACTACCAATGAGAGAATGCTGAATGGACAGCTCCATTAAATAAATAAATAAATGATCCTTTTCTCAAAAGCATTTCGTGTCCTTTCTGTGAGGAATGTGCTGCTACATAGCTGGTTTGTAAATTGCTCTGTAGTGTTTGTTGATCCAATTTCTGCAGCTGCCCATCTTAGTCAATGATTCTCTTTCACACGTGCATATATGTACATAATTGAACTTTTTATATGGTATCAGGAAGCTCTAGAGGAGGAAAAACCCCTATAAATACCCTCATCACTAAATAATAATAATAATAATAATAATAATAATAATAATAATAATAATAATAATAATAATAATAATAATAATAATAATAATAAAGTTGGAAGGGACCTTGGAGGTCATCTAGTTCAAACCCCTGCTCAGGCAGGAAACCTTATACCATTTCAGACAAATGGCTGTCCAGTCTCTTCTTAAAAACCTCCAGTGTTGGAGCATTCACCACCTCTGGAGGCAGGTTGTTCCACTGGTTAGTTGTTCTAACTGTCAGGAAGTTTCTCCTTAGTTCTAGGTTGCTTCTCTCCTTGACTAGTTTCCATCCGTTGCTTCTTGTCCTGCTTTCAGGTGCTTTGGAGAATAGCTTGGCTCCCTCTTCTTTGTGGCAGCCCCTGAGATATTGGAACACTGCTATCATGTCACCCCTCACCCTTCTCTTCGTTAAACTACACATACCCAATTCCAGCAACCGTTCCCTATATGTTTTAGCCTCCAGCCCCTAATCATCTTTGTTGCTCTTCTCTGTACCCTTTCTAGAGTCTCAACATCTTTTTTACATCGTGGTGACCAAAACTGGATGCAGTATTCCAGGTGTGGCCTTACCAAAGCATTGTAAAGTGGTATTAGTACTTCACGTGATCTTGATTCTATCCCTCTGTTAATGCAGCCTAGCACTGTGTTGGCTTTTTTGGCAGCTGCAGCACACTGCTGGCTCATATTGAAGTGATTGTCCACTAGGACTCCGAGATCCTTCTCACAGTTACTACTATTGAGCATCTACTTGTGTGTAGATTGGGACAGTAGTGACATTGAAATGTTTGCTTCCTCACTGCAGCATAATCTTACCAAATATTAATTTGAAAGCAGATCGGTGATGTGGCGTTGTTACAACTCCACATCATGTTCTCATGAGCATTGGGCTATTACCTAGTTCAGTTGTAAGGATCTTTTAACCCGTGAACATCAACTTGTGTTCAAATGTGTATTCTGTGCTTTTCTAATTGCTCAGCCTGAGCTTCTGCCTATATTGTGTTTGTACTTGACTCCTGTGCTGTAGCCTTTGCCTAAGATACATAGTCCATCAGTAGCTATGGACCCAGTTCTTTATTTAGATGTTTTTGATATGGTATCATTGCCTTCTTCAATCAATGCAGGTGGGTGAGGCTATTGAAGACCCTCTAAGGGAGAGGCCAAAGTAGTTCAGATTATTGGGGCCAATTTAGTTCTAGTTAATAACTCTATTAACTGGGATCTGGTTACTGTCCTTTTATTAGTAGTGTCAGCAACGCTATAATCCCATTGCAAAAAACCCCCCATCAATGATATAAATCTCTAGAGGTGGCAATACACCAAATGTATTGCTTTCTCTCACTCTCTCTCATTAAAAAAAATATTACAGGAAAAATGCTTCTGCCTTCCATTTCCCACTTGTCCAAACCTAAAGTCAGGCCTTGCAGTACTTCAACTGAGCAATCTCATCTAAATCACAGCTCAGGAGCTGATCAGTTGGCAGCTTTCAAGTTCAATTAAAAGCAGCATTACAAGTAACAGCGAGCATTCCTTAGGAAAGGAAGAACATAGCCAGGTGAGGCAATAGCAATAGCACTTAGACTTATATACAGCTTCATAGTGCTTTACAGCCCTCTCTAAGTAGTTTACAGCATATTGCCCCCAACAATTTGGCTTCTCATTTTATGGATCTTGGAAGGATGGAAGGCTGATTCAACCTTGACCTGGTCAGAATCAAACTCCTGGCAGTGAACAGTGATCCATTTCCTGGATCTGCAGGATATGGTAGGAAGGAGCTGAGGAATTTGATTCCAAAAAATCAAGAAGCAAAGGACAGCCCTATGAGGTGGGGGAATAGATGGCCTGTTAGCAATATGAATATTAATTGATGCCATTAAAAGCAGTCCTAAAGATGCTGACCCCAGTGAGAAGAGTGCCTAGGTTTCAACATCTCTGCTTGGTAGGGAAACTTCAACCAATGACAATGGCCAGCCTTAACAGCAAAAAGGAGAAGAAAATGGAGAAGACAAATTGGAGAGAAAATGAAAAGAATCTGGACAACAGAACTTTCAGTTTAACTGGGGACTTTATTTGGAGTATGGTAGTAGCAAAGGAAAATAAGAACGAATCTGTATTATATATGTAAACATTCCCTTAAGTGTATATATTTGCTAACAGCACAAAAGCATCGTCAAAACATACATAAGGAAAGCCGCCTGACAGGAATACACGCGGGAACTTTGACAGCTGTCAAAGTTCCCCGCACTGCGCAGGCGCCTCCACTGACAGCTCGCGGCTGTCAAACTCCGGACCGTGAAGAAGCCTGAGCTGTCAAAGCGTCCACCACACAGCGCAGGCGCAGCCACTGACAGCTCGCGGCTGTCAAAACACCACACCACGCGGAAGCCGGAGCTGTCAACAGAAGACGATACAGATTGGTCCCTGCCTGACACGGCGCCAAAATAAACACATCTGATTGGACCTCGCGACCAGCTGCCGGCTATAAAAGCCGGACAAGTTATTCTCTGTTTGCCTTGCTCTTAATAAACCGGTTGTTAACTAGCCTGTCGTCCCGAGTGGTCCTTCGGCTACTTCACTGGCGACGAAGGTGGGATCGCTCCGGAGCTGAAGTCACGGCCGAGGAAGAGAGTTCCCGGCAAGAGCTGTCACGGAAGTTTTAACTTCCATCGGAGCAACCCAGGACCGGACGACATGGCAAACTTCGGTCGTGTGAGGGAGTTTGATACCCGCCATCCCGAGAGATGGCAATCACACCTCGGCCAAGTTGAAGGATTTCTCCTCGTCAGTAAAATCACTGACGACCGAGCAAAGGCCGCCGCCCTGCTGTACATCAGCGGGCCCCCGGTGTACGACGCAGCCGTCGGACTGTTCAGCCCAGTGCCCATCACGGAAGTCTCCTACGCGGACCTGGTGGACCAGCTGAACAAGTACTACATGCCGGCTCGCTCAGAACTGTACTGGCGGGTGCAATTCGCACAAAAGAAACAACGGCAGGACGAGCCCGCCAACGAGTTCATCGCCGGGGTCAGGCACGCCGCGCGGAACTGCAGCTTCCCCGACCTGGAAGACCGCATCAGAGACCAGGTGGTGGTCGGTCTGAGGGACGAGAAGCTACAGAAGAAACTGACGTCCAAACCCGACATGAATCTGGCAGAGCTGACCAGGGAGATCATGGCATACGAACACAGTCACAAGAAGAAGCCGACGAACACGACCCCAGAGACTCCTGCGACCGTCTATCAGGAAAGCGCAACCTTCAGCGACAGCGGAGATTCGGTAGATTTCACCGATGGAGAAGCCCTACAGCGCAGGATGGAGCACCGACAGCCGAGGAGGGGCAAAACGGCGGACCGCCGAGGATTCAGGAACCCTCCACAGCCACCACCGCGTTACGAGCAACGAGCCGCCTGTGCCAGCTGCGGGGGCAACCATGCCCGAGGAAGCTGCCGCTTTCGGAACGCGAAATGCCACAACTGTGGGAAGACTGGCCACATCAAGCCGGTGTGCCGCAGCAAGGGCCGGGACAACATCAATGAGGTGGAGGCAAACTCCCCAGGTAGGCCGGCTGCCCAGGCCAGCAGGGAAACCCCACCAGGCCCCCTGGTTGAGACAATTGATAGGGTAAACTGCTTAAGCTCCAAGGTTAAGGTCTGGGTCAGAATTCAGGGGGTACCTTGCCACATGGAGGTAGATTCAGGGTCAGCGGTCTCCTTAATTTCGCTGACCACCTATCAGGAGATCTGTCAGAAGGGCCAAAGACAAATTCCCCTGAAACAAACTCAGGTTCACCTTGCAGACTTCCAGAAAACCCCTATTCCGTTGGAAGGGAAAGCCAAGGTCCTTGTGCAGTATAAGGGATTCAAAGGTCCCCTGGAGGTTTTAGTTACGCCAGGGAACCGTACCAACTTGATAGGGCTAAACTGGTTCACTCCACTAGGCATCGCCTTATCGGGGGTTAATACCATTCAAACACCCAGCCTGGAAGCCGTTTGCGAAAAGTACGCCGACGTTTTCGATGGCACTTTAGGGAAATATACAGGTTCCCCCATTTCCCTGCAACTAAATCCAGCAATCCAACCAATTAAAATAAGAGCTAGGAGGGTACCCTTTGCCCTCAAAGAAAAAATTGAAAACGAGCTTGACCGCCTCGTGGGTCTAGGGGTGCTTGAGCCAACAGATGGGGGAACCTGGGAGACCCCTATTGTCACCCCAATCAAACCTAATGGCGAAGTGAGAGTGTGCGCTGACTATAAGGCGACAGTCAACCTAGCCCTCAGCCCCCATGCTTACCCGGTGCCAGCGGTAAAGGACGTATTTGCTTCCATCCGCTCTGGCACCATTTTCGCCAAGCTTGACCTCACGCAGGCGTATTTACAACTGCCTGTCACAGACGACACCGCGGAAGCTCAAACTATTGTCACCCACCGTGGTGCTTTTAAAGTTAAGAGGCTACAATTCGGCATATCTGCAGCCCCGGGTATCTTCCAGGGTATCATGGAAAAGACCCTGAAGGGAATACCCGGGGTCTGCCCCTATTTCGACGATGTTCTCATCGCAGGGGAAAACGAAGCTAGTTTAGCTGACAGGTTGTCAGCTGTGCTGAGCCGGCTCAGAGAAGCCGGTCTCAAACTTAAGCGGGAAAAGTGCTCTATTGGAGTCACTTCTACAGAATTCCTAGGGTATAAAATTGATAGCCAGGGCATCCACCCCACCTCTGAGAAACTAATGGCTATTCAAACTGCACCCAGCCCTAGGAATAAGCAAGAGCTTCAATCCTTTTTGGGACTGTTAAACTTTTACCATGCTTTCATTCCTCACAAAGCCACTATTGCAGAGCCTCTCCATAGGCTCCTAGACAAGGGTACAACTTGGTCCTGGACCAAGGAACATGAAAATAGTTTCCAATCGTTAAAAAAGATTATCTGTCAAAGCTCAACCATCACCCTTTTCAGAGAAGACACACCAATATGCATTGCTTGCGATGCCTCTCCCTATGGAATTGGGGCGGTCTTAAGTCACCTATTCAAGGACGGTACACAAAGACCCATAGCCTTCTATTCTCGCACTCTGACCAAAGCTGAAAGAAACTATGCACAAATTGACAGGGAAGCCCTAGCGATAGTAGCAGGGGTCAAAAAATTTCATGATTATCTGTATGGAAGACCATTTACTATATTTACGGACCACAAACCCCTGCTAGGCATATTTACTTGGAATAAAATTACACCACAAATTCTCTCTCCGAGAATTTTAAGATGGTCAACATTCTTAGCAGCCTATTCTTATCAACTAATACATAAACCAGGTAAGGAATTGGGACATGCTGATTGCCTCAGCAGACTGCCCATACAAACCAGGGACTCAGATCCAGCCCCAGCCAGCCTAATTTTAGCAATCTCTCAACTTCCAGAATGCCCCCTGACTGCAAACATTATAGCTAATAATTCAGCAAAAGATAAAATACTTGCCAGAGTCCTCAAATGGGCCACAACAGGGTGGCCAGCTCAAAACCCACAACCCCAATTCCAACCTTATTATAACAGGAAAAACGAGATTTCAACACATAGAGGATGCCTGCTATGGGGAAATAGGGTCATCATACCAGAGAAGAACATAGACCAAACATTACACATTTTACATGAAGGGCACCCTGGAATAGTAAAAATGAAGGCGATGGCTAGAAGTTATGTGTGGTGGCCGGGCATAGATAAACAAATTGAAAAGTATGTGGGTGGGTGTTATACCTGTCAGGAGACCAGGAATGAACCCCCCCACGCACCGATCCATAAATGGGAGACTACAAGGAACCCTTGGTCACGTATACATATAGATTTTGCAGGACCCATCCAGGGCCAAAGTTTCTTAATAGCAGTGGACAGCTATTCCAAATGGCTGGAAGTCACGCCCCTTAGAAAAACAACGTCCGCAGCCACTATTCAAGCCTTACGAAAAATATTCGCAACACACGGCCTACCTGACACCATAGTTTCCGACAATGGACCTCAATTCACCTCTCGTGAATTTCAGATCTTCGCTACGAGGAATTGTATTAGGCTGGTCACGTCGGCGCCGTTCCACCCGTCGTCGAACGGAATGGCTGAAATTATGGTACGATCCACGAAAGAAGCGTTAAAAAAATTCATTAAAGGGAACTGGCAGAGGCGACTCAGCCAGTTCCTCTTATCACAACACACAACGCCATGCTCCACAACGGGCAAATCACCAGCGGAATTAAGATGGGGGAGGAGGCTAATAACACGTCTCGACAGACTGCACCCCGACACATACCCAGAAGAAAAACAGCACCCCCACCCCAGCCGCACACTCAACCCTGGTCAATTAATATGGGCAAGATCATACACAGATAAAAACAAGTGGGTCCAAGGGACAGTAATAAAACAAACAGGGCCCATCTCATACCTTATAGCTACGCAGGCACAGGGCAACATACGCCGCCATATTGACCAGCTCAGACCCAGACAACCGCCACACAATCCTGAGCATCCAGCCAGCGCCGACTTACAACACCCACCGGAAATGCTGCCTATCCCAAACCAGGAAGTTGAACACCAACACGAAGAACCAGAACCAGACCATCCACCACCCCTTCGCCGGTCAACCAGGAATCGTAGGCCACCCACCTACCTAAAAGACTATCAGTGGGCAGGTTCAAACATCCAAGAGGGAAGAAACGCACCAGGGGAGGGGTAAGGGGTGTATTATATATGTAAACATTCCCTTAAGTGTATATATTTGCTAACAGCACAAAAGCATCGTCAAAACATACATAAGGAAAGCCGCCTGACAGGAATACACGCGGGAACTTTGACAGCTGTCAAAGTTCCCCGCACTGCGCAGGCGCCTCCACTGACAGCTCGCGGCTGTCAAACTCCGGACCGTGAAGAAGCCTGAGCTGTCAAAGCGTCCACCACACAGCGCAGGCGCAGCCACTGACAGCTCGCGGCTGTCAAAACACCACACCACGCGGAAGCCGGAGCTGTCAACAGAAGACGATACAGATTGGTCCCTGCCTGACACGGCGCCAAAATAAACACATCTGATTGGACCTCGCGACCAGCTGCCGGCTATAAAAGCCGGACAAGTTATTCTCTGTTTGCCTTGCTCTTAATAAACCGGTTGTTAACTAGCCTGTCGTCCCGAGTGGTCCTTCGGCTACTTCAGAATCCCTCAGTGTAATGTTGTCTGTGAGAGAGGCAGGCTGGGATCATCATTGGACCATATTTAAATATGAGCAAGCAGATGTGCTGAAACAGATGTGCTGAAGGATGGGCAGGTGTCTTTGAAGAATGAAGTTTCACTGGGACAGTACTAGTAAAGCCCTTCAAGATTATTTTTTAAGGCAATGCCCCCCAACCTTTTGGGCACTGGGGACTGGTTCTGTGGAGAGGTTTTTTCAAGAGGGGTTGGTTTTGTGTGCTTCCTGCATCCCATGGGATGAGCTTCACTTGTTTGTGTGGCCCAGTTTCTGACAGGCCAGGGGCCGGTGTCAATTCATGGACTGGGGGTTGGGGACCCCTGGTTTAAGGAATGATCTGCAATATACCCTCTCCTCTCATAGAAGTGAATCTATGTAGCTCAGGGCTGAGCTGTGCACACCATGGTGCCCTCTGAGCTTGGTTGCCTCTTTCAGACGTTTCATCACCCAACCAGCTAACATCATCACCAGTGGCGTAGCGTGGGTTGTCAGCACCCGGGGCAAGGCAAGTAATTTGCGCCCCCTAACCTGTGGATTTTAGCACTCGAGTCTGCTGCAGGGAGCCCCGCATCCTGGGCGTCCGCCGCACCCCCCACCCACGCCTCCCCCGGGAAAAGGGGGAAGGTCCGGCATCCCCTCCCTCACATGCGGCAGAAGCGCCGGGACCCGAGGCCGTGCCAGGAGGCGGGCGGCGCAGCGGAGCCTCCGCTTCGGAGCCGGTGGGGGGGTGGCTGGGGGCGCCGCCGTCCCTTTCTTACCTCTGATGCCTGGAAGAGAGCGGGACCCGCCAGCGCAGCTGCCCGTCTCACTCAGGCATGCACCGCGGCTGGCCGGGGCTTCCGCCGGGGGCGCATCCGGGCACGGGGAGTGAGGGAGGGGGCCGGCACGATGCCCCGTGAGCTTGGCAGCCCTTGGCCGGAGCTGCGGCTGAGCCTGGAGCCGCACCAGCCCGCACCTGCTGCCCCGGGAGAGCTCGGCTCGCTCCTCTGACCCCCCTCCCGCCACCGCCGCCCCCTCAGCCACGTGCGCCGGGCTGCCACCGCGGGGGCCGCTCTAGCGCGGAGAGGGGGAGGCCGGTCCCCGTTCGGCCCGCCAGCCCCGGGAGAGCCCCGCGCGAGCGCCTCGCCAGCCGCTGAACTCTGGCTTTTGAGCAGGAGCGACCTTGCCCTGCTTGCCCTTGCCCGGCGCCGGGAGCAGCCGCCGCCGACCGCCCCGCTTTTCGCAAGCCCCGCTACGCCGCCGCCACCTGCCGCGGGGTGAGGGAGTCGGGGCCGCACCGGCGGGCGCTTCTCTGGCAGTGGGGCATGCTGGTGCCCTGCACTGCGCTCCGTCTGCGGGGGCCGCCCTGGGAAAGGTGGAAGTGCAGCTGTGGTCTGGGATGGCTCCGAGCCCTGTCTGGCCGGCTTTGTGCCTCCGTCCCCCAAGAGTAGCTGGTTGTGAGTTGCTGCTTCCCCGAGTGCGCCTCAGCCCCGGATCCCCCCGCGGGACTCCAGCCGCGCGAAGGGCGCTTCGGCGCGTCTTCCATCCCTCCCGAGTGCGAGCGCGCCCCCCCCAGATGTTGCGCCCGGTGCGGCCGGCCCCCCCTGCACCCCCCACGCTACGCCACTGATCATCACTGTCCTTGTCTCAGCACTAACCTACTTGAAATGCAGCTGCACTGATGAGGTTCCTGATTGGAAAATGAAATATTTGCAAACAAACAAGCTCAGAAAGCAGCAAGGATTCCATACCCCTTGTTTAGAAACTAAGTTCCATTCCAACTACCAGGTCATTAAGCAAAATGATCACTAAGGGAACACATGACTGAGAGATGTTCTGAAGATCATGGGTTGCTGCTGTTCTTATTCAGACAAAGTTCTCCTATACAGCTATGCTAGCATTACTTTCACTTCAGCCTGCTGTCAGGTGTATGAAATTTGGTCATAAATACAGGCATTGAAATTTACCCAGAACTCCAGCCCGCCAAAATGCAATCAGTAATGACCTTGGTTCCCATAGAACTAAGAATTGTTTTGGCTGACTAAAAGCTACACTCCTCCTCCTCCCCCCTCCCAATCTTGTGGCAAGCGAAATGAAGTGAAAATGGCTTCAGCTCAATTTGTTGCAGTGTTGACACCCAGCCTATCAGCTCTCCAGCTGACAAGCTCAGCATCTTTAACTGCTGAGCCTTTTGCTGACTTGGACAAAATATATTTGGACAATAGTATAGGCTGGTGGTTAAAATGATTGGCAAAGACTTGGTCAATTATGAAATCCTTGGTGATGTTCAGCCAGCCCTCGCATATGACCTAGCCTACTTGTCCATGAAACACAGAGAAGACTTTACTTCAAGTGATGAATAAGGAAGAATAAGCAATTAAGCCAGAGGTCAATTACATCCCCTGATCAGCTAGCTGTAGAGTCAGTAATTCCAGTTCCTCACTATGAGTTCTCAGCATAAGGACTGAGATAAGTACATGGATTTTTGGAATGGATATTTTCACTCTAAGAAATTACAAAAGGAAGCAGCTACTGTGACTCAAAGGTTGGGTCCAAATACACTACAATGTGTTGCTCTTGGGTGTGATCCAAATTAGGGATTGTGGGTGAAATATTAAGGGATATTAATATATTAAGGAAATATTAAGCCACAGCCCCATCAGATTGTCAAACAGATTCTATTTCAACTTGTTTGGGGTGGGGATTACATCTGTGAGACTCTAGTCAATCACTAGAGTTTAGCTCTTAATGAAGGTTTTCTTCATCTTATTTAGATAAAAATGCAAGTGACTTCAGCTATTTTTAACATTTTCTGACTGTTTATGAGATATGCCCGTTTTGTCATATCAGCAGTCTTCTGAGTCAAAGTTCAGAAAACAGAGCTAAAAATAGAAACCTAGCTCTTTGCTCTGTGGTATTTGTGTAATGATTTCAACCATCTGGCTATAACCACATTACATGGAACTCATGTGGGTATAAGGGATTCTAGCAAACCTCATTTTAGACTGAAACTAGGCAACCTGTGGCTCATCATTTCAGAGATATTTCCTTACCTAAACTGAAAAAGAGAATTACCATGGCTGAGGGGAAAAAAAATCCCTTAGTAGGAGTAGGATCAAAGTTTGACTTCCTGCCAGCTTTCTCTCTGACTTTCCTTACAGGAAGCTGGCAGGCAGTGTTCAAAATGATTATCATGTGACCCTACCTGACCAAGATGATTCAGCAATGCAGCATCCCTGAAGCAACTGGAAAGGACTTTGGAAGTCTTCTACTCTAAACCCCTGTTCAATCATCCCCGGCTATATCATTTCAGACAATTTCTGAAGGCCAGCTGTTCCACCGGTTAATTGTTCTAACTTCTGGCTGTTAGGAAGCTTCTCCTTAATCCCAGATTGCTTCTCTCCTCCTCCTTCATTTTCATCCATTGTTTCTTGTCCTGCCTCCTGGTGCTTTGGAAAATAAGTTGACCCCTTCTTCTTTGTGGCAGTCCCTCAAATACTGGAATGCTGTTCTCCTGTTACCCCTAGTCCTAGTCCTTCTTTTCTCTGAGACGATACATTACCACTTAGTTTTCAACTACCCTTGAATAACCCAATCATTAAAATGTACAAAGTGAAATATGGAGTAAGCAGCCAACACTGAAAATTCAAGAAAAAACAATGATTCAGTGAAAAATTCATGAAACAGATCTGGTCATTTCAGCAATATATTTGGGGAGATAGCACTTTGCACCATACTGGATTGAGTTATATAATTAATACTTCGGAATATGGAGTGGGATAAATTTTAATGAACTTCTCATTGTCTAAAAAGAAAAGAAAAAAAATTCTGGGAGAAACAACCTAACTCAACATACTACTCCCTGAGGTAGCAGTAATGCAAAAGAAGGTATAGATTCTCATGAATATTCGGAATGAGAACAAAACTGAATGGATCTCCTGCAACACGTGAAGCAAATCTTCAGAAGTTAGCAGAATTTATTATTATTATTTTTATTATTATGAACAAAGCAAGAGGTGGCTATCACTGA